>NW_024354496.1:388430-391879 GCF_902729225.1 Pteropus medius
GAGTGCCAGGGTGGGCTGAGTCTGAGCTGCCCAAGTGGGTGCAGTAACTACGCAGGAGTGAGTGATTTTCGTCTCTTGCCGAAAGGTGTTCATTCGGGGCGCTTTGTGATTTACCGATGGGATGGCTTTGGCCTCCTCGTCCGTGCAGATACGAAAAGAAGAGCTTGGGAATAAAGGTGACATGCCAGCGGATCAGGTTATTGGGGAGGTTGCTGTGAATTCAGAGAAAAGTCCTGAATTTCTAATATTTTAAAACATCGACGTTGGGATCGTGGTTAACAACATATCATAACCCAGTTTAGGTTATTAAATTGTCATCTTAAGGATGTCCTGTGAGGGCTTGCTTTAATGAACCGACGAGGGTAATTCGTCATTAGCATGGCACTTTTTTGAGAGCTCAGGTGAAAAAAATAAAAACTCCAGTGAAATGAGGAACTAATTGCCATGTGAGAATTCAGGAATATCTCTGGAACGTCCAATGTCACATTTTGGGATACATACTAAAAATATCAGTACCACGATAAGGGAAAACCCAATTTCTAGTTATCTAATATTTATTAAATGCATGAAAAATAATTCATTCATTTGGTTAAAAGGAGAATCAAGAAGAACCTGTGCCGTTTAATTTACCAAGGCTATATTTTAATAGACTTTCGAAAACAGTTGTCCTGAATTAGCTCATTAATCCTAGATAGTTATTGAATATCACATTAAAACTCAAAAACCACATTCCCGTATTCATTCGTTTCCTGATAATTCACTCAAAGGTAGTTGCAGAGCCGGGCACACAGGCTGCTCGTCGCTCATGAGCAGAGTCACCAGGTCCTGTTCTTTTTCTCTGACTTGAATACAGGACGCCGGCCCTGTCCATCTGCAGAAGCTGGAGTCTTTCTCAAATGTCTTGCTTCCAAGTTCGGAACGTCTGTTTGTCCCGTCGACGCCATCTTTACGAAATTCAGAAATCCTTACCTCCACCTGGGCTTGACAAAGGATGGAGTAGGTCAGAATTTCTGCAAAGCAGGGCGGCTAGGATTTTAAGGGCTGCGTGTAGCCGTTCCTGGCGGGCTACGAGGGGCTCGGGGGACACCATGACAGGGGAAAAGCAAACGTGAGAACGGAGGACAGATAGATCAATAAATAAGGGGACACCCAGGGATGCGACGACTAACCAGTCCCGAACACCGAAGGTCAGATATCATTACACGCATAAAGTGTCACGTACAAAATACCACAAGCTGTTGATCTGTAGGTAAATAGTCATCGCAGCTCTGTGCTCTGAAAAATCGATTTACCTAGTTCCTGCCATGTCGACGTCGTTAAAATGATTATCCAGACTTCGTTAAAATGATTATCCAGAATTTTTTTCACAGACCGAAGCCTCTGTGTCACCCAGCTGCTGTCACGACCCTCCCATAAGGCAAAGTAGGGCAGTCTAAAATCATTGGATCTCACGAGCGTGGAGCTGGATGGCTCATAGTGGGACGCAGATGAGGGACTGGACATTCACCCACGTGTGGCAAACGCTGCGGGCAGACAGGACGCAGCAGAGTACGTGTTTGCAGGTGACACACAGCGGGGACAGCAGTGGACGTGGGGTGTTCGGAAGCGGGAGGCTCGCGTGCATTAGCAGGTGTGAGCCGCATCCTCTCAGCTTACGTGGGGGTCCTGCGGGGCGGCTCGAAGCGGGCAGCCAGGTGCAGGGTGGAACGGGAGAGGGGCCGTCTCAGCGCCCGCCTCTGGTCACGATGGAGGCCCCAGGGAACCCTCAGGACGCTGGCCTCGTCTGAGCTCCGGCTTGGCTCCGGATTTCAACCCGCTCTGCCCAGCTCGGTTCGGCACCCATGGGTGTCAAGTTCAGAGTTGAACACTTTGCAGTAGAGCACAAGACCACTTCCAGTTTCCTGGGAGCCACCGCGAATGGCTGGGAGCATGGGGTTTGGGGACACCACAGGGGACACGCTCGTGCCCTCTGGGCCTGGCATCTGTCTCAGCCTTCCCAGAGGAGGGTGGGTTTCAAACTCCTTCAGGGCTGAGCAAGGATGTCTGAGGCCCCGCTTGCAGGCGGGTCTGGAGCAGGGAAGGTCTCTCATAATACTAATGCGGGATGTTTAGCACCAAACACAAGGGAGGCAGCCACTAATTACATTCAAGGCATAGACAGTGAAGAGAACCTTTTTAATCAAATTCATGTGAGAGAGAGGGATTCAGCTCTGTTTCAGCACTGGTGGGACCTGTGGGTCTCCCTGCCATGGGACTTTGGGGGAGGGCAGGCTAGAGGGAGAGGGGAAACGCAGGAAAGGCAGAGGTGGGGAGAGAAACAGAGAGAGGGGGAGGGAGGGAGAGGAAGAAAGAGATGTGGAGGGAGAGAGGGAGACTGGGGAGGGAGCCCGTGAGCAAAGGGGACTTGGAGTCCTTGATGGCCCCACGGCCCAGGAGGAAGATGAGAGCTGGCCTGTACTCGTCCCTCCATCCCTGTGCCCCTCCATCCCTCTCCCAGCCTTACACCCGTCAGGGCAGGGTCTCACCCTCCGGGTCCTTCTTGCCTGGTACCCAATAAGGCCGTAAGAATCACCCCTTCCAGGAGTCGGGGGTTCTTTCCCAGGAAGTGCCGAAGCCTCCTGTCGGATGGATGTTGGATGTCGGGTGTCGGGTGGTGTCGGGTCCCAGGCCTGCAGCAGAGGCAGGAGCAACGCGGGGGCCCTGATGGGACCTGGGGCATGAGGGCCACCTGCTAGTAAGGCTGGCTGGCTTTGCGTCCTAGGACAGGACGCCAGCCCCGATGCCCAGGATGCTTGATTCTGGACAGGTTCTGAGCAGAGCCCAGAACGGAGCAAAGATGACGACCAGGAGCATCGTGGGCATGAAGAGAGGACTCTAGAACCTCACTGTGACATGGCAGCCGCCACTCCATGTGCCACGCAGCACGGGACACACATCACGTCCCAGTCGGGGTGCGTTTTGTGTGCGCAGATACACACCCGACGTCGACGACGAGTTTCACGTGACACACGTCATCGGTCCTTCTGTATGCGTTACAGGTTGCGACGCTCACGTCCGTGGTCTACCGGATTCAATAGAACATCCTGGAATTAGGTGACGTCTTTCTTTATTATCTTTTAAATCCCGGCTCGTAGACCTCGTAGAAAACCGACTTTGGCATGGGTGTGTCATGTCTAGGGAACATCACGGGGCTGGCAGGTCCTGCGAAGGAAGACAGGTCACCTCTGAAGAACAGGGATGCAAAGGCAGGTGACTCCTCAGGGGACACACAGGTCTGCAGGGACAGTGGGGGAGGGGGGCGTGACCATCCTGACGACATTTCCAGCACAAACATTTCTCTCTCTCTAACAACAAAAAGGGCAGAAAGCAGGTCATTTACCACTTATCACGGGAGGATGGGCAGTGGATGTCTTGCACGCGCATTCTCTTCTCAAGCTGCTGGACAATGT
>NW_024354496.1:391981-392467 GCF_902729225.1 Pteropus medius
GGCAGTATCGCTGGGTTTCAAGACCCAACCAGTGAGTGTATTTCTTGAGCTCCGGGTGCAGACGTGGGGACAGTTAAGGTACTTAGTGTGTCTGAGCATTCGGGGGATGTGTCGACAGATATTAGAAAGCAACTGGAAAATAAATGTCATACATTCTTGGAGAACTGAGCAAGACACGAGACAAGTTTTAATTCCGGAATGTGTGCGGAGCTCTCCGTGGAAGGCGAGGCCGTCACAGCTCACCACTTTGGTCACCGGAGAACTCACCAAGCCGTGATAATTTGAAGTCTATAGTGATGAAACCGATGATATCTAAGTTCAGGCGATGGGGGTCGTTGCACTAGGGTGGTTACCCAGCAAAATTCTCAAATACCATAATAGAAGATGAGGAAATGACTAAAATCAATGCATCAGGAACCGTAAGTACGGGCATGTTATTTAGAAATGTGGAGGCACGTTCCAGAAAAATGGGGTAAGAATGGAACG
>NW_024354496.1:392478-418879 GCF_902729225.1 Pteropus medius
TAAGTACGGGCATGTTATTTAGAAATGTGGAGGCACGTTCCAGAAAAATGGGGTAAGAATGGAACGTGTTTGCTTGTGGGGGTGAGCGGGGAGGGCGTGGGGGAGACGGAGCGGGGTGCTCGGCACTGTTGGTTTAATGGCCTGCACGCTCCAGTTTCAAAATTAAACCGTACAAAATTAATAATTAATTTTTTAACAGCACGCGGAGATTCCTCCCTAGGTGAGCTTCATCGTATGAAATGAACTTTCCCCACCACTTGGGGCTTTGTCGTGTCTGTTTGCCCTCGTGCACCCTAAAGAAGCGAGTTTCGAAAGCGAGCTGCTCTTGCAAACTAATTTCCCAAGTCAGCGCGTTGAGGAGCTCCTCCCTGAGTCGCCTTCGGGCCCCCATCCATGCCTGTCCTCCGTGTTTGGGGCGGACGCCACGTGGCCGCGCCTCCCCACCCAGACAGCCCGTCTCCCCTGGCCATCCACGTCTCTTGCACTCCAATCTTCCTGCCGACGGAGGAATTCTTCTCGTGCCTCTGTCCCCAGCTATTTAGGTCACAGTCGATGATTTCAGAGACAGGGGATGAGACACGGATACATACTTGGCATAGCGTTTGTTAAAAATAAAATTCGCGCGTGCATTCTTTACCAAGAATCGCTTGGTATTCGGACACGCACGCAGAGATGAGGAGGACACACACGGGGGTCCCCTTTTCTCTCCCAGTATTCCGTCAACACAAGGAAACTTGTTTTTCAAGGCAGCGATTACTCTACCTAATTGCTTCGTTTCCCCGCCCCCAGCTACATTTTCAGAGAAAGCGTTCTCACTTCTCTGATTTCAAAACCGACAGTATTTGCCCTGTAATCACTAGGAGGAAAAAAAAAATGATGCTTTTTCTGTAGAGATGTGAGCACATGGAAAAAGCCAGATTCTTAGAATGTGGTAGATTGCAGAATGACCATTCTTTAATGGCTAAAATTAAGGTCTCCTGTTTATAGCTTTTTCTCTCTGTCTCTCTGTCTCTCTGTCTCTCTCTCTCTCTCTCTCTCTCTGCAAGCTCATGTCACCTGGTACAATTAAATCCTAACCCTGGAGACAGTCACTGCAGAACCCAAGGAGTCCAAGGAAATAAATGATACCAAGACTAGGACACTGTAGCAACATCTGGCAAAAGAATCGTGGATACAATTTTGAAACAGTGCAGGGTTTGGTGGCTACTACCGTGTAGGTAAGAAGACTCTACGGTAATTTATACTATGATACCTATGTCCATTTCTTGGTTTCATAATGCCCTATAGTTATATAAGATGTCACCGCTGGGGGAGAATGGGTGATGGGAACAAGAGACATCTCTGTATTATTCTTGCAACTTCCTGCGAATCTATATTTATCCCAAAATACAAAGTTAAAAAAAAAAAAAACAATTTGGTGGAAAAATATTGGCTTCTGGGAAACCCTCTGTGAGATCTGGTGGATTCGTTCATTCACACATCCGGCAAATAGTTCTCCCTGGAAAAATCCAATGTCCTGTCCCTTCTAGCTTTCTCTCAGGCCAGCGATACGGAGAGAAACAAGCCTCTAAAGCAGCCTCATCTAAAAGTTATTTCTTCCTTAAGTCTCCACGATTCCAGAGAACATGAGCCAAACACAGTGAAGCATCCTGGTCTGCCCGGGGAGAGAGGCGTTTATGTTAACATGGTTTGCGCGTTTACGTACCCACCATTTCTCTTCTAAAGCCTGCACCTCACTGCGGGGGGCCGGCCGTGCCCCAGCCCCATGCCCGGAGCGGCATCTTGGGCTCACCCCCTCCGGGAGCCACCAGCATCAGGGCACAGACCCCTGCTTTATCGCATCCGAGTTCCGATGGCCTGCCGTTTCCTCTATGGCTGCATGGTCAGATGAGTCTTGGGAGCTCTCCTTCAATAATTAATTTTCAGTTTTAAATAATTCACGCGTCCTGGCCGGCGTAACTGCTGGACACCACAGGATTCATTACTTGGCTGATTTTCTTTGCTTCCTTCCTGTTTGCGGGGAGGGAGGGCTAGGCACGGCTGGGCAGAATGAGACTGAGCAGCCTCTAGGCGGGCCATTACCCCAGTGATACCCGAGCCCACGGTGGCAAAGGGACAGACAGGATGACGACTCCACTCCGGCCGAAGGCACGGGCGGCTCTCTCAGCTCCGGCCCACGCTTCCGCCCTCAACAGCCCACGCATCACTCCTGGGTGATTTTTGATAGGGGTGAGGGGACCAGGCCGACTATAGATAAATAAAATCAAAACGTGATTCCAAATCCCTTGTTTAGAACAGGGGTAAGTAAAGTATGGCCTACGGACCAAATCCGGCCCACGGACTGTTTCTGTAAATAAAGTTTTATTGGCACACAGCCACACCCACTCACGAACATGTTGTCTCCGGCCGCGTGCAGCTACCATGGCAGAGTTCGGTAGCTGTTACAGAGATCGTAGAGTGTGAACCTCTCCGAGCCCTCCGCTGATCAAGGTACTAATCCTCCCATCTCTGCCAGGCTCTCGGAGGGTGCTGTCCTCGCCTCGTGGTGACATTGATCACGGTGCCCATGCGTAGTAAGCAGCAGGGCACGTTGGATGCTCTGGTCATCAAGACTGTTTCTCTGAGATACCTTTCACTTTTCAGTGATGAGTTTATCAGAGAAACCACAGCTTTCTCCATGAGTGACAGATCCAACCAGAAATCACTATTCTGAACATTAATGGAGCAGGTAAAGCTCAGTGTGTGTCAACAAGGCCCTGGGAACGAACAGGACGAAGCGCGTTGTTCTGCCCTTGCACGTAAAAAAGCAATTTAAAAATATCTTTAAAAAGAAGTTATTTGGGACGCAACAAAATACCATCCCAGAGGCATGAGAATCGCTGATGTTACTGATCAGGGTGAAGCGGGGTGAGGTTCTGGGACCAGCAGAATTCTCAGACGCCGCTGCTGAGAATATAAAATAGCGAAAGCACTTCGGAAAACCCTCTGGCGGTTTGTTAAGAAGTTTCACTTATGGATCGGCCCTATGCCCCACAACCTCACCCCTGGGAAATGACCTACGAGACACGAAAACATACGGCCACAAGTGCTTTGTGCCAGAATATTCACCGCAGTTTAATGTGCAGCCACCTCAAACGAGAAACGGTAAGAGCACAGTTAAATGAGCAGTGGCAGAGCCATGGGACACCAGCCCACGTGGCAATGGAAAGGCATCGACGATCGATGCACAAAGACGCACGTCCAACACAGCAGAAGCTGAGCAAAAGAAGCCAGTCGCAAACGAGGACATATATAGTCACACGAAATTCTAAGACAAGTCTAATGTTTAGTGACAGATGGCAGATCCCTGGTCGCTTCGGGGTGAGGATTACTGAGGAGGAGCACACAGGAAATGCCTGGACGATGGAAACGTTCTTCATTTTGATAGGGTTTGGGTCATGAGGGCGCATGTATCATCAAAACGGATCGAACCGGAAATTTAGACTTATGCATTTTCTGGCGTGGAAACTAAACTTAGCACAGCATAGAGGATACAGTCAATAATATCGGAATAACCGTGTATTACGATGGGTACGAGACTTATCGGGGAGATCGCTTCCTAAGGTATATCGATGTCTGATCACCGTGTTGAGCACCTGAAACTAATATCATAGCCTGTTAACTGCAATGGAAAAATAAAAAACATTTTTTTTAAAGTAATCTTGCCGCTTCTGAACAAGAAGATGGTTCATGTACACACCTACCTGGTTTCCTATTGTTTGAGCTATGCAATAATTTAATCATCATAATAAAAAAATAATAATAAATAAATAATAATAAAATAATAATTTAAACGGACTGTGAACATGCTTTAGATGATGACCTCTGGTGCCTTTCCTTGCTTTCTGCTTTCTGATCATTTGATTTTTTTTCAAAAAGTGTTTTTAAGGAAAAAATGTTTTTTATGACTGAAAACGTTGCTTTTTGGAGTAGTCGGGGAATAATTTTCAGGTCACAACTCCTGTATGCTCATTAGAGTAAAAACAAAATTTAGAATCCTTTTAAGTATTTGTATCGGTCAGCTTTGGATGTTTTGACAAATGACTCTAGAAGTTAATGGCCCACTGTTTGGTTCGTTCACGGTCCTAGGGCCAGCAGTTTGGGTCGGGCTGCGACAGGTGATTTCTGGTCTTGCGCGGGCTGGCTGGGTCTCAGCAGTTCGTTACCTTCCTCCTCACACACAGCAAGTCACCCAAGCTGCCATGCGCAGCCGCTGTTGACACCAAGAATGGCCAAGGTGGTGCATTGTCGTTTTTTCGAGAAGGATCCCAAACAAGCAGAACAGAAAGGCAGAAACTGAGAAATGATCTCACTGTCCCCCCCCAAGCCCACACTCTCTGCCTCGAAAAAGGGACCCCTTCTGCATTTCACTTGCCAGGACGGGGAACTCCCCCGAGAGTCAAAGCTGACCGCTTTGTCCTCCGTGGCACTTGAGGGGAGCAGTGAAGCAAGCCTCATGTGTTTCTGCAAAGACGCCAGAAAATCCCCGTGGACATCCGTGCCAAGAAGAGCTGAGGCTATTCCGGGAAGCACAGGATAATGCTGAACACTCCAGCCTCGACTTAAATAGAACAGCCCGCTATATATTTTTAGTATGAATACGGATTTAAGTTTGATAATCACTGAAGGAATAAGAATAAGAAAAATTAAAACGGTCGAAAGAAACCATTATTGCTTAGCTCGTCTTTCATGAAGTCATAGGAAGAGATCGTTGTGCTTCCTTGTTAAAAACGGAAATTATGTACCTGAAAAGGATGGTGAGAAGCAGGTTTTTGAAGTATCTTTTTGAATCTAGTTGGTTCGTTCTTGTCACTTACCTATTGGATGTAATGCTGACTTCCCCATCCGTTACGATACAAATCAAATCCTGTTAAAAACAAAAAATCCACGTGAGACTCTGAGAGATCTAGTAAGAGTCCTTTCAACCTGATCACGTGCGTGAAGTTTTAATGCCAACAGCTAATAATTCTGACATTCCCGTCTCACTGGCATTCATATAAAGTTCTGTTTTCTCGGCGTGGGGTCATCATAATTTTTTTCAGTGACAATTGTGGCAGGTGATCTCAGTAAATTGGTTCCTCCAAAAGTCATCGACTGTAGAAAAGCTTTCGGAAAGTCATCACGGACACATGGGGCGATTTGAGTGTCTCCTCTCCCTGGATGGAGATGCAGGCACGGAGATGGAGAACCGAGATTGCCCGCTCCCCGTTCGCAGGAAGGATCGATATTTAATCTTTTCTGCTCGAGAACTCCGGTCCAGTTCAGTCGAGTTATTGAGAATGTGACGTGCTAGGCACATGTTCCCTTCTCCGAGGCTCTTTTTTCCACAGAGATATTATTTTACTGTGGGCTCGGATTTCTGTTAGGTAGAGCGATTCATTTAGTTTTCACATGTGACATTTATGAACCCAACGGGAAAAAAACTAAACCTTCATTATCTCGAATTTGGTGCCTGTGTTGTAGCATCTAGAGTCTCTCTGTGTCGGTCAAAGCTGCAACCTGCTTTTAGGCCATGGGTGACAACTGTCCATGAACTTCTACGGCCAGGAGTTTAAAAGCCCTGCTGTGTGTGGCCGCATTGCTATAATTTTAGGCGATTAATTGATCCAGGTTTTCTTCGTGCTTAATCTGGGCTCTGACTTAGAGAACTGTCTAGATTTGGGTTTCTCCAGAAGCAGACCCGGGACGGGGTCTGAGCTCAAGCGGCTGGTGTATGAGAGAACCCCAGTACTTATCTGCGGGCCCCCAGACTCATCCGCGGGCTCTGCCTCCAGGAGCCGCCGGCGTGTGCACCATGGAGGCTGACCTTGCTCCTCTGAGAAGGGCCTGGCGGGGGAACCTGGCAGAAGCCAGCTGCATCCACGACAGCACAGTGCCACCACACCGGCCCCATAGAAGCCCTATGGAACAGTACTTCTTTATGATTCTCGCAGAACGGAAATGCCCAATGACAGAAGGGCAGGGAGGGGGAAATGGAAGTTATCTTTCGAAAAACAGAAATGAGAAAATGAGCATTTACTGGCAAGATCAGTTACGTACTTGTAGAGTCTCGGGCCAGATGCAAATTGGGGTCTGTGCTTGAGAAGCAGACGAGGGGCTTGGGACCAGGATGGGGGTGGGAGAGAGGCTCGCTCCCGCCCCCTGCCCGCGTGGCACACTGAGTGGGCCATGACATAGCTATCGTGGCACAGGACGGCCACTGCCGTGTCTTGCCACAGAGCAGGTGCCCAGATCTGGTCCCTGCTGGGCATGAGAGGTGGCCGTGAGTGCTGGTGGGGTGGGGGTGACAGGGCACAAAGAACAGGAGGCCAGGCAGGGCGTGGGGCACTCGGAGGTAGGGGAGCGCATAGGTCAGAACCCTTCTGGGGACTCAGGTGATGCTTTTTTTAACTATTTAAAAATATGAACAGCGCTCGTGAGGGATACAAAAACAAGCAGTGGGCTTGCCCACGGCTCCGTGTCGCTGACATCTGACATCAGAGGTCGTCACTGTCTGCGTGTTCACCTGTTGAGGAGTCAGTAACCGGTAGTGCCCGAGATCCGGGAGCCGAGGCTGTCACTGAGCTGCGGGCACCCTGGCTTCTGAGCCACAGCGAACCACTCAGATGCAGGCTGAGGACAGCCAAGCACAGGCAGCGTGGAGAGCCAAAGTCTCTGGCCTCCCTCTACCCAACTGGGGTCCAGTAGCACCCGTCCCCCTGCTTATGAGAAGTAAAAGTATCTGCAGACATGGCCCAATGTCCCCGGCTGGTGAAATCTCTCTAGATTGAGAGCTACTGCTACAGAGAGGGGAGAATAGATATTAACACACATCTCAACAACATTGCTTAGAAAATGAGTTGTCTTTCCCGTCTCCAGGCAAACCCGACTGTCTCACCCCGGGCCAGGCCGAGCCGTTATTTCCAGATTTCTCAGCAGTCTGGTCTTTGCTGCAGCTTTTTTTTTGTGATTTTTGGCACCGTTTCTGACCTCGTCAGCGTCATGTCTGATGCGCCCTCTTGGAGAGTCTTTTCCGATCATTTCATTTGGTGCATGAGACTCGTCTGTGTTAAGCTCAAAGGTTTATGACGAAGGGTCCAGACAGATGCATTCGGCCTCGCTGAGATTCAGCCGTGGTCCCCTCCTGAGACGGGGGTCCTCGTGTTCCTCGTGTGGAGAAGCCAGGTGAATACTCTAGTGATCAGTGATGAGGGCCAGTTCCCCGGAGCATGGCCCAGGGAGTAGTCACCTCCCCCACGAGCTTCCAGGTGGAATCTGTCCCCATGATTTTGCTTTCGTTTCTCCCCCTTTTAGGACAGAAGTTTGTAGGAGCCGAAACTCCCTGTGGATCAGTAGCTCTGTTTACACTTTCCTGAGCTGCTGCTTTCACCTGCCATCCATGGGCAGGTCCGTCCTGCCTTCATCTTCCTCCGGTCTCTTGGCTGACATTTTCCCCACTTACCCTGACCTGCTGCCCCTGTTGCTGTCCCGTTGTCCCCCGCACCCGCCATTGCTTCTGGAATCAGTAGGAAACTAGGAGAAATGAGGGGTGGGGGGCAGGTGGGCTGGAGTCCCTTGTCATTCCCACCCACTCACCGGCCAGGCTGGAGCGGGGGTGAAGCCACCCTGGGCCAGGGTATGAGATGCACATGGCCTGTGGGGCCGTGTCCTGGGCCAGCGGCCCAGCTCAACGGTGCAGACGGGCTGCAGACTCAGCAGCCCCTGAGCAGGTGCACAGGCGTCTCTGGGGATTGGTGGCCCTGGACCTTGGATCTGACACCCCCCCTGGACTTCAGTGGGCCGGCTGCAAGTTGTCCTCACAACGTCAGGGCGAGTCTGCGGTTCAGGGCAGATCACAGCCTTCCTGCAGCGTGACTACAAAATAGGAAGCCGATCGCAGCCCTGGGCGTTTACCGTGGACCCCGAAGAGTGGGTCATGAGTCCCGGACACCCTGAGGGGCCCCGACTTCAGTGCCATGGGGCGGAGCCTGGGGGACTTGGACACAACTGCCCGTGCTAGGAAATCGACGCCTCTAGCAACGAATCCAAAACCTGGAGTTTGCATTCGAACAAGGACACAGCCACTCCCCCCGCCACCAGGGGCAGGCGCCAAGGGCAGGGGGTCCGGGCTGGGCGTCCCTGCGGGCCGTGTTGGACCAGCACAGAGCTTCAGGACTCTGACTGTCCCAAGCACAGCGAGTCCCCTGCCCCCTCCGCGCCGGCTACGGGAGAGTGACCGCACCATCTCGCTGCGCGTAGAAAGCGTTTGCTGAGTGAGCGTAAGCAGCCTCGCTGTGCTCGGTGCCTCCAGCTCAGCGGATCCAAACTCGCGATCTTTGCGGCCTGCGGATATTGGGCGATGTCTGGAGACGTTTTTGTTTGTCACATGTGCACGTGGGGGGTGCTATTTGCACATAGCGGGCGAGGCCAGGGGTGCTGCTCGACACCCTCCAGTGCTCAGGACCCTCCCCCGAGAACTATGCAGCCGCAGATGCGTGCCGAGCCCAGGCTGAGAGATCCAGCTGCGGCAAGTCCCACCCGCAGTGGCCCACCACGGCTGTCCGTGCCGGTGCTGAGCGGGAAGACCCCCGTCACTGAGGCCCGTCCAGCGCTTTCCATGGCCTTGTCTTCCTGCTGCTCCTGTGATGATGCCCGCAGTCTCCATCATGACCACCCGGAGCAGAGGGACGGGTGCGCCGAGCAGGGGCGCAGAGCTGGGTGCTCATGTGACACCCTCTAGTTCTCAGGGCCACGTTGGCTCAAAGCTGCACCGGCTCCGAAGCCACCGGAGGACTCATTCCCTTTTCAGCAGCCGGCCTCACCTCCCAGCCTGGGACGGCCTGGGACGGCCTGCCCCTGTCCTCGTCCCGGCTCCAGCCGGAGCTCCAGACTCGGATACATGTTTCAAGGAAAAACCGAAATAACAAATCTCCGGTGCCGGGAAGGGGGGAGGGGGTGGGGTGGCAGGAGCAGGTTCTCGCCACTGTGCTAAGGGGATTCATCAGTCAGATCAGCCGCTTCACACCTGGGAAGGTGCGGGGAAGCCGGGGCGAAGCTGCCTGCAAGGAGAGCTGGGCACAGGACTCGAGTGCTGGGTGCTGGGTGCTCAGGGCGCGGTAGGTCGCAAGCGGATAACGACCGTCTGGAGAAGTTATCTCCGGCTTAAGATCCTGACGACTCGAAAGCCACAGTTCGTTATAGAATCGCAACAGTTTAAGAGTGTTTTCTGCGGGGGACGCCGTGACTTCCTCCTGGGACACTTCCTGGCGCAGGTGGCACCCCAGCCACGAGGGGGTGGTGGCCAGCGCGGCGCCCCCGGACACTCCTCCTGTCTGCACAGTGTGCGCCCCACACTCGGGAACCCTCGACTGCAGGCGCTTCCGTTCCGTCATGCCTTTTAATTCCTCCGTAGATCTGTCCGCCATTCGCTCCTGGGCATAGTCACAGTTTCCGCTGACAAGACCGTTCTTGGCATGACAGTCAATACCGTGGAAGGGAGCCGACGCCAGGTCCTCACGCCGCGGCCCAAGAGGAAGCTCAGAAAACCCCCCACAGGCTTTTTATAATTTTTAGGAGAGTAAACTAATGCCGGCCCACGATCACCGTGGCAAGGATGCTGGCGGCTGGAGACAACAGACCGTTTTAGATGTACCGTAATTTTAAAAAGTGCTCGGCGCTCACGGCACCTCTCACCGTTGACCTCTGCCATCCTGACAGGTGCGTGGGGCTCAGCTCATGACAAGTGCTACAGAGACGCAGGAAGAAATTCTCCTCCCGAAGCATCACCTGCAAGCTGGAGTTGCTCAGTGGTCCAGAGCCGAGGGTCTGGTGTGTGGGGGGAAATCCCCTGATTGAAGTAATCAGGTTGGGGAAAGACCAATCTCGGCCACGTCATCCGTGAGACCAGCCAGGCCCTGGATAGCTTTTGGAGGAAATGGTTTATATCAATAGATTCTCTGGTGTGCGATTTCCTTGGCTTCAGAGTTCTGTAGAATAGGACGTGATTCTCTGCCTGCCACGCGATCACGGACAACAGGTGACCTCCACATGTGGCCTTTTAACTAAAGAGGGAAAACCCCACAGCCCGCATGACGGAGCCACGCATCCCACACACGCATGGTTGGAACGCTCTGTTTTTAGACACACGCCACTGCGACAAATGGTGAACACGCTTCAGACGTAGCATGAAGCCCCGGCGCACAGTCCTACGCTAAGTTCACGAGGTCCCCACGGCTTCATAGGCAAGAAAAGCAAACCTAAAACATTCAGACCTGAAGGAGTTGAGAACCGGCCTGTAACTGGACGAGCGTCTACGGCTGCGTTGTTTCCACGATCATTTTGATGTTCGGCCCTTGTTATGTCATCATAATCACAAGTTCACACGGTCAGAGTAACTGTGACGTGAGGTTTCCCCTTTGCCGACGCGCGTAAAGCTCGCCAGGGCCCGGCAGTAGAGATCTTAGCAGGAGGACCTGCGGAAAGACCGCACGACGGGCCCAGCGCCTCACAACCAATAAAGGGCACAGCTGGCCCTTAGCCCGGGAAGGGTGCAACTCGAAAGCCAGGGTCTTCCTCACCGCCCGACACGGTCTCGTCCACAGGCACGAACTTATGCCTCTTTGCACAGTGTGTCAAAACGCATTGCAATCAACGAATCTGGTCTTGGTATCGCAATGAGTCATCTGCCAATTAGAATCGCTGCCTTTCTTTTTGGCTGTTTTATTTAAATTCTGTTTATTACTCAGAACGTACTTCCGATATCACTGCCTGGGAGAAGCTTTTCCCAAACACCAGCCAGGCCTCTGCGGCCAGTAGTTGTTCTTACTGGTTTAAAAAATACATATGTGTGTGTGTGCGTGTGTGTGCGCGCGTGCGTGCATCACGTGCGTGTGTGTGTGTGTGTATACTAAGCTCCTTTAGAACCCAAAGCCTAATACTCTATTGTTTTGCCCACTGGAAACTTCTATTTCAACTCCTGGAGAGTATAGTGTATGCAAAGTATGCTTCCAGGCAGTTCAGTTAGAATGTCTAGGTATAAGGCTTCGAATCAGAACCCTCGTCTGCATCCTGTAAATACAGTCGACACTCAGAGCACCTGACAGATTTCACATCTGCCTTCCGTATCTCAACAATTGGATCCCGTGGCTGCTCAGCCTCAAAAGCCCAAAGCCTTTTCCGTCACACCCCTTCCCCCCATTCTCAAGTCGTGGGTGCTCATCTAGCAGACTTCGCGGGGTGTCTGTGTTCCCAGCTGAGGCTCATTGCCAAGGACCAAGCCCTTAGCCGAAGCCGCTCAACTACCTCCCCACGGCTGTGCCTTTCAGCCTCCCGTTTGCTCCGTCCGGCACCCAGTCCACGATCTCCTCGGCTTCGCTCTGCCCCGTCCCCAGCCCAGCCCCGGCTGGGTCTCTGCCCCCCTCCTCTCCCCACGCGTGAGCCTCGGGGTTCCCGGCAGCCACCGCGTGCTTTGCATGCTCCCCGTTTGATACAAACCACGACCAACGACGTAACATCGGGACCCCTCGGCCCGGCTTCAGGACGTCTCACGATCTGCCTCCCGGCTGCCTTTCCTCCATCGGATCTTCCGTGAGACCTAAACTCCAGCCGCCCAAGCGACTTGTCTGTTGGGAAAGATTTTGCTTCCTTCCGACTCCTGTCTTTGCTCGGGCCGTGCCGTCTGCTGCCACGTCGCTCTGTCTGCCTCTTTGGAAATCGTGCCCACGTTCCACGCCTCACTACGGGGTCTTTAGAGACGTCCTTCCTCTGCGTTCAGCCACCTGTGTCATGTCTGTGTTCACGGGTACCTCATCGCCCTGTCTGCTTCCAACCACGGTGTCACCGTCACACCGAGGGGGCTCCATGCCATGAGAACAAGAAAGAGCATGTGCTTCCAGGGAGAGTAGCCGTGTCTGGTTTTCTATGGTGGGTATATGGGCGATGCTGTTTCTCTTATCGCATTGGCTGCTGGGAAGCTTAGGGCCAAGTCGCGAGGTCCCCTCCCGACACGCAGCCTGTAGGATGAATTCTGCGTGCTCACGCTGCCCTTGGTTTCAAAGTGAAATTCCTCTCTTATGTCCTGCGTACCCATGTCCCTTGCCTATTTTTATCCTCAGTCTGTTCGACAAAACAATTTGTCGATTTCATCACAAGACAGCAGACAAAACCAACAACCAAAATGCTCTTCAAGACTGGACGGGTGCCTGTTCGATTCAACGCTATGCCTCGTCTTCACCCCCAATGCCTGGCACAGAACTTGAAGCATAGCGGAGACTCAATCCATCGTAAACTTCGTAGAACTTAAAAAAAAAAATCAGGACGGGATCGTATGAGAGCTCGAGTCATCAGCGAATGCTTAGACTAAAATCTCGACAGATGCATTTTTTCCTATTACAGGATTATTGTTAAATTATGGGCGTTCAAGTGCCATTAGGAAAGAGAGGGGGCCGCCTCCGGCCCACGTCACTGTGGGGTGGCTGAGACGAGATGAATGATTCTCGAGACGCCTTTTTATATACATACATCAGTCCCGTTGTATAGAAACTCAAGATTTGTGCATTCGTAAAAAAAGCGGGTAATGAGAAAGCCCGGAAAATTTAGACAGATGGAGGGAATGATGGAGGGAATGTGCCTCCGGACTGAGGCACGAGCTTTTGTTTCGTAGTTCTCACTGGAAAGAGACGTCGGCCGTCATCTGTCTGCCTGTGAGTCTCTCCATCCCTGGGTGAGTCTCTTGGGGTGTCTCGGTGCATCCCTCCTCTTGGGACTTGGCAGCACGTGCCTTCACCAGCTCAGCCGAGAAGCCTCCCAGACGTCCATGCTGTTTCGCTGCCCCGGAGGGGACAGAGGCAAACCGGGCACTTCGGGGCGCCGGGCGGGAAGCTGGGGGAGAGAGCCTTCCTGAGACGCATGCAGCCCTCTGCCTGCCCTTCCCGACACGTGCGTGCCACACTGATCTGTGAAGCCAGAGAAAGAGGGGGGCTTGGCTGGAACCTCGAACAATAGCCAGCCCTCCTCAGGCAGTCCTGCGTCCCGGTCACCCCCACCGATGACACCCCTTCTTCCTGACAACGTCCTAGAAGGAGAGCTCACAGCGTGCATTTGGATGCGGGGTCCTGTATCCTAAACGCGCGTTCCCTACTCTCAGAGAGGTCCAGCCGCAGAACCATCCTCCAAACACAGACCCAGGCTGGTTCTGCGGGGCGTTCTGCAGAACCGTCTCCTCGTGAGGCCGCGGCGTGAGGCTCGGAAGCTGGCCGGCCCCTCCCTGCCTCCTTTCCACCTGCCGTTGCTCTGTGGGCAGCTGAACAAGATGGAGCTGTCGTCAGGCGCTTTTCATCTCAGTCTTATTTTTTTCGGACGTGAGAGACAATGGTGTTTATTTATTTGTTTGTTTTCCACAGAAAGACGTCAACTATACCCAACACAAGGACTGGGTGGCGGGAGCCAATGTTCTTGGTTTTCCCGTCACTTTGTTTGGTGTTTTTTTACCATCGGTCCTCCTCTGCCATCGATGGGGAGTGATACTGTCCACACTTACCGTCTAGGGACACTCGGCCGTGTCCGGAGACGTTGGCTGCATTGCAGCATCCCGTGGGGAGGGGCCAGGGATGCTGCTAAACGTCTTACAGTGCACAGGACGGCCCCCAGCGACAAAGGAAGGATGCTCTGGCCCCAAACATCCAGAGCCGTGAGGTCGAGGAAGCTTATGCTAACCAGATCCGAAAGTTGGGGTCCATGCACAATCACGTGGGCAACGTGTCAAAGGCCGTCACCTTCAGCGAATCATCCTGGCCACCAGTGTCCACTCGGGGCTCCACGTTCGACCCGTTTCACAGCCTCAGACACACACTGGACCCCAGTCTGCCATTCTCCAGAGGGCGAACGGAAACCGCATGATAATTCCTGTTATACATCATTCGGAATATCTAATTTACATTTTTTTCCTTATTTGTCCAGGGTTTTTTTGTTTTTTTGTTTTTTTTTTTAAATCCAGCTCTACCTTTATTGTGAACAAAGCACCATTTTGGGTTTCCAGGCACAGTTCCAGCTGGGGGAGCGGGCGGTGGGCCGGAAGGGAATTTTCTGCTTTCCTCAAACTTCATCGAAGACTCGGGTTCTGCCCTGTTGCGTGCGACACTGTAGAAATGTTTCCAGTGCCCCCTGCGAAGGCTGTTCAGGCTGCCGGGCCTCATTTCATCTTCTTTCGACTCTGGCCCAGGCTTTGCCGAGCACCCGGCGTTTGGGGGGGTGGGGGGTGGCCGAGCAAACCCGGCTCTATAGTTCCAGGGCTCACTCTGCCGAGTGCCACCGAGACGCTCTGCAAGCTGTGTGTTCGAAGAAGCCCCAAGTGACTTTCCGCTTCGTTGGCTCTCCCTTTTTTGAAGTCGTGCTTTGGAAAACATAATTTCGGTCGTGGTCTGTTCTGCCTCATTGAAGATATAACAGCATTTTCAATACTTTTGAAGTTTAGGGCAAGTGCTGTGTTTTTATTTATTTTTTCATTTTTAATTTTTAAAATTTTTAAAATTATTATTTATCTATTAGAATTTTTTTTTTTTTTTTTTTTTTTTTTTTTAGGTGAGGCAACCCTTGGTTGACCTCACTGATTGCGAGGACCTGGTTAGCTTACAATCCCTTATTTTGTATTTTTCTATGCCTACGGCACCTGCTCTTCCTAGGCAGCCTCCCATCCAAGCTGTCTTTTTTTTATATTTAGTGAGCTTATCCAAATCAAACATAGACGCCCAATGGACCCAGCCAGGGGTTAGGTGAAGGCGCAAATTCCTCCAGCTCTAGAGAGAGGGCCGGGCCGGAGAGAGAGCAGATAAGCCCTGGAGCCTCAAGGAGAATTTTTCCAACAGAGAAAAAAGTGGTGCAGGTAATGAACGTCTCCCCTTTTCTGATGATTTTATCCAAGGTGCGTTGGGCAGTTCCCCAAGTCCTACGACCTGACTGTCATTCTGTTTAATCATCTCGCTTTGGGACTCAAAAAGTCGCCCGCGGGCAGCCCCGGGAACAGGGATTCATTGAGTGCCGAATGAAGACGCTTAAAACCTTCTTTCTGGGCATGTGTTTACCCCCCCGTTGGACAGTTGCTGTTTCAACTTAAAGCTAAGGGAGTGGCAGAACTTTTCACAGTTCCGTTAGAGTCTTAGTCACGCTGCGTGTTCCTGTTTTGTAGGAGAAATGAAACCGGATTTTTCAAAAGCACAGAAGTGCGTCCGAGGGCCTGGTCCTCGCTTGACACCCTGCCTTTCAGAGCCCGAGTCTCCTCTTCCCTCTTCCCTCCCTTTCCCCCGCTCCCTTGATACTTTGGTTCAGAGCCACGAGAATGACGGCTCTGCTCCCGGACCTTTGCTTCCGAGACAGCAGCTTTTCGATGGTGCCCCTCGGTGGCCCGGGGACATCAGCTTCCCATCCCAATCACCCCGATTCACGAGGCTTCGCAAACTCCCCCAGGCCACGAACCCAACGCGCCATCCGCCCCGCTGGCTCCGCTCCCTTTCCGCCTTGTTTATGGAAAAAAAACACTTCCACGCTCCAACGCGTCTTCCTGCACGAACCCTTTCAATCCGTTTTCGACGGGTTCATTGTCGATGCCTGTGCAGAAAAGTGCACATGGCACAAATTTTGTTTATTTTATTTTATTTTTTAATTAAGTTTATTGGGGTAACGTTGGTTAATACAATGATATACTTTTCAAGTGTCCATTATCATTTGACGTATAAATATTCTATTGTGTGTTTACCACCCAAAGTCCAGTTTTCTTCAGCTACCATATATTTGACCCGCTTTACACCATCTACCTACCCCTCCTCCCCCACCCCACTAGTGACCACTAGTCTATAGTCCTCTGGTAACCCTTAGCCTATAGTCCATGTCCATGAGTCTCTGTTTGTCCTGCTCATTTGTTACTTTTAGGTTTATATCCCACATATAAGTGACATCATGTGATTTTCCACTTTTTTCTATTTTGCTTAGCATGATTATCGCAAGATCCATCCCTGTTGTCGCAAAGGGCAGTATTTCATCTCTTCTTATGGCTTAGCCATATTCCATTGTATTTATGGACCACAGCTTCTTCAGCCAATCATCTATCGTAGGAAAATTCGGTTGCTTCCATGTCCTCCTGGCCACCGTGACTGATGCTGCTGTGAACATCGCTGTGCAAATATCTTTTTGGATACGAGTTTTCAAGTCTTTGAGGTAAATATCCAGTAGAGGGATTGGTGGATCATATGGTACATCCATTCTTAGTTTTCTGAGGAGCCTCCATACTGTTTCCTGGACCGCGTTTTAAAAAGTTTAACTACAAGAACCAGTCTCCTGGCGAAAGCTCTTGATGAAGATGGAGCAGATTCTAATCCTCACAGCAGCCTTGGGAGATGCATGCTGTTTTTAACCCACTTCCCTGGAAACGGAGTAACTAATCGTTCCCACACTCCACAGAAGTGCCCTTGAGGCTCAGAAGTCTGACCTTGGGACTCGTGCTTTTAGCGGGTCAAGTGCCAAGGTGTTCCACGGCTGCGATTTCGCTCATGCTGCTCCGCCAGGCAGGGCAGGCACACCAACTCTGTTCACCCAAGTGTGCACCCCCGCACGGCTCAGCTCCCATGGCTCCCCCTCCAGCAACCTCCTCCCGACCCCTTGTCATCTGTGCATACCCAGAGCACTTCATTGTTCCTCCTGTGACCCTCGTCCCCTCGTTCACTCAGGTAACAAATACAGTGGACTCACTGTTTACAGTAGCGATGTTCTGTGAAGTCACGACAGATGCTGAATTAGGACATTGCGAACCATGGCTTCTGGGGGCAAGCAGGGCCGGGCCCCTGCGAGCCTCTGCTCGTGGCGTTTGCATGAATCGGTCAGGACACAGCCGTGTTTTGTGTGTGCTGCTGTTCGCAGACGCCTTCTTCAACATGCAGTGGATTCCTTCACGTCGATCCGAGGGCCGGCAGCCCCAGAACTCAGGCCAGACACAGTTCATGGAACTCACGTGTCTTCTCGTGCTCAAGGACACTAGACAGCAGTTCGGCACTTGGGGGTCATTTAAACAGTGAAATGCCAAGAAAAAGCCCCTCGGATGCACACACAAAAAAACCTCCACGGCACCAGACTGTGAAAAAGACTCATATTTGCAGGGTGACAGGTGAATCAAGAGCTCACCCTTGGTTGACCTCTGCCAGAAACACGTGTGTCGAGTGACTCAAAAATTTTCCCTGTTGTGTACATGTCTGTGAATGACTGCGAACGCCCCGTGAGTATTGATTTCGAGGTTACAAATAAATTTTAGCAGGTAGGCAAATCTGCACATACCAAATCCACGAACACCAAGGATGGACTGTAGGTATTTCAACCCAATGCTTCTCTTTCCTGATAAATTATAATCTCCTTGAGAGTAAGAGCTATTTTTATTTATCTCTCTACTTCCCCCCAGAACTAGCCCAATGCCTTATTCATATTAAGTGCTTGGTAAATTATTAGATTGTCTAAAAGAAAGGTGTCTGCAGCGCGGGGGTCCAGGATGTAACTTCTTCCCTGCTTCTGGCTTTCCTTCAGACATCGTTAGTGCATTCGACGGGTGATGCCTTCACGACGGGGCTGGTAAGTGGAACTATGCCTTTCTCCAAGGCGATCCTTATTGTTTTAACACCAGAGCTGGTCGGGAGGAGATGGAATGGATATTTTTTACCTGTTGAAAATATGTGCTTTGAATATAAACCGCCTGCTAAGGAAGTAATTTGGTGCTGCTGTTCCGGCCTCCTGTGGTGTTTCAGAGTCAAGCCACGTGCGGGCAGCGAAGCAGAGGGGGAGGGGGCCGCGTGGGAGGAAGAGGGGACAGCTCTGGGCCACGGGCCATTTTTAATTGTGACAGAAGCCTGGTGTTCATCACGGAAGAGGCTGCTGGTTTTCCTCCTCGTGGTGGTTGGTTCATGCGTCCTACGCACGAACGAGAAATTAACCATCCTCCGCTATGGTGTTTTTTTTTCCTCTGTTGAATAAGGTTGGCTCGCCTCTCCCTCCACCCGCACCGTTTACATTTCGAATGGAATACACCAATGGCGAGGCTGTTTTGTCCAACATCAATGCGCTTTCGCCGCGCAAGGCTGCTGTCGAATCTGAACTGTTCTCATTGTTGTGACAGCGTTATCTCTGCGATGATCTCGTGTGATTTTCTAGCGCTGGCGAGAGACGAGTGATTCCTTTACCAAGCGACAAAACAGGTACCTTGGCGAGTAACTTATGAACCTGACGCTCGGGGTTATGTTTTGAGGACCGATCTTTAGCCAGACACATTTGAGAAGCTTAAGAACAGCACACATTTGGCTATGAAGGCGCATGTCAAATCGGGAGCCGATAGAAATGGCTGGTTTCTGACTCACTGGTCCCGTTCATCGTCGTAGCGGTGACCTTCTAAAAGCACAACATGGGAGAATGTGGTTAGGAAAATAGAAAAAAATAGTCCCGCAGATGGCGAGGTCAACCGTGATCCTCACGCCCACCTGCGTGCACCTTTGCTGTATGACGTTGCTACCACTCGGCTGAGCAGGTGACATCGGTCGGCCCTCCCTGTGAATCTGGCCGCGTTCTGGGACTAGCTTTGGCCAGCAGTATGCGAGGGCAGGGACAATGTGTCGTCCTAGGTGTCATGAGGCCTTGGGCCTCTCTTTTGTGTCAGAACTCTGCCGGAGGAGGAGAGGCCATACGACCACAGATGAGCCATATCTGAGGAGCAGTCACTCTCCAGCTTCCCTGGAAGCTAAGGAACGATTCAGGACCCAGCCAAACCAGGAGGACCAGAAGATGCACTCAGCGGGGGGCCCAGGTCACATCTTTTGATCGACAGAATCACAAACTAAATAAATGCTGGTTCAGGTATTAAGCTTTGGGGGTATTCGTGAGGCAGAAAAAGTTGACATACAAATTTCTAAAAGATCTGTAATTTTAATCCAATGAGCATACAGCAGTAGTGACCTGAAAATGATTTATTAACTACTCCCAAACAGCAGCATTTTCGAGGATTTGAAAAGTTAAAAAACCCTTACTATAAATAACAGTAATTTAAAACTTGAAACTTGGTCATTTCAAGTTTCTTTGGCGAAGCAATCAGAACGGTTAAACTTCACCTTGTGCAAATAAAAGGCAACGCGTTTCACCTCCGTGGTTAGCAGTTCCATGGCAGATACCGAGGTCATGTGGGAGGGGACCCCCCACCAAGGCCTCTGGTCTTCAGGAAATAGCAAAATGAAACACAACAATGCGCTATAAATAACTCTGCTGTCCTCAGGATTTGCATTCTGCAAAGCAAAAGAGAGGAGAGAGAGAGAGAGAGAGAGAGAGAGAGAAACTTCTAGTGGGAGATTTTCACTCCATCAGCGTTCTTTGTAAGAACCTCTCTATGCTGCTTCTCTGCTCATGACCATTAAGTCAGCTCCGGTGAGCAATCCTCACGAGCATGGACATGACAGCCAGAACCTTTCAAACCAGAAAGGAGCACACGCTTGTGAAATGGCTTTAGTCACCAATTACATGAAAATTACATGCGGAGCTGTTCTCATGGAGACACATTTTGCTCCCAATTCCCCTGAGCAGGTGACGGGGAACTGTTTGTTACCTGTGGAAGCTCCAGGAGCTGGAACGAGGCAGATTAAGACTGAGTTAGCGAGTGGCTGTCTAACCCCCTCCAAAGAGAAAAATCTGGTCTTCATGACACAAGCGACTTTACAGCGCCTGTGAAAGCGGGTATGTCCATTTTTTTCTGACAATAAAAGTCAACACTTTTCTCCTTCGCAGTGTGCCGTTTAATTGTGCGCATCGAGTTTTTCTTATTTTCCTAGCGAGGCCTGAAAACAAAATGCATTATTTCTGCACGAAGCATGCAGGTTCGTGGTATGAAGTTCGAAATGTCCAAAGAGTAAAAAGCAGGCAGAGTCCCCTGCCCTCTCGGGTCTCGTCTGTGGGCACCTAGTTCCTGTCCCGTGAGGCGAGCACGGTCTATGCTGTGGCTTCCTTCCACAGCCTGCTTTGAAGCGTTTTTGTGTGGCGGCTAATACGACTTGCTCACCAAACCCTATTACTGTCTCTGTTTTCTTCTGGGCATGAAGCTGCATGACATTGCCACGTCCCCTGCGGTGGTGTGAGGCCCCTGTGACAGTGCTGGCCAGCAGGTGGGGGAGGGGAGCGCTCCGTGTCACTCCTAGCCCCTGCTCCTGGAACCGCCATCAGCTCCTCCATGCTCTCCTGCATTGCAGAAGGCAGATTCTGGTAGGTGGCAGAGCCCACGACTGAAGGGCTTGTGTCCTGGGCTTGTGACCCCAGGCTCTGAGTGACTCCCAAACCCTGACCGACCCCAGATGCAAAGGGATTTTGAGCCCTGAGGTCTTGTCTGTCCTCTGCACCAGTATTTGTAAACTTGAGGGGGAGGGGTTCATTCTTTCCACCCCACTCGCCCCTCATTTCTTCCTTCATATCTGCTCTGCCATTTGTACAGCAGCTCACTTACTGCAGATCTTTCCACGAAGCGACCCGATTCTATCCTCCCTATGTCCCCTCCCTGGACACGCAGCACAGTGCTTTGCCACAGAAGTGGTTACTCAGTTAAATACAACGTGAAATTGTGGATGTGACCGGTGCCACTGATTTGAAGACGCCGACTTTATTCTAAACAATTACGCCACAGCCCCTGGGACCCCTGCTTTGCTTGCCAGGGTCTCTGCTTTTCTTGAGCAAACATCTCGTGCTTTTGAGCGGGTCAAGAGAAGAAGAATTATTAAGCGCTCAGCCTGATTTTGTTGACGTTTCTAGTGAACTAGATTTTGTTATCACTTCTAGTGAACTAGTTGTCACCTGCGTTCCTGGAGCCTGTGGAGCTGAGGACGGTATGATCTACAGAACATCTCAGACCGCCCCCCAACCCCCAATAACTGTTTACAGTAGCCGACCCTACAGGTGCCTGGCCATAGGCTGGAAACCCAGACACAGTATCAGCCTAGGGTAGCCTAGAAGTTTCTTTTTGTATCCTTTTCAACAGGCGCGCTGGTTTTGTAACCAAGAGGAGCCTGCTGTTTGGCATGGACGGGTTAATCGGTGTGACTTGGGTCCTTTTCCGCTGGTCTTGCAATTTCTCTGCAGGCCTGGAAGTCAGCTATTTTTGGCCTCTGTCCTTGGCCGACGCCGCCCTGCATCTCCAGATCCTTCTGAGAAGTGACAGCTCGCTCAGGGGTTTACTGGAGAGCCTGGGGGCTGCGCAGTGGGAGCCTGACCTTGAATTGGTTTACGATGTGTCTCCTTCTTATCCGCGAGCCTCTCGAGCCTCTCCGAGGAGTCTTTCCATATGAACTGTGTACCTTCCAGCCAAACAAAGATTTCTTCACAGAGAGAACAGGCACGATGTGGCCCTTTGGCTTATCCGCCTTGTGACGAATGTTGCTTCGGAATCCCTTACCATCTCTCTTTGCTGACTCAAAACGATGATGGAGAACAAGAAGCCAGGCGGACAGGGAAAGAGGAAAAGCAACACCAGCTCCTCTGAGACTCCAGGGAAGAGCCAAGGGTTTTGTTGCCCCTCCCCCCACATTTTTGTCATCATTTCAAAGAAAGCTTTGTCCCATTAGAGCTGCAAGGAAGTCTTTGCTGGAGGGTGGTTATAGAGGCCGCTGGGGCATCTCCCTGAAGGGTGTAGGTTACATGTGACTTGAGGCCCCCGGAGGCTGTGGGACATTGCACAATGAAATACTAGACCCGTTAGGCACGCAGTGGGTTTCACTTCCTGTGCGTTTCTCTGGAAACACTTGTCAGGTTACCAACCGTCACCACCATCTTGCAAAACTGATGAAAGCTTCTGAGCCGTCGTCTGTCCAATCTTTTTTATTTTCTTCCTTTTTACCCTAAAAAAAAAAAAAAATTTTTTTTAGCCTTCGGCACTTGGGACCCCTGATGCTTGTGGCTTTTAAAACGCATGCGTAGTATCGATAATAAAAGCCACGCGTTGCCTGTGGCAAAGTTGAAATTGCAGGGAAGGCAGGCAACGTGTTGCCAGTCAGGCTCCTCTTAAAAAAAACCAAACAAAAAAACAAACGACAAACAAAACAGTAAGAAAGCAAGGAGCAGGCCCTTTCCCTGGATGTCCTGGAGCTGACGGGTCACTCTATGTGCATGGCCTCTTAAACAGAGGTGACAGGAAGGTGGTATTCGAGGCACTCAGAAACGGCACCCAGTGTCCCTAGCGTGTAATTCAAGTTACCCCGCCCCTCCCCCACGAAAGGATGCTTGTAACCGCAGTGAAAGAATTCCGTTTAGGAAAAAAAAAGGACCAAATGAGCAGATTTCCATCGCAAGGATTTAACAAAACCATTGTATACGTGGAGGATTTTCTTTACAGTTAAAAATTAAGCAAGCCTAGCAGCTAGAACAGACGGGGTTGACACCGTGTCGGCAAGGAGCAGGTGTCGTTGACGATTGCATAGGGACAACCAGAGCCATGTGACACTGGCTCTGAAAGTGTGGGGGTGTTCTGGCGATGCGGGGCACGCGTTACGAAGGGACATTCACAGGATGTCACCAAATGGCGGCAGGTGGGACCAACTTGGGGACACGCCTTGCAGCCGAGGCTTATTGATGGGGATGGGTGGCAGCGAGCCAGGCCCCGGTCATGACCGGGCCAGGGCGTGAGGACTCGAGTTCGTGTGGGTCCATGTGGACGTAGCTTTTTTTAGATCCTATTTTAACACTGAAGTCGTTGATTAAAACAACAGCCCAGACACTGCTGTGGGCAAGGAGTTGGCCTTCATTCCAGAGCAGCTTCAACGCAAAGGCACAGGAGGGGACCTCGGGCTCTACCACGGAAGGACGACACTCTGGCCGTGGGCGGAGAAGCCAGTTCCAATCAGGGGCAGTTAGTGCGGGTCCTGGGGATATGACCAACACCCCCTCCATGAGCGAAGGCGGCCAACACCTGTGCACATCCACCGACCCCAAACCTGCCCTCACGTACGTGTCAATAATGCAGCGGGAGCCTGAGCCAGAGCCGGCCGGGCACCGACGCCACCCGCATCGGGTTAATAAAAATAACGAAGATCTTAGGAAGGTGGGAAGAGCAGGCAGGAGCAAGGTCGCCCTGACCTGTCCCCGAGTCGTTCTGCCTTATTTAAGCGTTAACACTGGGAACCTGTCTCCGGCTGAAATCAGAGTTCGGCAGGCCTGGCGCTGTGGGCATTTCGCTGGGATCATTGTCTGCAGTGGGGACACCCTGAGCAGCATCCTTGGTCCCCACCCACTAGATGCCAGAAGCACCACCCTGCCCGTTTGTGACAACCAAAGTATCTGCAGACTCTGCCTCGTATCCCGTGGACCTGTATTTTTCAAACCGGGGAGGGAGAGACGGTCCCTCGAATCATGAGTGGGTTCCGAATTCAGTGGAGCGGGGGGCGACCAGCTTTGAAAAAAATGAACTGAAAATGGATACGCACGAAAAGGACACTCTGTCACACACGGCGAGGGTCCGGACGATTTCACGAACATCCGGTGCGGGCCGCCTAAGTCAACGTGCGTGGGCCCTCGGTTTCGGGGGGAGACGTGCTTGACGGTGGACGGAGGTTTATCCGGAGAGAAGGTAACACCTCATGGCGTCGGTCAGGTGAGCTGGGGCGAAGGACGGACAGCGTGACTTGCCGCCCGAGGGCTGGGGGTTCAGCGCACACGTCCCCGGCGACCTCGGCTTGTGGATTATTTCCCCGGCCGCGTGGGAAAGGCGCTGTGCTGGGGGTGTCCGGGCAGAGTGAAGGGAAGGACTGACCCAAGCACATGCGTGACCTGGCGGAGCCGCCGTGCGGAGCAGCGTCTCAGAGGCAACGCCGGCGTCTGACAGCAGGACTCTGGGACGGGCGAGGCTCACGGTGGCCTATTTTCAAGGCATTTGGACTTGAACTGGCCCATATTCAGGGACCCTATTCACTTGGAAATAGTGCCCGCAAAAATCGTTCTACTATTGTGTTAAAAGTTATGTTGAGATAATTCACATACCACAAAATTCATCCAGTGTAAGCGTACAATTGGGTGTTTTCTGAGTATAGAATTGTGCGATCACAACTATAGTCTAATTTTAGGATATTTCCATCACCTCCCCCCCCACCCCTAAAATGTGGTACCCATTCCCCATCCACCCCCGACAACAACCAGGCAGCTACTTCTGGTCTTTATACCGCATCTCATCTTCTCGACCCAGTTCATATAAACGGAGTCCTACACTACGTAGCCTTCTGCGTTTCAGCCTGACTTTTCTGAGATTCAAGCACATTGGAGCACATATCAGTAATTTCATCCCTTTTTATGGTGAATAATATTCCATTGTATGATGGGCCACGTTTTATGTATCTCTTTATCTGTCTGTCGGTGGACGGACGTTTGGGTTATTTTCATTTTGTGGCTCTTACGAATAATGCGGCCGGGAATGTTTGTGTGGGTCCATGTGGACGAAGGTTTTTTTAGATCCTATGTTAACACTGAAGTCGTTGATTAAAACAACAGCAAACCCACTCTGTGGGGCCTCAGGACGTAGAATGGCTCTGGCTTCAGTTCTCATTTGCTACGAAGACAGAAGCTGAGGGTGACACTGGGTGAAAGGACAGGTGTATTCTTCTCGTGGTTCATTTTGAAATCAATATTAAAGTGTGAGGAGGACTAACTGGGGGAAATGATTTGCTTGTGATGGGCACAAAAAGAGCGAATCGCTCCAGCTGATCGCTGGTGATGCCCCCCAGACCTATGAGGGTCAACATGAACAGGTGGCATTACCGTCCTACTCGACAGAGAGGCCTCCAACTCGTCCCACCACATAGAGATTTGTGCCCTTAATTTAAAGCCGCCGAATTTATATATAATCAGTGATAACTAGCATCCCGCTAAAACGTGCATACGCACGTGAATCCAAAACACTACATATTTAGTGGAAAATACAACGGAAGAGAAAATCCCCACTCCTTGTCATAAGCAATTGTGCTTTGCTGGATACCCATGGCAGGCAGCGCTCAGGAAGAGCTTTTGTCCCAGGCTCCTTGCAAGCCTGGGCCATTCGGACATGTGCCATGCTCGCCAGACACTGGGAGCACCCTTATACCCCTGTTTGGGCCCCCCGCTCTGCTCTCACCTGAGGCCTCACAGGACAAGACGGAACTCGTAGCTCGCAAACTTGCTCAATGTTTTTTTTTCCCACATGTAATACTGGAAAGTTTCAAATCCGAGGTCCAAACAAGCAAGAAAAGTCAACACAGTTATCCATGTTCAGACGAACTATTCATTCCTTGCAGCCAGGGCTGGGTTGAAAAAGGTTACTTATGTAACTGCGCAAGCTGGGGTAATTGAGGATCTATTTCTTAGAGGAGTGTCCCGCATCAGGAGGAGGACGGTTAAAAAACTCTGGCACGTAAAATTCCATCTGGTGGAATTTTAAGCCGTCATTAAAAATATGCCTTTGAAAACTATTTAGTGACCCAGAAAAATATTTTTGAGACTAGGTAACAAAAGCAGAATGCTGTTTATACAGCGTGGGCCCAGTTTTACTATTTACCTCTCATTTTTGGATGGAAACGTTTTCTGCGCAGAGAAAAACGACAGGCACAGCCCGCACGCGAAAACTAACACTGGTCTTGTCTGGGAATTTGTATTTTCTCGGACCGAGAACTGGCGATGCTTCATTGTATTATCAGGAAGAGCAAACATTCGTTCGTAGCTAAGCGGTAAAGCCACAGTCAAGTGACAAAGATGTCATCGGCCGGCCCCGGCATTTCTGATAACTTTGGAATCCTCTCGCCGTGATCACGCAACAGCGCAGGCTTCGGAGGTTTCACTTACGGGGACACCCGACACTCGGCTGCACAGGACGGTGGAGCGCCGGGCCTCCCGCGTGGTTGACAGTCCCCGGGGCGCGCGACATTCAGAGACACCCTCTTGTGTCCGCCGAGAGGACCCAGAGCCCTAAAACTGTGGGCCTGCTTTTCCCTTCCCTAATCCCTCCCTTGTACCTCCCAGTGCCCCCTTCATCCAGGGGCATCCCTTTTGCACCCCCACATCCATCTACCCCCAGGCCCCCCCCAAGGGCCCGAGGACTGCCCCCCGGGAGGAAACGGCGAGCGCGAGCAGCGTTTCGGGGGCGCAGCACGTGGAGCGAGCGGGCGCGCGTGCAGTGCGCCGCTCTTCGAAGGTCGTCGGTAACTCCTTCCCCGAGGCGCTGGGCGCTGGCGGTGACCTCTTAACAAAGAACAGGTTTGGCCGCCGCCTCGCTCTCGCTGGCCCAGGAGGCCGAGGGGCCACGTGACCTGCCCAGACCTCACCCCCCACCCTCATCCCCGCCGAGAGGGGCCGGGGGAGTCGGGTCCGGAGGGGGGGG
>NW_024354496.1:420731-456094 GCF_902729225.1 Pteropus medius
AGGAGTCCTGTCTTACGAACGTTTGTGTACCTAGGAGAGAGCATCAGGTGTATTTGAGGAGTGAATTTAAGATGTGCATTTAATCTTCGTCGATCATATGCGACAGAACCCAGTGACTGCTAATTACTAGAAAGAGGCACGGTGTTCTCCTTCTTGGTCACTTTCTTTGGGGACACTGTCCAGGCTGTGGGCGTTCTGATATTGCGAGTCTCCTGCAGGCAGGAGATGTCCAGAGGCTCAAGTCTGTTGGACCTTTGGTATCTACAGTCTTTATTTATCATTTGATCCCAATGGGGGGTGGTGGGAAAGAGTGAGGGGTCCTCGAGATGCTTTTAAATTTGCCCGGGTCGGCCCGGAAGTCCAGCCTGGGCAGTGTCGGCAAAAGCCTAGATGAGTCAGTGAACCCCAGACGTAATTGTGGAGACATTCCTGCGTGGGATTGCCTCGGGACGGACCTGGAGCCAATGCTGGCTTGGTCCCCTGTAGGTAACCTTTGTGTTTTCCCTCGGGAAATCGTTTTGCCCTGGGACCCCCCCGAGGTGTTCATGATCCTCCCTCTTATTCACTTTAAGGAGCACACTCTGTTCCCTTGGTCCCCTGAGACCGTGGGACAGAAGTTGCCGGCCAGTGGTCAAAGCCTTGACGGGGTTCCCTCCTTTATCCTGCTAAGTCGAATGTCACATTCTATTCCACCGACCCGTAACAGCAGGAATGTGTTATCGGTTAGTCGTTAAACATCGTGTATCTGGGCTCCTGCAAAGCTTGGGCCTGAACTTGCGGTGGGTAATTCGCGAGAGGCCAAAGGTCGGGGAAGCTGGGTTCATTCTCTCATTCTTTTGCTTCCTTCTAAATTCTGGGTCTTTTGTTTGCTGTTGGCTTTATTTGTGAGAAAACTGGAATGGAAGAAAAGTGTTTGAAATAGAGGAAATGATATTACCGCTTGGTGACAGCACCAAGGAAAGGTGGAACGATTTGCAGTGCACGTGAGTGGGTTTTTCTGTTCCTGCTTGTGCCCCTCGCCGTTTGCTTACAGCAAGCGATGTTTTCTTTGGGGACCAGCTGGCTGTCCTTCTCAGGCCCTGTGACACAGAGCTCCGGATGGGAAATGGGGACCAGGCCTGACCAAGACAGCAACTCATCTTCCTTGACTACAGTGACTGGTCAGGGAAGAGTCTGTGATCCACAGCGATGCAGGCACAGTCAGGTGTGGCCCTTTGCTGGAATTCCTGACAAAGAGATGTGTTTGTTTATTCGCCTGCTGGGGTTTATATGCTCAGCTGGGTAGTGCATAAACCTAGCGATGATAAAATCCGTCACCTTTACCAGTTCTTGAGGCACCAGAAAGCCAGGGAGCAGAGAGGCAGACCCAATAAGCGGCATTGGAGCACCTGGATTTAGCCACGCCTGAAGACCACGCATAACTATTCAGTTCTACGTGCCAGTGTGTTTTTTTTTTTTCATTTCGATTTGGGTGGCTGATACTTGTCACCGAAAAAAAGTTCTTGGCGTATTAGGATACTAACCTCTGTTCTGTAGAGAATGAAAATGCTAATCGAACACGTTAGAGAATTTCTCTCCTTTTTTATTATGACACGTGACGTATGGCTATAAAAATGCATTGGAGATAAACGTGTTTTAATGAATAATGGGCAGGGAGCGACCAGTCAGGAAGGAGAATGTTGGCAGCTGCTTAGGATGCCCCCCCGGTCACCTCCCACCTCTCCCTGCTAGAAGGTACGGCGATTTTGATTTTGGGGTGATCGTCTGCTTGCCTTTCTCTTTAGTATTGTTATGGAAAAGCTCCGAAGTTAGACCAACGAGAAGCCAAGCAGTAACTCGGCGAGAAGGAGAACTCAGTTGATTACGTGCGGTCCCAGAGGAGCTAGTGCTCTGAAGGTCTGGGTGCCGAGCTCAGTCGCAACATTCCTTAGATACAAGAATTTTGTACAAGCCGATTGATTGATTTGAACTTGGACCGTTGCAAACGGCAGGAATTGCTACGGTGGCAAGTAGTAACATTAGCAGAAGGGCGGGAGTTGTTATGGGTTACCGATGGTTACAGAAGGCGGGATCTGCCAAGGTATAAGTTGCTATGAGAGGCAGAGGCTGCTCTGGGCGCAAGTGGTTACATTTACAAATTGAGCAAAGAACGTGTGAGCCCTTGCACGAGCTCCTGCTTACAGAAGCAGAACGAAGAGCCGATTAGCTTTTTGATGGGAATGCATCGCATTTCCTCTTCAGTATTTCTCCATGCATGCCCCCGTAAACAGAATGAATTGTGTATCAACGGACTCCTACCACACGTGTCCTGGGGGGGAGGGGTCTTGCATCTGTCATTCAGCATTCGGTGATGTCACTCTCTGCTGCATTCTCAAGGCTGTCACAGCATGTGACCGTCCCACGATATATTTACCTGCTGGGAAGTCTTTTTTTGCACCTGACATTTACTGTAGAGCATTGATTGAAGTCGATCAGTCCAACGTGGCTCCTGTTGGAAACAAACGGAAACACTGTGTACTGCTCCTTGCGGGAACCAGTCTTGAGTCCGCGTGGCCATCGGCCACCCTCGGTCCACGGGAAATCGGCACGAGGCGTGAAATCGTGGTACTGCACGCCGCGGTCTTCACCCCAAGCTGGGCAGCGAGGCCCCTTAACCTTCCGTTCTCACCCGAATCGTGTTCCTAACCGGTCCCCCTTTCACACGTGACTCTTGCACTTCAAGCCCTTTTCCCGTACGGGAGGCAGAATGATGTTTCCGAAATTCAAATCCGATCCTCCTGCTCCACGTGTGAGTGTCATGGGGCTGCGGTAGCACGTGACAGCAGGGAGCTGTGACCTCTCGCCGTCCCAGAGGCCACGGGTCTAGGATCCAGGGGTCAGCAGGACTTGTCGGTCTGGGAAAATCTGTCCCATGCCCCTCCGTGGTGACGAGCACTCGTCCTGGGTTTGTAGACTTGCCAGTCCAGTCTCTGCCTCTGTTTCTTAAATTCTCCTCTCCTTTCTCGTAGAAAGGCACCCGTCGTGGGGTTCAGGACCCGCCCTGGAGTTTAGGACCCACCCTGACTCTGCGGTGACCTTATGTCAAGATCCTTAACTTAATTACATGTGTATAACCCCTTATTTCAAGTAAGGTCATATTCGGAGGTGCCAGGAGTTAGGCCTCGGGCATATATTTCTGGGGTGCTCTGCAACCCACTAGGTACCCCCTTCCTTAAAATCCTCTGGCAGCACCCCGTTGCCCCTCAGGCTGTATCCTAAGCCTCTTAGCCCTCAGCGCTGTCCTAGCTGGCAGCCTCCGGGCTGTGGGTGCCTGCTCTGAGCTGCACCCATGTTTCTCCCTGTGAAAGGCCTATGTTCCCCCAGCCTCCTCGTGCCCTGCCCTGTCGTTTTTATTACGTCTCAGCCCCACTTCCCTGTGGACCCCCTCTTCTCTGCCCGTCTCCACAGCGTGCCGTGTGTAGACATCATCGAGAGGCCCCACCCCTCATTATACATCACGGAGCCAAGCCAACCGAAGTGGCAAATTGGACATGTGTGGAATTTTATAAGGAATGTTTCGTTAAAAAAAATAATAGTACGCCGATTCGTACGTTACCTGTTAGTATAGAAAGAAAATGTTCCTGGAAGAATTCGGTTGCTTATGAAAAGTGCAGTGTCCCAGTTCGTGGGTGACCGTCGGCAGAGAAGGGTCGCTACGAGTGTGGCCGTGAAATCTGATTGTAAAACTGGTTATTGCGACGATGTTTCAGTGGACTCCGTTTGTCGGCGCCCGAGGGTGAAACGGCTGGACCGCGCTGTGACTGGTCTGGATCACCGTATGTTCTAGCAGCGTGTTTAAATGATAGCCCTGTTCACAGAGGGCGCTGAATGGCCCGTGTGACCAAAAGTGTGTACAGTGGAGGGGACGTTTTCTAGAACTTCAGGTCCTGGAGGAAAATTAGACTTGGCCGCTGGTCGGTGCCGGGAACGTAGGACCAAGGCTCACCATCCACACTGTGTTGTGGGTGACCTTTTATAGCTAAAAAATGTTCGTTTTTATTCCATTTAAAAAAAATTCCTACTTTTTTATTTTTATCGCGGTAACGCACGTAACGCGGAATTTACCGTGTTAACCATTTTTAAGCATCCACTTCGGTGGCATCAAGTAACGTCACACTGACTTTATTTCAGCTGACTTTCTGGAATGACTACAGCATAATGTGAAACCAGCTTGACAGTGCACACGCTTGGAAGTCTATATATTTTTTTTAAACCCATGAAAGAAAGAAATCCTAACGTCCAGGAACACAGTAGAGCATTTGGGGGGCTCTTTCCTCGATGTTCCCCGAGCACAGAGGGAGGAGAGATGTTTAGGAGCCTGTCGGCGTGATTGAGGCGTCTGTTTTGTAGTGTATTTTTTGCCTTCTATTCTACAGGGAGCTTCCGGGTCGATAGGGTAAAAGAAACTCTAGATAAAGTGGACGAGCTGGGGGAACTCGATGGGTGTCCACAGAATGCCGAAATCCCAGGAAAAAAACACGGAGAAGTTAGAAAACTTCGGTGTCTCCAGGTGGGGCAGGATGATTTTGAGTCTTCTGGATTTTAACGTTCACGTGATCGCCTTAACGTGCAGTTGGATAAAATTTTTGTTGCCAGTAAGACAACCCTTCCTCTTCAGAGTCGTTATCAAATAGCCGATGGATGGCAAAGTGCTCAGGGTCTTGGGCCCTGCAAGGTACGTTAATTGGGAAGAGAATGACGGAAAGCTTCTCTTTTCTCTCGGTGACAAAGTTTCTCTCAGGCGACTCTTTAAGCTGAGTGGAAGAGAGAGCACGTCACCGTAGCTGTCACTAGTCCATTTTCCCCTTCGTGTTTCGGGCCCGTTCTTACTTGTAGACGTTGCGTAGACAGCTTCGGTCGTGCTACGGTTGCCAACCGACTCGCTTGTCATATGAGTCCCCCGGCTGCCAGCCCGAGCCTTCTCTCCCCTGATGACGCTCCGTTTCACACAATCTGATTTTCATCCCGTGCTTGGAACGCTCTTAGAATTAAAACGAGAACGCTCGAGTGATGGCGAATCTCGGATCGTGTCACCAGTGTTTTGAGCACGGGACAGGACCCGAGGCGTGGTTTTTAAACCTTGGATTTCTCCGTGGATTCCCAGACAGCTGTCACCTGCTCAAATGACTCATGAGTCACCTCACTCTGTGTTCCCGAGTGCTCGTGGAGGCTTCCAGAAGTACTGACCTACTTTCCCAGAAGTAAAAAGGAGACGGTCTTTGTATTTTCCCCCAGAGGAATAAGAAAAGTTATTTCTAGTTCACTCTTATTGTGACTCTTCCTTTTCTGCGTTAAGGGGATCCCCAGTATCGTGGCGGGACAACGGGTGGTTGTTTTAAAGCAAGACCTTCTGAAGAGGAAGATGGTATCTGTGTTTCAATTTACAGACTCATTCGTTCGTGATGGCACAGCACCCATGGGCGCAGCCTGCATCTTCAGTGCGGCCCCTGACACCTTCGGGTTGGGTGGATTGGCCATTCATTGATGTCTGAAACCAGTGAGTGTGTGCGCACCAGCATTTTCAGAATCAAGCAGGTGGCCCTCCGTTTGCTGTGTCCTACCTGAATTTTTGCTGTGCAGTAAATTTCAGGGACGGACTTGTGCATAGCCAGATAAAATCGGACACCCGGTTACGTTTGAAATTCAGATATGCAGGGAATGTTTTAGTGTAAGTAAATCCCAAATACTGCTCGGGATAGACGGAACTATTTGAGGCTTTGCGGTAGATGGGATCTGTGTTGAAAGTTCTCGATTTGGTCCTTGTAGCCAGAGACAATTTGTATACACATGGGTGTGGCCGCATGCCGATAAAACTTTACTTATAAAAACAGGCACCACTTTATTTGGCCCACGGGTGTACGTTGCTGATCTCTGCTTGAGAGATGTAGAGTTTCTATTCATGAGTTACAACCGAAATACCTCGGTGTCTCTTCGAAGGCCTCATTGATTTGGGCAGTGACAAAACGTTTGAAGATCATTTACCTTTTTCAAGATGGTTCAACTGCTAAATAGGAAAATATTGACAGGGTATCGATTTTTCTTTTCTTTTTTTAAATGAGAACCAAAAGGACAAGTATGGCCAGCCGCGTGTGGGTCCTTCCTCGTGTCAAAGCCTCCTAGATGCACGCACGGGGAAGTGTAGGTCACGTGCTTCTGCACGGCCCGTTTGAAAAACGGCAGTGCCATGGGACAGATGGTAAGGAGATGCAGCAAACTCAGTGGGGGCTTTGACGCCGGTACAGCGGAAGGCATTTTTACACATGGCCGTTGAAGTAGTAAATCCTTTCTCTCACCCAATTAAGACGTTTTTGTCTATTGTGAGCACAGAGCGATGTAATTTAGAGGAATCGATTTTCACGTGATCGGGAAATGTCTTCGACTGTAAAAGCGGCTCGGGGTCCCGTTAAAGAAATAGCGGTGACAGTTGCAGATATATTTTTGGGGAGCGGGGTGGAGAATTAGACCCATCAGCCTCGGTTTGTACATGAATGAGCTGCTTATGTGTTTCTTTGACTGATGAGGACGGCTTAGAAGCACTTCCAGAATAAAAAGATCGTAAACGAAAGTGTAATCCCAGGAAACTTCTAAATTAGAGTTTGATTTATTACGTGCTTCATGCTCTTCTTTTCGGTGTTGAGGGAAACTGGAAATAATTTACGTCCCTTGGGTTTCGCAGACTGAGACGCGAGCCTGCGTGTCCCTGTTTACGTTGAAGTTCAATCTTCGCTGTTAGTTTTCCTTCCGGTGCTGGCGTCCAGGCGTGATTTCGCCGCCTTGAAGAAATGACAGGAGGATCTGGGCCCTCCTGTGCGTCAGGCGGGGGCTGGAGACGGGGCGCACCTTTCAACGTAACACTTGACAGCCTTGGGGGACAGTAGTGAGTGGCTTGTTCACACGAGCACCGATTTGGGGCATCTGTTCCATGTCTCGCTTCTCACGAATTTGTCCAAAGTCTAGATATTCTACTGAAAGAAAAGTAAATAAAATTGAGTGTGGACTGTTGTGTCACGGACACTTAGGTCGGGGCTATACATATATTATTTTATTCTACTGTCTAAACTGCCCTTTGAACAGCACCCAAATACAAAATCTATGGTAATGTAAAACATACGAGATCCTTGATAATACAAGTTAATCTACAAATAACGATTAAAACAGCCCATTTTATTCTCTAAATCGTGTCTCATTAAAACTGCTTTTTAAGCGATACGAAACGAGGCACAAGTTATCAGTCTGATAGTTTCCAAATTGTCGTCTAATAATTGCTAAACCACGTGTTGCCTTTTAGAAGTCGTTGGTGGGACCTCCTTAACTCTGCTGCCACCGACAGAATGATGCTCGGACTTGCTCGAGGCCGCCGTGTTAAGCTCTTCCACGGATATAGACGGAATGCTTGGGTGTCCCATCAAATTTGCCTGACTCCTAGAAGGAGCGTCTTAGGAGGTAGGGCCCTTGGGAGGTGATAGGTCATGAGGGTGGAGCCCCCGTGGATGGGATCAGTGTCCTTATAAGAGAGACTGCAGGGAACTCCCTTGTCCCTTCTCCCCTGTGTGGACACAGCGAGCAGAGGCCACCTGCGAACCAGGAAGTGAGCTCTCATCAGACCCCGAATTTACCGGTGGCTGGGCCCCAGACTGCACCTCCAGAACTCTGAGAGGTAAATGTCATTTCTTTGTCAACCACTCAGGCCATGGTCTTTTGTCAGCATCTGAACGGGGCTAAGACATGAGCCCCGTTAAGATGGTAGTCATTAGGGTCCTAGCACGGGGGGCTGTGTTTTAGCTACAGGACGGGTGGGCGTTTTTTGCCTGCACGTTACTGCCTGGGGCCCAAAGGCCACCACAAAGGCAGCCGGCCCCCAAATCTGGCCCATGCCCTTCCAAGGTGGGCAGTCCCCAGAGCAGCAGGTGGCTGTTGAGAGCTCGCAGTAGCCGCCAGGCCCTCCCGCGTCAGAGCCTGGGAAGACACGCCATCCCGCTGAGAATCGCGCACTGCGTTCGGCCGTGACTTTGTCGTTTCCTTTAGTCTCGACCGGTCTGCCGGCCTCTGATTTTCCTTTTACGTCACTGGCTTTTTTACAGGGCTCAGGCCGGTTATCTCCCGGAACGGTGCATGATCTGCCTTCGAGTTGCCTTGTGATGCGGCTCAGGTGGGCCGTGTTCGCCAAGGACATCGCAGAGGTGACGTTGTCTCCCCTTCACTGAGTTACACCTGGCGGGTCCAATGCCCAAGTTACCCGCTGATTGTTTTTGCTGAGCTCTGTTAGTTGCTCAAGGCCATGCCCCCCGCCCCCCATCACGCAGGAACTTTCTTTCCTGCGTGACGAATGAGTCCATCGGGGGCCACATATTGGGGTTCTCTCTATCCATTCCCTCTCTGTCCGTGATTAAAGTATTACATGGGTGGATCAGCGTGAGGAATCACTCATTCCATCATTTCTTCTACAAGTTTTTTCTCATTTTTTTCCCCCCAGCATCATCGAGGTATAATGGACACATAACACTGCGTAAATGTCAGGTCTTCTACGCGTTCTTAGCCGAAGTTCTTCTCCAGAGACGAGCTTGCTTTCCGCGCCCCAACTTTTCAGCATCATTATAGCCTCGTGGCTTGTTTTTTTCCTTCTTTTTTTTTTTGGTTGTGTGTGTTACAGTCAATTAGCATCATTATTCTTTTTGATGCTCCCATTGTCCCCAGGTTGTCCAGTGGGAGTCTTTTTGGCCACAATCACCTTTAAAAGGCAGCTTCCCGCACGTTCCCCCTGAAACCTCCTACATGTGATTTGGTTAAAAAAAAAAAGAAAACAAACTATCCATGGATTTGATGTTTTTGATATTACTGAGTTTTGCTCACTCTTGTACTTCAGCTAGAATTTACACTATTTAATTTGTCAAAGATTAAGATCTCGGACAGTGTTGACATCGAGTGGCATTGCCATCCTAGGTGAAATTGTACTTTGATGAAAAATTGTGGTTTACCTATTTAAGTCAAAAGTCAACTTTGCTGAAAATTTTATGGCCACAGACATTCACTGAGCAACCCCAGGAGTTTTGCCATCAGCATATAAGACACAGCCCCAACTCTTAGTGCTATGGCTTGGGAAGAAAGACATTTTTTGAAAAGTCGCAGCGATACGGAAATTTCATTTTAAATTTGATACAGATAGTTCCTGTGTTGTTTCTTCTGTGTGCGCGCGTGTGTGTGAATTGCTACATTGTAGGTCGTATGTGTAGTAGTGTGTGTGTACTGCTCCAGTATGCACAGTGCATGCATGCGTGTGCACTTTTCTTCATATACATACATCCATGTGTGTGTGTGTGTGTGTGTGTGTGTGTGTGTGTGTGTACATCACTTCATTTTACACGGCACGTTAGCCCTGGTGGCTGCTTTGCTCCGTTGTAAGGTACGTGAGCTCGTGAGATGCTCTGATGATTTCCATCCGGTTTTTAAAAGTCATTTCTCACTTTCCTACATCCCCTTCATGCACAAGGTCCCCGAAGGTGGTTGCCATCAATTTATACTGAAAAATGTTCTTCCCTTACTGTCTCGAGGGGCCCTTTCTTGATATTTGCACATCCCCAGTGTGATCCCGAGGCACGTCCCCCCGATACGCACACTTCACGAGCTGAGCCTGAATTTACCGAAATGATTTAAGTTAGCGTTCGCGAGGCAGACATCTTCATTCTGCACTCAGGCTTAGAAGCGGAATGAAAACAGATTGGGGAAAGTTCCCGAGAGCTGCTTGAGTGGTTTCCATTCCATTCTGCTCTGCTTCTGAGGCCGAGGGTGGAGGGGGTCACAGCTCAGATCTTGCATGACAGAAAGCGGCCTAGTTGGGGCTTCGTCATGACGGTGGCGGTGTCATTTCGTGCGTGGAGCGAGCCGTGTTGGACGCGTTACAGCTCCCGATCTGGGCTTCCCCTCAGCCTGCCTGTGAATCGGGCTCGGGGAGCGTTGGAACCTTTCTGCCAAGTTGGTGAAATATCACGAGGAATAATTGCAATGTAAAAATAGCAAAAGGAGAGAACAGCAGGTCAGGTCGTGAAAACATGTTCTGTGAGGCAGTGCACACAATCTTCTCCTTCTTTTCCAAGATCCCCAAGGGCAGCTCTGCCTGGATTCCGCTTGTGGGCGTGAGGGTGGGCTGCGTCGTGCCGCAGTGACAAGCAGCCCCAAGCCCTTGCTTCTTGCCCTCGCCACATGTCCCCGTGCGTGGCCCGGGACCTCTACTGCTACAGCCACTCGAGGACAGAGGTTGGTAGAGACGGGGGTAGAAATGACAAGTACGTCTTAAAGCAGCCCCTGAAAGCGTCACGTTTGTCCCCTGCGTTGGGGAAATACGTCACCTGGCCACGTCTTTCGATTGGGGTGAATGTTTAATCCTTTCTTGGGGTGAGGGGTTCCCCGATATGGGTGAGCCATTCGACAGCCACCACACGAGTTTTCAGGATCTAGTACATTAAAGTGCTTTACGCATACGACATAATCACAGCAAGGGTGTAGGTACGAAATATCGATGAGTGACAAACGCGCTGTGTTTAAGGTATGCCGAGAGGCCACACGTGACACGCCCCAGTCCACGAAGCCACCCTGGCCTCTCTGCTCCTTTTCTCCCGGTGAGTGGTGACATGCTTGGAATTTTTGGAAAATATCTTAGTGTTCGGGTCCGGAATGCTTCACACTCGATTTCTTGTAAGAGTTTTTCTTAAAAAAAAAAAGGAGGAGGGAAGGAAAATTAATTTTTTAATATAGAAGTATGAGGTTCTCATGAGCAAGAATTTAGAAAATACAGAAGAATATAAAGAAGAGAATAAAATGTGTTTATCATTCCACCAATCTGAGGCCGAGAAGTTTAGTTTACGGGACGCATATACACACATAGCATAGGTGCCACTTAATTAAAAAAAGACATCTCATTTTAAAAGAATTTGTGTCCCTTCGATTACTAAAAAGGTCGAGACTTTCCCCACCAGATGTTCACAATCACGTGCGTTTACGCTTTTATGTTTCCTTTCTTCTTTTCTGTTAGGGCTATGAGTGTAAGTGACAGCAACGTGTTTCCAGTTGGCATTGGTGACAAAAAGCTGTGGTCCCAGTAAATGAGGCTGGTTTCAGGACTGGCTGGAAACAGGGGTCCCAAGGCTGCCGGTCCCCACGGAGTTGCCCCGTCCGTCAGCTCTGCTCCCCTCTTGAGGCTGCCTTTGTTCTCTGCCACTGGGGCCACCTGTCCTGACGTGCAGTGCCTATGCGACCCACTTCCCAGGCTTAGGTCTTACACCGTGCCAACAACGAGGAAGGGTTCCATCAGAGCAGGGGCCCCGGCGTGGACCCAGAGCCCACCTGCACGACCAGCCAGGGGCCATGGCTTCTTCGCAGCCACGTGGTTGGAATGGAGGTGGGCTGTGACAGGACAGAGCTGGGGTGCTCGTTCCAGGAGCAGGTAGGTGCCCTGGCCACGCCCTTCACCATTTCTCCTTAAGAAAAGGATTCTTCACTTAAACAAGGACCGTGTCAATATACATTGGCTGCTGGATTTTCAAAGAATGTACAGGAATTGTGGTCCCCCTCACATGCCACCTGCAAATCCCTCCCGGAATCAGCCACTCCCGGGGGGTGTCTAACCTTCTCAGTCATCTTCTGTGCCTTTACACAGATGGGTGTCTCTGTGTAGAAAACCTCCAGAAATGACTCGGTGTTTGGGGGAAGCGGTGATGGATTACTGATGAGTTTCCTGGGGCCGCCATCAGCAAAATCTGGGGGGCTTAAAACAAATGTATCGTCTCGCAGAGGTCTGAGCTCAGGGTGTTGGTGGGGCCATGCTCCCCCTGAGGGCTCCCAGCAGGGGTGGAGGTGGGGACCCTCCTGCCTTCTCCAGCTTCTGCGGTTTGCTGTCAGCACACACATCACGTGTTGCGTGTTCCCCCTCTGTGTCCCCATACCGTCTTCCCTCTCTGCGTGCATTCGTCTCTGTGTCGAAACGTCCCCTCTTTCACGAGGACACCAGTCATATTGGATCAGAGCCCACCCTAAGGACCTCCATGTAATTCGATTCCCTCAGCAAAGACCCTATTTCCAGACAAGGCCCCCTTCTGAGGTATGGGGGTTATGACTTCAACATGCTTTTTTTGGGGGCGAGGGGCGGGGGGGACACAGTTCCACCCACGGTAAGTCGAAGATGGGATTTTTTAACAAACTCAGTGGTGTCTTCGCACGTCTCTTGCTCTGCAAATGGTTTCTTCCGGGCGACGAAGGCCTCGGCTTGCTGTCAGCATGCACGCGTTCAGTCCTGCTCTGTCCTGCGTCACTGCCGTCCAGTCACTGCGGAGCGGATGTCCTGGAGCCTCGTGAACCTCTGGAAGGACCCTGTTAGGTTGCACTTCGCGAACTGTCACCGTGGGGATCAAAGATCATGTGTCTCTAACATTTCAATAGGGGTTGGTAAATGCCTTCCCATGCAGGGGGCTGGATACTACTGCGTGTTTCACTCAGCTCTTGCCAGTTCGAAGTGGCATTTCATGATGCTTTTGACGTCTCTCGCTGCCAGTTGGGTGGCGCATCTTTTCCTGGCTGTATCGGCTTTGTACATTTCCTGGTTTGTAAACTGACAGTCGGTATAGACACTTTTGAGTTTGTTGATCCCTGTTCCCTGGAGTTGTCAGTGACTTTCCTATAGATTTGTGAGACTTTTTTAGATGTCGAATATATTAACCTCTTTGTAGTTTTTTTTTTTTTTTGGCCACGTTTTTCCTTTTTATTTTGAATTTTAAACATGCAAATGAAATCCAGTAAAGTGTATAGATGCTTTTTTTTGTCTGTGGTTTCTCGTTTGGCTTTTACACGTAGCGATTCCTTCCCCATTTATCTAGGCTTGTATGGCTTCGTCATCAACGTCTAGCATTTTCTTCTATCCGGCCCTTTTGGGGCTCGGTTCTTACCGTGGTGGTTTCCATTGATGAGATCAGTGGTGGGCAGACTTTTTCTGCCAAGGGCCAGATTGTAAGTATTTTACGTTTTGAAGGCCATGTGATCTCTGTGACAGCTACTTCGCTCTGCTGCTGTAGCCGGAGACAATACCTAAATCACAGACAACACCTAAATGGATAAGCGTGTCTGTGTTCCACATAAATAAAAATAAAATGAAGGCCACAGTCAGTTCATGGCTAGCTTCAAAATTAGTATTTTTGCATATAGGAGCTCAACGAATAACGTCGTTACGTAATTGCATGTAAGGCCTGTTTCCTTCTAGACATTCGGGTCTCAGATTCCTTCATTTGTCAAAACATCAGGGAAAGAGGCCTTCCTTATACATACCTCATCCCGGATGTATGAGATTCTATTTTGCAGCGAGGAAAGAACACGGATTCAGTTATTCTGGGTATAACAGGATTAGCTGTTAGTCCTTTTAAGGAAATAAATATTTTAGTGACATAATTGACGGACAAGCAACCATGGAACTCGTGAGATTTAACAACAAAAGTGCCCTCTTAAAAATTTTGATTAGCTCTTTGAATAATTACAGATGGACCATATAGTACACACTCTGCTCCTGCACTATCTAAGTTGGGCCCTGTTCTACCCCCGATTCTCCTTGTCCTCTGACGAGTCCATGGCGGTAAGGTTCGGGACTCCCCAGGTTACGTGTCACCTGGATCATGGTTACACACGCAGGTCACGGCTTCTGCAGCTGCTGGTCCCTGCTGGCTGTTGTAGGACCACAAAACCGTTTGAAGAATGAAAAAATGAATTTCTAGGTCCATGTTAGTCTCTCGAACCAAAATCTCTGGGGAGCGGTGCCTGGGACTCTGCATCGAGACAAGAACCCTTTGCGATCTTGGCGAGGAATTGTTAGTTTGAGAAACCCTTACGTAAGGTGTCGCATCCCAGAATTAACTTGCAGTGAGCCTCACGAATGGACGGAGCTATTCTGGTGTCCAGGGCAAAGAGTCCTGGTGATATTTATGTCTGATCGTCGGAAATTACTCAATGGAAAAAATGACTTTATGTTTTCATCCTACGTTTTATATTCCTAGTTGTTTCAAGCACATCGCAGTTCTGTCTGTAAGATCAAGACCGCGGCGGAAACAAACTCCGATGGTCCCTGTCAGCTTTATTTTATTTTATTCCCTTTATTTTTATTCCCCTTAATGCTATGAACCTCAAGTTATTTAGCAAAAGCAAAACAGACACATACACACACACACACACATGCACACGCGCGCACGCGTGCGAATTGAGTGCAAACAAACGTTCTCTTTTACTGGCTTTTTAAAAAGAAGCTTCTGCAACCCATAACGGAAGGCTTCGGAGAGGGGGATTCTGAATTACAGATTCTGTTTTGTTTCTCTTGCGTGAGTCTTTGGACCACGCCGTCTTTGCAGTATGGCTTCGAAGGGAAGGATGTTACTTCCACGTTTAACTTCGCCTCCTACGAATTAAACTGGCCTGCAGTCGAGACAGCGTTTCGAGACTCTGTCCATCTTCTTAACCTTTCCATGTATATCCGTCTCCCTAACTAGACCCTGCTCCTCACATCCGATTCGTCTTTCTGGAGCTGTGCCCACCACGACACGCACCCCTTGGTACACACTTCCCGAAGGAAGGAACTTCATGGGAAATTCCGGCCGATCCGCACTCCAGCTACCTTTGATTTATATGTGTGTTTCTTCTACTCAAATATGAGATGAATACGTTGCTTTAAAAAAAAAAAAAAAAAGAAAACAAACTCTTCTACATCTTAACAGCCTCGTGGATGCTTTGTGTGTGCCATTCTTAAGAGACGGAGAAGAAATGACTGGCTCTTATGATCCGTCCGTGTCCGACAGAGATCACTTTGTCATACGAGAAGCAAAGTAAGAAACTACAAATGCGAGACGCTGAGACTCAAAGTCGTTCCACTAAACTCAACCAAACCAAAACGGACAACTCAGTGTCGACCTGGCACACAGCCAGCTGCAGGTGACTTTGTCAGGGACCGAGACAAGTGAGGTCCTTAACTTCTCATTTTTCAAGTGAGTTGATAAAATACAGTTGACCCTCGAACGACAGGGAGATTAAGGGTGCTGAGTCTGCGCACAGTCGAAAGTCCTCATCTAACTTTCGACGCCCCCAAAACTGAACGGCTAATAACCTACTGTTGACCAGAAGCCTCACTGGTAACATCGACGGACGATTGACACATATTTTGTATATTAGATATATTATCGACTGTATGATTACAGTAAAGTGAGCTAGAGGAAAGAAAACGTTACCGAGAAAATCTTAAAGGAAAGAAAATACACGTGTGGCCCCATACGTATTTATCGAAAACTGTGCCATATAAGTGCACCCATGAAGTTCAAACTCACGTGGTCAAGGGTCAAGTGTAATCTTTGAGAGTTCACTTTGAAATTCCCTATTTAACTTTCCGTAAACCTTCCGACTTATCCGTAGCGCCATCAGCATCAGCAAATCCCTCTTCCAAACAATCGAATACCTCTGTTCTCTTGATAAAAATCTCATTTCAAATAAGTAAAAGAAACTGTAGGGTTGTTTTTTTTTTTTTTTTTTTTGCTGGAGTACTTTTTTTTTCTGCTTTACCTTTTTTGTTTGTATATTGAGATATAATTTACACAGTGAAAGTTGTTCTTTTTCAAGTGTGAAGTTCAGGAGTCTTTAAACTATTTATAGCTCTCATATTGTAATAACTGTGTATGGTGGCAGATGGTTATTAGTCTTATTGCAGTGATCACTTTGTCAGGTACATAAATGTTGAATCACTGTGTTGTATACCTGAAACTAATATAATATTGTATGCCAATTATAATTTAAAATAAATTAAAAAAAAAAAAAGAAGGAAAAAAATTCTGCATACAGCTCATGGGTCCAATGTGGCCCGCTGCTTGTTTTTGTAAATAAAGTTTTATTGGGACACAGCCATTCCATTCATCTCCTTATTGGCTGGTACTGCTCTCGCGTTACAAATGCAGACTTAAGTAGTGGCAACAGTCTTGGTCTTTCATAAACTGTCTGGACTTGGCTATAGTTCTATGAATTTTGACCCATTTAAACAGTCTAATTCCTACTACCACAATGAAGACATAAAATATTTCCACAGCCCTTAAAAATTGAGGAAGCTACAATTTGAGGTAACATGTGGTTTTAGAGAAGTGAAATTTGACTCTGCATTTCACATCGACTTTAGGTCTTTAGCATTTTAAATCATTATGTATACGAGATATAGTAGTAGACGTTTGGGCTTTTGTCTTTCTGGCGGCGATAGAGCAGTTCTCTGCTCGACAGACCCTAATTTCCTGTCGAGGGATTCAGGTCTCTGCCATTTTGGGGTCTGACGTGTGGATGGCCTGGAGCCCAGCCTTCTATCACTGCTGCTCCTAGTCAGGCACCCAGGGACTGGCAGCTATGACAGTCAGCGCAATGCACGAGCTTCGGGAATGCCTTTGGACTCCAGTGAGCAAGCAGCGGACGCCCGTCGGGGGCCCCGGGGGAGACCGGATGTGGAAGCGAAACTCGGACTGACCGTGCAGAACTGAGAACCGGAGAGAACAATTAGGTCCTGGTCGCGTTGAGTTTTTGAGTCCTGATTCAAGTCCTGCCTCTCATTCTCTTGACCGGCCGACCCCACCACATAATTCCCCTGAATGTGTAAGTCTCTTGGAGAAGGGATGTCTGTGATTTGTAACTCAATGAGCTCGAACAGGTGCCGTTAATAACACTCAGGGAATTATTTTTAAAAATCCCGATGCATGCATACATTTATGATATCGAGGATTTTATACTACTGCTTGGCAACCTGGGAAGACGACCTGCCTGGTAATTTCTCAGTCCGTTCATCAAATTCTCAGTCATTCTTTCCTTCACCTTGTACTTATTGGTGACTTCAGTGTAGCAGGAGACCTACCGGTGACCAAAACGGACAGTCCTTGCTCTGAAAAAGTGCACGTTCCAGAGAGTCGACAGCCAAAAAGCAAAACGACGACCACCACCACCACCAAAAAACCTCTCAAAAAATACAAAAACAAATGGGAGGGAGCCCAGAGCTTCCCATGCTTCTCCCGCCATCCCCAGCCACCTGCCGCCTCGGCCGTCACGCTCTGTCCTGCATCCGATCGCCAGTCGTTTGCTTCGACGTCTCCACACACACTGCGTGAAAAGCGTGCGGAGTCCCCAGACTTGTTATATCGTGAATGCGGCGAAACACAGCGACGATCGTGTCCCCAGCTTTGTGGGCGTCAGATGTCAATCATCGTGGCTCGCGGCAGCTCTAAGCCTGATGAAGGGGGGCTGTGAGCGAAGGCCTCGTGCTGGGGTCCAGGGTGGGGGGAGAAGTCACATTTTGGAGGCAGGACGTGTTGACACTCTACGCGTACACCTCTGCTGTTCAGTGCTCGAAATCTAACGGACAACGACAGTTAGTCCGAGGGCTCCATTTTACCCGCGCTCAGTGAGGGTTTTCTCTGGCCGAAGGTCCAAGAAGATGATACAGCCTCTGCCCTCAGGGAATGTGCACGTCATTGGGAGAGGCAGATAAAATACAGCCGTGAGTTTGGGGTACGTGTCAGGAAAGAGGGGACCCAAACGGATACCCGGAGGTCAACTCCCTTCTTAGTCCTGCGTTGAGACAGTGGGTCAGGAGAGGAGCTGTCTGGAGGAAGGTTTTAAAAACCTGAAAGATAATTCACCTACCAGAAAATGCACCCTTCTCGTAGGTGTATTCGAACTCTGTATACCGCTCTTACTATAAATTTTAGAACATTTTCATCGCCTTCGGAAAGAAAACCCCTACCTGTGAGCATTCCTGTCTGCCCCCAGCCCCTGACAGCCACTGAGAGACTTTCTGTCTCTAGATTTGCTTATTCTGAGTATTTCGTATACATGGAACGGCACACTGTGTGACCTTTGCATTTGATGTCCTTCCCTAGCTTAGAGTTTTCAAGGTTCATCCATGCAGGAAGATGACTTAGTATCTCATTGCTTTTTACGGCTGAATAATATTCCATTGGATGAATACGCCATGTTTTCTTCATCCATCCATCCATCCATCCATCCATCCATCCATCCATCCATCCATCCATTCATGTATTCCATCATCCATTTTTCTGTTGATCTAGGTATTCTTTTTCTATGACGTATCTCATCTATCTTTCCATCCATCTATCCATCCACCCACCATTCCATCATCCATCTCCATCCATCATCCATCCATCCCATCCATCCCATCCATCCATCCATCCATCTACCCATCCATTCATCAATCCATCCATCCATCCATTCCCCACATCCATTATCCATCATCCATCCACCCCACTCCACTCATCCATCCATCCATCCATCCATCCATCCATCCATCCATCCATCCATCCATCCGTTGATGGACATTTGGGTCATGGCTGCATTTCGGCTGCCGTGAATATCTGTGCGGGAGTGTTTGTGTGACATGGGCCTTCAGTCCACGTGAGTGGCACTGCCGGGCCGAGAGGAGGTTGCAGGTTGAGTGGGACCGGGTGTTTGTGTCAAGAGAAACGTCCCGTTGGAGACTCAGCGGCAGCTTGTTCACAGCAGACTGCGGCCGCTGGGTGAGGGTGAGGGTTCCATGTGAAAGGAAGCACTGGGCAGTCACGCTGTCTTCCTCCAGTGTCCAGAGGGTAAGGCTTGTGGCCTTGCCTGGACTAGCAAAGGCCTGACAAGAAAGAAAGAAGGAGACAGACAGACAGACAGACAGAACCGGATGGGGGCGATTGGAAGGAGTATCCCTGTGACTCAGTTTTTGCTTTAAGTTCACTCCTTAGAATTGACGCGATAACTTTAAGTATTTCTAGAAAATTCTTTAATCCAAGAGGAAAAACTTTTGAAGTCGCTACCAAGTGAAAATCACAGGCCAGCCTAACCCCCCGTGCCCAAACGGCTCTAGCCAGGGTGGTTCCTGGATCCTGTGGCTCCGTATCCTGTTCTGCTTTCTCGCGGGCTGTTTGTAAATATGTCAGACTACGCCGTCCATCCGACGGCACGGAACTTCCCCCCGAAACTAGAACTGGGAACAGGGGGGGCTGTTTGCAGCTGTTTATCATCAGCAGAGGTGAAAGCTCTCAGGACATGCACAGTCTCCTGTCTTCCTGCCACCTCTGCAGACGGCAGGTGGCTTCCGCCCACTTTCTGCGGGGCTGATGGACCCAAGCAAACCCAAGAACACGTCAGAGGCCCACTCTGGTGGCAAATACTTGGTTGGAAGGAAAGGAAAAGCAAGTGGCATATGCTCCGAAGAAATTGGTCCCCACTAATTCATCTAAACTGGCAGCATTTGTCAACGACAAAAACCCTCCGTGCTTTGTATTTAGGTCACAGGGAGGGTGCCTCTGAACGACGGCCATCCTTTAAGAACGGGACCGTGGATTCACACTGATCTCTTCCTCTGTTCTCGAATTCAAGAGTTAAAGAGTAAGCACACTAATTAGTGAGCCGTCACGTAGAAACTCGCAAAAATAGGCTTCGCCATTCTGGGCTTGCTACAGCGTAACAGGTTTCCTGATTCTCATCATGCTGGGGAGTCTCTTCTGCGTTCTTTGCTGATTTCTGATGCCTTTGCCTGGTACAGTGACAGTTCTGCAATGCCATGAGGTCATCTCTCTTGTGTGGGACGGTGGAAGCGAGTTCCATTAGGAGAAGTTTACACCACAGACGCTCTGTAGCAACAGCTGTGCCCACAAATTCCAGACTCTTTTTTGTTGCAATGTTTTCCATTTTTATATGTGCAAGGAAATGTGTGCTTAACTGAACTCAGCTGTTTGAAAATCCACAGAACGTATGAGATAATACCTGTCTTTGCCACTTAAGCCATTTTAAGTAATAGTAGAAAAGACTGCTTGGCTTAAAAGGGTTTATGAAAAAGTTATTTTGTGACCAATACTGTGCCAAACACCAAGGGAGGTTTAAAAAAGGGCAACGTTTAAATTCTGGCTGATCCAGTAAAATGCATGTGCCTGAAATAATAGGAGGTTTTTTTTTCTTTTTTTTTCCCAATGGTGAGAAAATGAAAGATTATGGTAGAATACTTTCATGGTCTCTAGAAGTGGTGAGTTTTGAGCTGTACTTTGAAGAATGGGTAGAGCTTTAATACAATTATTGAAGAATACATACAGAAAGTGTACGTACCTTCGGCACACAGCTTGCTAAGTTTTTGCAACCGACGCACCCACCTCATCGGCACCCAGATTAAGGAAACATTCCGGGCATCGTGGCATCTGTCCTGTCTCCTCCCCTGTCCCCGTGCAGGCCCTACCCACCTCCTCCTCTCTGGACGACATGGATTCATCGTGCTCATTCCTGTACTTTCTATGCATCCAATGAAGCAGAATGCAGGAGGCATCTCTCTGGCAGGTTTGAACGACGGTCTCTTGTGTCCAGCCACTTTAGTCCATCCTGACGTCGAGACATTGCTGTCACTTTGTGTGTTCCTGTTCATTGCGGTGTGGTGCTTCGGTGTATATCCATATTTGGGGATCTCCGGTGTTTTCGGTTTTAGGCTTCTTTGGACGATGTTGCCATGGCTGTCGAAATGCATGTTTTTGGTGCAATCATGTCCATGTTTCTCTTGCTGTCCCTTTACGCAGGAGCGGGAGTGGTCACTTTTACTGACTAGGGAGAGGCAGATTTCCCAAGGGGTAGTGGCAGTTCACACTCCCACCAGCAGAGAGCGTGGTTCCGGTTGCTCCCCAGCCTCACCTGAACAGGTGGGTGTGCACTCAGGGAGGCCTATAGAGAGTTACGGAGCAGCACATGGGCACAGACATGGAATTGCCAGGGACCGGTGGTCAGATCTCTGCTGGGGAGCACCGAGAAATCAGGCCCATAGGTAATGGGAGGAGGGCGGGGGTGGGGGCGGGCTGGCACGTCACAGAGTCTGGACTTGCCCCCAAAACACGGGGCGATCGCGGCATCAATCCGCATGCTCACCGGGCGTCTCACTCAGCCTCCGAGGGCTCCCTCGCCGTCCAGCTAGCCCCCCTCTGCGCGTGCAGCACGATTTCTATGCCAGGCAGCCCTTTGCTTCACTTTACTGCCCACGTCACCGACAAGGTGCTTGCTGTTGGTCCTTAGTGAAGGAGGGACCAAAGCCTCCTGGTCCGACGGGGCAGGGACTTGGGATGGAGACCTCGGGTGACCTTTTTTCTTCGCTCTCTAGAGCACGATGGGGTTCCCCAGCACTTTTTAAACACCGCTTGAGAGTTTTGAGTTTTGACTTTCTGTTTCTGTTCTCTTGGCAAAATGCAATACTTTCCAGCCTGTCTCATCCTAAGTGACTCCAGCAGCTTGAGAGCGCCCCCCGGCTTGAGACTCAGTCAGAAATAGTTCTGGCCAAGCGGCGCGGCTTCCAGCCACACGAAGCTACTGAAATTCGAAATTAGTCCAAGTGAAGATAGGAATTAATAATACGTTCATCACGAACAGGAAGCCACGTCACAATTCCGTTCCTAGTCACGCCAGCCACATTCCCAGCGCCCGAAACCACACGTGGCTTCCATGCTCGAGTGCGCTGAGCGCTTCCATTCCTGCAGAAAGTTCTAGCGGGCGGCCCTGCAGGAGGTGAGACGTGCCGCAGAAAGCAGTGCGCGTGGGATCAGACATGGGCATGTGGCGTCGAACCTCGTTGCCGTGGTCGCGATACAATCGTTCGGTCTGTGGTCAAAGCGCCGTGGCCCCAGCCGTGCTGTGTGTTCCCAGCATTTCTTGTTTCTCTCATGTCTTCCAGACGCTTCCTGAATTTTGTTTCCCGTCATAGGTGATTTTTTTTTTTTTCTTCCTGACTGTGACATGAAATCCGGGTGGTGAGGCCTTTCCCACCAAGTCAGAAGCCGTGGTGGCTCGACGCTTCGTGTCGATTTACCGTTCCCGTGCGAACAAATAACTCGCCCAGGAGAATGTCGTCGGTCAGCCAGTGCTCTTGGCTCCGTGTGGCTGGCGGTGGGCTGAGGTCAGCTCCAGGCCTGCCCCCCACCCACCCAGGGCCTGCTCCCCAAACCTGCAGTCAGCCGCTCTGGAAGATGCTTTTGATTAGGAAAATACACTAATTTCGCCCCAGGACTTTTGCATCTTCTTGAAAAACAACATATTGTGCTCTGCAAACTATTTTTTCTTTTTTTTAAAATCAGAATAAAACAACCTCCTCCTAGGGAGCTTGGATCAAGGGACATCATAACTCCAACAGAATCTCCCCGTCCGTCTAAGACACAGACTCTATTTCCCAATGTTTCGGCATAAAATAAAAATAAAGTCCCGGGGTAGACTATTTGGGTCCTATGTGTTTTCCTCATTCATTCACACAAAAATATTTCCCGAGGACTTACTACCTACTAAATACTACATTCGGTTCCATTCCCATGGCCCTTATAATCAGAGGGGAGAGACCTGTATTTCAAGAATACTTGAACGACCGTCAGTACACACAGGTGAAGGCTACATAAGTGACTGAGCTGATGGTTCGGAAAAGGTCGGTCGCGTAGGCCGGAAGATTTTGATTTTGCACAGGAAGTGACCGAAGAAGAGGTAATAGGAAAGGGAAGGTGACAGGCTTTGGCGTGCGGGCTTCTGGATTTAGTTCCTGCTGTGATCGGTTGCCTGTGGCTCTGTTCGAAGGCAACGAGGCACAGCTTTGACTTTTGCAGAAGTCTTCGTTAAGTGTTTGTGAGAGGACTGGACTTCCCCGTAGCTGTCGGAGTCATTTTAGGCCTGGGGAACGATAGCTACGGTGATGGTCCTTTAGCTGTCCACAGCGCTAGCGACCATCAAGACGGTCCCCACGGCCAGACCGTCACCCACTCTCGTGGATGGTTTATCTTTTCCCGCACATCTCTGAATCAGAAGATCTGGGTCTAATGTTAGCTTTGCCGGGTTATCCAGGGTCCACGTCGGCATTGCTCAGCGTGACTGCGGGCTCACTTCGCGTTTGCTAAATGAATGAACAAAGTCGAATTAAGGTAGGACATCGGGTAATGCGGTCAGCTTGTCCAACCTTCAGATTCATCATTTAAAATGAGATGAGCGCATGAATGCTTTTACAGTCTCGGCTATAATTTTTTTTTTTTTTTTTTTAAAGAGTCTAAATTAAACTTTTGGAGACTGGACTGGATAGCTTGAAAAAAATGAAAAACCCCAAACCAGAGAGGTCAACAGCCTAACTACAATGTTGCCATAACGCCACATTATCATTAAATATTATCCAGTGATGAGATGTCAGCAAGTGATTTTTTTTCAAGGAACGGACATAAACGCAAGGTGGTATTTTAAGTTAATATCGTCATCATTATGCTTCTTATTCTCCCAAGGCGCTTCGCCCTGGCAAACAGTTACAGGATTCGCCTGTTTTATGCTTAGCTGGGTTGGTCTCCCCTAGACACCCCCATCCATGTGGCATTTTGATAAATTCCTCAGCAATCAATCTCCGGAACGCCTTATGTTCATTCTGATTCGCTTCTCTGTGTGGTCACTTTCTACAAACCTTCCTAGCGGTGAATTGCTGAGTCCTTAGTACAAGACGACTTCAGCAGCTGGCCACGAGCAAGATAAGCTCGCTTTCCAACATATAAACGGCTAAGTTTTCCCTAGTTACACATTTGCTCTCCATTTCCACAGGTTCCCTTATCTTTTGGAAACTGATTCTGACTTGGTCACGGTGTGTCTGTCACCTTGAAGCTCGTGCAGTCCGCAGGGCTGGAGTACACAGAACACGAACAAAACGAAACCTGTCTCGACGATGCCGATCCACCCATCCTAATCGCCGACTCCAAAAATGTCCTTAAAATACGGTCTGCTTTTTAGATTCTCTTACGGTAGTTGCATTAGACGGGCCCTTGGCTTTTCTATCAGTCTCGTATGTCGGGAAAAATTCCACCCGATGTATTTCTTGGTACATTCCTCACGTGGAGCAGTGTGTCCGCCATGTTTGGTATGTTTCCGGAATGTCTGGGGGACTCTGTGAAAAAACATAAAATACCTATCCGTAGGATTCCCAGATTTCCTGAGACTCTCACTCTGTTCCGACTCATGAGAAAGAGGCTAAAATAACTTGTTTTACAGGCAACGAGAACGGATGCCTTTGGCGGCTGATTTTATTCATTAAAATGACCAGGGTTATAGAATAGTGGTTAAGGGTGTAGCCTGTGGAGTCAGATGTCCCAAGTTCAAATTCTTGCCCTGCCTCAGACTGACTAGCCATGTGGATTAAATGAATAATACTAGTTGAATAGTTGAATGTTTAGATCAGCTCTCTGGTCATAGAACGTGTTCAACAGCAAACATTAAAAAAAAAAAAGTAAACGAAAAAGCCAATTCGTGCCGTTTCTTTTCCCTAGATGCAAAAATATATATCTAGAAACAGAGGAAGAAAACTGACTCAGTATTTTCTTCCGTATTTTTTTACGGGATATTTCTAGTGAAATTAGAGCGTGGCCTTTGGAATCAGAGGCAGCAGCTGTGGGTAAAGACGTGTCTGGCAGAAGATAAGGGCATTAAGTCGAGATTTTATGTTTCGGTTAGTTACTCAGAACACAGAGGACCATTCTCCAGGCTTGCGAAACTCCCTCCTAGAGCGGGGAGGGAAACTTCTTAATTTTTGTTTTAAATTTCATTGCCCATGACAGGCTGTGTTCTCTTTAGAGGCATTCTGAATATCGGATGCGCTCATACAGTTTTGGGAACTGAATTGTTGTTGGTATCTGTGAGCTGTCATACATTTGATTCTATGAATGTAATTTGATAACCTGTGGCTAAAAGAGAGGTTGGCTAACATAAGAAGAACTTCATCTTGGCAGAGATGTAGCAAGACTTGAAGCATGTAGCCATGTACAGCCAGTCCGATTCATAAGACTCTTTATATACCGAGAAATAATTGGTTTCTTAACAATTCAGAGGGGTTGGCATATCCAGGATGCACTTATTTATAATGCAGCTTCTAATATGCATTCCGCTACCTTCACAGAATGAAGAAAAAACGGGACTTTAACCCTTCCCCAACACAAACGTTTGATAGACCATTTACAATGTTATCTCGGTCTTTTCCCACAGCTCAATTAAGCTATTAAGCTTTCTTTTGTAAATGAAATTAAGTCATGCTCTACATAGTCTCAATTCGATTTGTATTTTTTTGTCAATTAAATTATATGTCACATAATTTCATAACTCTAATTCACATGGACAACCACATAAAGACAATTATGACACGATCTGGAGAAGCATATAGACCATCTTGAATTCCTTTATTAGAATATAATCAGAAAAAGGAGTTTTGTAGGTAGATACAGTGGTTCTAAGAAGAAAAAAGTTAATTGACATACGGAATATCCATGTTCAATTTTTGACAGTTTAATGTGTGTATCTACTGGGAAGGCTGGTACCTTGGAAACATTTTGTTTTCTGTTGGAGCCGAGTCTTTCTCTGGGTCATCCGTGTACGGTTTGTACATACGTACGTGTTCCAGCTCCTGTGTCTGTGTCCCAGACCACCGCCAAGGGGCACTGGCTGCAAACGATGGTAATAATGTGTTCTCTCCGCAGTATGTATGTGTCACGAATCCGGGGTGACTTTGCCGGGTGACATGGCTCTCACTGTCACAGGAGGATACGGCCAGGTGCCGACCACGGCTGCAGTTATCCGACGGCCGACTGGGGCTGGGGGACCTGTGCCCACGGTGGGTCCCTCACTTGGGTGGCAAGTCGGCCCCTCTCTACGTGGCCCCTTCACGTCTGCGTGAATGTCCTGGCAGCGTGGCAAGTGGCATTCCCTAGAGTGGCGGATCCAAAGACCCAGGTGGAAGCTTCGGTGCCTATTACATCCTAGCCTTGGAAGTCACACACTGCCATTGATGCTGTATTCTGTCAGTCATGTGGGGCCAGCCCGGCCAGCGTGGGAGTGGACTGTGGGGAAGCCTGCATTCCAGGTGGCAGTAAGCATCGTGGGGATACCTTGGAGCCTGGCTACCCCGGTGCAGATGCTCCCACCACATGCTTTTAGTGATGCCTCAGAGTACACTTGCTAAATATCCTAATTTTCACACACACGAGTGGACACGATGTACTTAAATACACAAAAAACAATTTAAGTTTTGAAAAAATGAGTTCGAACCCAGCAAGTTGAAGAACTATGAATATGTGATCTGCTTTTGAACAAAAGCGATGTTTTAAAGACCCGTCCTTGTTTAACGAATAAAAGATACGACATCTCTTACGTATGACATCGCTCCCGAGCTTGGAGCTTGGGTAGGCACATCTGACACCTTAACGCCTATAACGGGAATGCAGGTAGACAGGACACTAGATACGGAACGCATTTTCTGTGCCGTGGCCAGTAATGCACATATTCACATGGAAGAGCATCTGGGGAGTGGGATTTGCAGGCCGCTTAAAGGACTCTGATCTGTGCCCGATCCCCTAAAATCTTTCCACCCTTGCCAGCCTCGGAAGGAGAATGCCGACATCGTCGGTGTGGCAGAAAAACCCAAACCGCCTCCTCTGGACCACGAGCAGAGAGATGCGCGTGACACCTCCTCCCGAGAGGCGGCCTCAGAGTTTTGGGGCTGGCTCTGCCACACGAAGTGTCACCTCGTTGTCACGAAGGAACCCTTGGAACAGGAAGCCCACGTTCCTTGTGGGTGAGGACACGGGGACAGGCTGAGAAAGAGGCTTTGAGGGACACCCACTAATAGAGGGGAAACCCTACCCCCGTCTTGCAGTCCGCAGGCCTCTCTGACTGGGGCTGTCGACAGTCGCTTTGTATCGTGGGCTTTCAGGATTGGTGCCAGCTCTCTGATTAGCCAAGCTGAGTGTAGACAGATCAGATCTTCGCAGGTTTTCTGTTTCCTTGTTGGTTTTCCTTCTTTGTCGAAATTTGCGTTCCTGAGCAGCCACGCTTGAGAAATGAAACGATGCGTCTACTCCCTATCTCTAAAGAGGGATGCGTCACGAAAAACAGCTTTACCGAAAACAAAACAAAATCCGACCCCCCCTTCAACTTTACTACTCTCGTAAGGAACTGCAAAGGCGTCCGTACGGAGTAAACTTGGGACGATTGTTTTAAAAGCTTTAACGACACTTTGTCTTTAAGGGACCCCAAATAAGATGTGCGTGTGAGAAAATACTTCTTTTTAATTAGATTTTTTCTGGGGACAGATTCTTGTCCAGGCTCCGTTTGCGAGAGGCTTATTTTTATCTGGATGCTTCCTTTTCTAAAACCGTCCGAGGCAGAGCTTTGCTCAGGACACACATTTTTGGCTCAAGCTGTAACCAGACGGGCTGTAGCATTTTTTTTTTTAAAAGTATCTTTTTCTTCTTGCTTCTCATCTTTTATTTCTCAAAATACACATGGCTTTTTATAGATATGGGAGCAATTTTCAGATTGGGCTCTCCAAAAATAGTTCGAATTGGAATATATTAGGGGAAAATCATCATGTAGCCACAGAAGCTCATCATGTTTTATTTTATTAAAAGCAGTCCTGGGAGGCTGCAGACAAGGGAATTTTTTTTTTTCTCTTGGCTATTACTTAAGCCCTAGTTTTGTTTACAGGAATCATTTTTAATGGACACGTGAATTAAAAATAAATGTAACAACTCGTCTTCTCTGCTTTGCTTTGTTTATATATCTCCTGAAATAATTTACAAGGGTATCCATTTTCAGCCGTGGCATTAGCTCTGTGTAATTCCAAAGGACTTTGTCCCTGGGACCTGTTCCGTCTGCCTTTGCCCAGCGTCTCCCTCCTGGCTGTGCCCCTTGGCCTTCCGCCCGTGGTCTCGGCTCTGGCTCCGTCTCTTCAAGTCCATATTGCATGAGGTTATCGCTTTCCGCATAGCCACGTCGGTCACGAACTATCTGCCCAAAGTCTGTGAATGCTCCCCGTTGCTATCAAGTCAAGTGCAAACCCTTCAATGGACGTCAGCATTGACGAGACTTCAAAAACTTGACGCCGTGAAACATGCAAATGCCACACGCCCCCCCAAGAGCTCTCTTGGGTTTTGGCCCCGAGAAACGAAAGTCATGTTCCCACAGAGGTTACTGCGTGTTCACAGCAGCTGTGTCTGTCGGAGCCCCCAGTGGGAATCACCTGTCAGGGTCCTTCGACTGCTGATGGATTAAGCCAGCAGCGTGGCGTTCACACCGTGGAATACTACGAGGCCGTGAAAAGGGACAGGCTGTGCATACGCTGGACGACTGGGATGCCTCGCCCAGGGAATGTGCTCACCGCGGAGCCCATCGGGCGTTCGTCGGAGGCTGCTCCCGAGGCAAAATAATTTCTTGGCATTTACAGCCTGCCGCTCGCAAGAGCACCGTGGAATCCGGTTGTCACGGAAAGTCCCCAAGGCAACCGTTGTCAGCGTTGGCGGTTGCAAATCAGCCTGGCGGCCGTGGAAACGTACGTGCTCAGGAGACGGGGTGAAGGCAGGGAGAGCTCACCGCAGAAACTGCGGCGAAGGAATGCTCCAGAAACTACAGAAAACAGACAAAGAGGCGGACAATGGCAGAGAAGGCATGAGAATGTGAGCGGACCCCTCCGGGAGCTCCCGAGAGAGCCCCAGAGACAGAACAAACAAGCCGGAGAGGAGTACATCACACATGACCTTCTCGAAAGTCCAAAAACCTCCCTTCTGCTTCTGATAGGAGGCCTGTGGCAGCTCACTCCTGACTTGTCTCTGCCTCGAAAATATACAGCGTGACGAGGAAGACAATGGCCATCGAGAGGGCACATTTTCAGCGGATCCGGGACCGGCCGAGCGCGAAGGCTGAGCACAGCTCCCCAAGTCAGAAGCAGCAGGCAGCCTGCGTCGGAAGCCACGGCGGTGTCCCGTACTCACGGCATAAGCGTGGCATTTCAGGGACCTTTAACCGGGGAATCACGGGCACGACCAGGTAACCGAGGAGAGGAGCCGGGCTCACGTCCGTGGCGTCATGAGCCTCACAGATCACCAGGGACCCACGGGTCAGTCCTGATGTACGTGGGGCCATACGTGGGTGATGCTGTGCTGTGCGCGACCAGCTTGGTCACACTTTGAGTCACGGGCCTTTAGAGCACAGCCCTGAGCCCCGCCTGCTCTTGCCAGTCACCTGGGGACTTTCAAAAGCCCCGTTTCTCAGACTGCCTCCCCGAAGCGGCATCGATGATCACTTGCAGCTCTAAAAGCAGAATCTGGGAGTTAGATGTCCAGGGAGGAGCCTTATGGGCCAAGCACGTCCCTTACAGAGGGAAGCCAGCCAGATGTGGTGAAGGACACCTGGCAGCTGTCCGGACAGTGGTCTCTAGGCAATGCGGGCCCAGTTACACCTGTTTTTAGAGAGGGCCAGGCATAGGGACAGATGAGGAGAAAACAATGAATTTTTACCCTCCTGGATAGTACAGCTCCACGGCAGCCCTGAAATTCTAGTCTAATTTTCCTCAAAGTGACCTCACCGTCCGCCTCAGGCTTACAATCCTCAGGAGCTCGAGCCGGTTTCGAATCCCCTTGGGAGGCAGGTGGCAGGGGTAGCGAGCATCTGCGAGGTAGATGATGTTCGCGGAAGACGTTTTAAATCCTGACCCCTGACCCGCTGATGCAGATCTGTAAAAAACACTTGGATCGGACACTGCGCAGTGGGAGCCGATATTTATAATATTTGTGTCCTGATGATAAAGGCGACTAATAGGCTTTTGACGTCACGCTTCCCGGCGTCATTTTCAGAGATGCCAGCGATGTGGGAGGAGGCCCTGACACCAGGCTGCGCCTTCCCGGAGTTAACGGGTCATGGGGAGCACACGGATTCCGGAAGAGAGAGGGTTTTTAATCGTAACTGCTAGCCATCGGGGACGGCAGGAGGGAAGGAGGGATGGGGGCCAGCCGGGGCTGCCTGCTGCCCGGAGACCGGGGCTCAGGGCTCAGGGCACAGAGGGCGTCCTGGGCTCCCGCCAAGGGTGGTGGACTCCAGAGGGAGGCGGCTGCGCGGCCTCGCCGTGTCCACGCCGAGCCTGGGTTCACACCGCTGTCCAGAAGCTCGAGCAGCTTCACAGCCGTGCTTTGGGCACAGCGGCACCGCAGCGGGCCAGCATCCGGGGCCACCGCACCAGGCCGCTGCGGCCACTCTGTGTTCGATGAAGGTGGGACGAGCTGGGGCTTCGCAGCCCCGTCCGTGTTTCCACGGCTTTGTTTCCACGGCTTTATTCCCTCTGCTTCGCTTCCTTCCGGCCTATTTCCTTTTCCTCCCCGCTCTCTCCCTACCCCCTCCTTCCTTTCCTCCCTCCCTTCGAAAAACAAAACGGTGATAAAATGCCTTATCTTCCTACGCGACCCTCACGCCACGCGGTGGAGATGCAGCACAGTGTTTACCTCGATACGTAGCCGTGGTTTTTTTCCTGGAGAAAAAACATTTGCTCCTAAGCTATTCTTATATTTATTCCCACATATTCCCCTCCCCGACTTCTTCCTATGTCCCCTTACATCTAAAAACATCGCGCACTCTCTGCTTGCACTTAGCATCCTCTGGGCCCGGGAGGCTTGACGCGTGTGTGTAAATCGCACGCCGTTCTGAGCGGCCTTGTTGCGTGGGCATGGTGTCATCTGACGTCATCACGAGACGCGTGAGCCCAGCACGATAAGATATCTTGAGGGAGAGAGAGACCACGTCATTCGCATAAGTTTTATTACAATGTATCGTTACAGTCTATCTCATTGTTAGTTATTGTCAGTAATGTCTCACTGGGCCTAATGGATAAAGGAGTTTATCATAGTTGTGTATGGAGAGGAGAAAAACATCTTGTATAGAGTGTCCGGTGCTCTCCGAGTGTTTAGGTGTCCAGTGAGCGTCTGGGAACATGTCCCCCGTGGATGGGATGGGGGTGTGCTGCCTTAAAGAAAGCACGTAGCAATAAAACCCCAGCGAGCACAAGTCCAGACAGAGTCACATGCGAGCTAGTGGTCAGGCTCTCTGCTCCTCCCCATGCTTCTTTAACTAAACTCTAGATGGTTCTGGAAGGTGGGCGCGTGGGAGCTTGTTGCAGATGCGCGTTCTCGAGCCCTGCCCGTACCTGCTGACGCTGTGGGCCGCCCGGCTGCCTGACGCCGGTGCTAAGGCTTGGGACCTGGGCTGCAGGGTGACCTGCAGACCCTCTGCAGACTCCGAGGCTTCTGCCTTCGCTCCCACCATATGATGCACACGGGGACCAAGGGAGGAGCAGGCGGGGAAAGGCGGGTTAAGCACCCGAGTACTCGCACGCTGTGGGACAGTGCAGGGCCGTGACCGACAATTTAGATGGCTTCCCGCTTCGGCCACCGATGAAGTCTCGCAATTGGCTTATAACTACTCATGATCGACACCTTTCTTCTGAAAGAGTCAAAGCTTAGAAGATTCTACAGTGAACAGGTAGGGTTTTTAATTCTACTGCCAACTCTGAATCTTTCGACCCTTCCTGGCTATGTCACCTCCGCCGCTGGACAAGCTCCTTGGCCTTGGAGGCCAATGCGATTAACGAGCATGAGGTTCTGTCTTCTGTCTGACTCCATGGCCTCGGGAGTGAGCGCGGGGTCCCTGCATGGGAACTTGGAAGTGACCCAAAGCCGCCAAGTTCCCTACCGAGGCCATGCCACAGTCTAGCAGATTTCTCCCTTAGAAAGTCAATTCGTCCCTTACAGTCTTAGGAAGACCCCGCTACACTGGCCGGACTCTGCCCGTAGCGCCCAGCGAAAGAAACAGTTTCCCTTCGTAACGTGAGGAGGAAATGCGTCCTCTGTCAGCCCCATCTTCACACCTTCAGACTTGCATTATCTCGTCTCCGAGGTGCTGACTCACTCGCATACAGACTTCTGCTCTATCAAGGGAGGGAAATTATTTCACAGTAGCTGTTATCGGAAACCTATGAAGGTGGTTAAAGCGTGCGGCGTATTCAAACGTGGTTCGCTTGGCCACAAGCGGGAAAAGACGATCGAATTCTTCGTAGGAATCAACAGGCCCAAGTTCTGTCTTGAATATCTTCAGACGGATTGAAAAGGTCGTTGAAATGTCACAAGGTCAGAGATGCTGGGAATAGAAGGCGTGCCCGTCGTTCATGATGTTAGCAACCTTAAGTCACGTCTCTTCTGCCTCATCGGACATCTCGATTACGTAAAGCCGAAACGCGGTCATCCTGACAACACTCCGTGCCATCTGTTCATTGTCAGCAGTTAGTCTGGATGATGATCGTGGCTGCGTGAGGGAATGTTTGGTCTCTGTTTCAGCCGAAGACCGTTTGCTGGGTGTTTGTATTACCCACAGTTTCTGGATCTGGGCCGCAAACGTCAGCTTCTGTAATTTCTCCCATGAAAGGGAGTCACCACTTCGTGATCGAATTTGTGACTTTACGTGACAGGAACTGGCTCTCGACTGTGTGTGTGTGTGTGGAGTGGTGTTGGTGGTGTAGCTACTGCTTAATAATAATAAGGCTTTTAAAACACCTCGAACCTTTGAAGATGCTATTCAGTGATGTTATCAAGCCATTGCCCACTGACGTGTGACATGATGGGAACCTGCGGACACGGAAGACTTAGTTGGTCAGGCCGCGTGTGAATTATGGCCGGAAGATCAAAAATGAGCTAACGTTGCTGGAAAACGTGTAGCTTCGTCCACTAGCAGTCACTTAACCGATGACAACCCAAGCTGCCCAAAGCCCACTTGTGTGACTCGCGGGATGTGGAAAGCTGTCGCCGGCCCGCAGAGCGGCGGGCCGCAGGCGAAAGCCAGTGAGAAAAAACACGATGATTGGGACAGCCGCTGTGACAAATACGACGGAGCTTTCGTCAAAAAGTGAACACGAGAACCACCGTAGGATCCCGGTGTTTCGCTTCTGGGTGTTTATCCGGAGGAAATGAAGTCGCTTTGTCGGAGAAGCGTCCCTGTGCGCACGCTCATCACACCGTTATTCCTGACTGAGCGAAGAAGATGCGGTCCATACAGACAACGGAGGACTCCTCGGCCGTAGAAGGAAGGAAATCCTGCCCCTTGCGACCACGTGGATGGACCTGGAAGGTATGACGCTAAGTGAAGTAAGTCAGAGAGAGAGGAAGACAAATACCTATCATCTCACTTCCATGTGGAAGCTAAAGGCAACCAGACTCATCGAAAAAGACCGGATTTGTCGTTGCCGGAGGTGGGGGCTAGAGGGTGGAGGGAGTGGGCGAAGGGGCCCGAAAGGTACCAATGTCCAGTTGGAGGATAAAGAAGGCCTGGGGGTGTGACCGAGGTCACGACGGCTACAGTTGACACGGCCACGCGTTAGATCTGAAAGTTGCCGAGAGAAGACGTCCCCAGAGCTCTTTTCACAGGGAGAAGAAAAAAAAAAAAATTTGTAACCATAAGAGGTGATTAGAAAATCTGTGAAGAGCTGTCCGTGGTTTTTATTAGTTGCACTGATGCTCCATCTAATTTTGTTAAGTGCAGACAAGTATAACCGAGAAGAAAGTCGAGTTTAGGAATTCAAGTCTGGATGTGATGAACATTGAAGAGACGCTTTACACACTTTGTTTCGGGCAGGGAGGAAGGGCCCGCGGAGCAGGTGGGGCCAGAGCATCTATATATGGTGTGTGTGTGTGTGTGTGGAGGGAGGGGCAGCGAATCCATTCGAGGTCTTTGATCCTCGGGCAGAGACAGTGCCGCAAAGATGGCCTAGCGAGAATTATTTTGGGATTCGAGTTCGGACGGACTTGCTCAGAGGCCGGCTTTGACTTTGTTAGGGCAGCTCCAGGAAGCTGATGGAGGATGTGTATACGATAGTGAAATCAATCCCCCGCGCAGGAAGCAGTTTTGAATCCCCAGCTGCTGTGGGCGGGATCGATGGGGTTTCAGTGAGACGCACTTCGAAGAAACGGTGGGAAGCTGTCCAGATCCTACAGAGGCCTTGTTTTGCCTGAAAAGCGTTGAGTTTTGGCGACATCTCCCCAGTTTGTCCGTGGAAAAAACCAGAGGGGACTGGCGGTCGCCTCAGATCGTGGTAGCTGGTGTCCTCACTGAGAGCCCCACGTGGTGTGAACTCTGCCGACCTGCGACTTGGTTGAGGCAGAGACACCGAAAAGCTGGAAGAGTTGGCACATTGCACCTTGAGGAGCGGACACGTGCTGTATTTCATGACAGAGTGGAACCGGCGTGGCTTTGCCTGGGGGCTGGGAGGCTTCACGGGACCCGGCCAGACAGTAACCGCTTTGGCCCTGTGAGCCACGCCGTGCGTCGTAAGGCCTCGGCTCTGTCGCTGTGACGTGGCAGCAGCCACAGACAGCATCGAAACACGTGGGCCTGGCCGTGTGCCCACACGACTTCGTGCACAGACCCTGAAATCTGAATTTCGTAGGTCACGATGTACGAACGGTTCTTTCCATGTTGTTCGACCGTCTCAGGGCATAGGAGGCATCCTTAGCTGGCCGAGCGCACAGAGCTGGTGGCCGGCAGGGCGTGCTCGTGGGCGGTGTCTTGCTGACCGCTGCCTGGCTGACCCCCGGCGTGGAGAGGCAAGGCGCGTCGCCATGGAGACTGGGACCGGTGCACTCGCCTCCGCTCCGGGCTTCAGTTTGCCGTCAACTCTGCTGCTGATGCGCTTGGTGACCGACACCATGGGTACAGTTTGGTGGCTTTAATCCGTGTGTGTTCCCCGGAGCGCATTTAGCTGTTTCGGCCCCCCCCCACTAACCTGATTATTTGGGTGCGTGGTTGTTGTTTCTAACTCAAGGCCACGGTGAAGAGAACCGGGGTGGACCTAAGGCATTCTTTAGCCGGGTGAAACCGTTTGCTAAAAGCTTTTTCCTCCATGACTATCTTAGACACGACTGACTCGTCGTTGTGGTCCCTACGTGGTGCCCTGCGGCAGAGGCTCGCGGGCTCACTCCCTTTTCCTCCTGGATTCGTGCCTCACCGCACTTCCCAGTTCCCTGGCAGGTGGGGTGGCCCTATGCCTGAGTTCTGTCCAGCCGAGGTGATGGACACCACCCCCGTCCCAGCTCCACGCAGCCTCATGGGCAATGCTCCAGGCTCTGTCTTTTGTCCCTGAGGGAGCATGGACGGTGGCTCTGTACAGACCCTGAGCCGTGCAGACCCACCAGGTGAGAGAGGGAGAAACCGCAGGAGCCCGGGCAGAGCGGGGACCTGGGCGTCGGAAAGGCGTGTGAGCAAAGAATAAATGCTGCTTCTGGAGGCCACCGGGGCTGTTTGTCACGGCACGTCGCGCCCTGACTCATACGTGTGCAGCTGGTGTGGGTGGGGCGCACATAACAAAATGGGTGCATGCGTGCGAGGTGCACACGCGTGAGGTGCACGCGTGTGAGTGTGCATGCGTGCGATGATGCATGTGTGTGAGGGAATGTGTG
>NW_024354496.1:457573-459500 GCF_902729225.1 Pteropus medius
GAGACGTGGATGGGACCCCCCTCTCCACACCCACCGGTGCTGCCACTGGCCCCACGGCAACTAGAATGAGAGCTGGATTTTTTTTCTGTGGGCGATAAAAAGCTGGGTCTGAGAACTGACAGAAACAGGTGGCCCGAAGGAGGACCAGCGAGCGGATTCATCGGTGGGCGGCGGCAGACGGAGAGGAAAGCATTGCTTCTGAGGGACAGGCAGGCGTCTTGCTGGGCGGGTGAGGACGAGGCTGGGAAATTCTGCGCGGCCTTCGAGGGCTGGCGGAGCTCAGCGTGACCGCCTTGCCCCTTGCGGGGCTCCGATGTGAGCGGCCGCGTAGAATGTTCTGGACTGCCTTGCAGGAGGAGAGGAGCCTTGCGAACACCTGGAGCTCTCGTGGCGGCATTTTCTCGAAGGCAAAATAACACGTGTTCGGGCGAGGGACCGGTCAATTGTGGGGACCACTGAGGACGCATCCGACACGCAGACTCCGACCCCGCAGCTCTGGGCGGGGCTGAAGTCCCACATCCTTAAGCAGGTCTTGGGTGCTGAGCGACACCTTATTTTACACACCCTGGGGCGATGGCAGCATGTCACGCTTCTTACCTGGGAGCACGTGCACCCCCTTCCCGGGAACCCACGTCGAACGTCCCGACCGCGCATCTTAATCTACGTTTCCTTTATGTGATTTTGGGGACACGACCTGTGACTTAGTGCTGCCTTCTAGTTGCCAGCTCCACAGGATACGGATTTTCCTTCACCTCAGAACCAGTCGTTCTTAAAGATCTCTAAGAGGCACTTTGAAAAGCAATAGGAAAGTAAGATGTTATACGCGTCTCGGACAGTTTCTCCCCCGAGAAGAAAACATGAAATCTCCTGGGACGAAGCCCTCACAGGTAACGTAGCAATCGATACCTACTTCTTACCCTTTAAATCACGCCTTCGAAAAACTTGAGCTGAAACGGACGTAAAATAAAACGACTCATTTTAAAGTGAACAAGGCTGAGGCATTTCGTACATTCATGATGTTGCACAAATCACCACGTAGTTCCAAAAGATTTTCGTCACCCCAAAATCACACCCAACGCCCAGTAAGCAGTTATGCCACATCCCAGCCCCTCTCCACCCCACCCCCGGCAACCGCCAACCTACTTTCTGTCTCTGTTCAGATATCTCATCGAAATCGAACCACACACAATACTTAAACTTTCGTGTCTGCCTCTTTCGCTCAGCATCATGTTGTCAACGGTCCTTTACATGATAGTACGTGGCCGTGTTTACTTCTTTCTACAGCTAGATCGTGTTCTGTTGTGCGCAGACATCACGATTTGTGTCTCCATTGAGCCTTCCGTGGACACGCGGGCTGTTTCCCGCTTCTGGCTGTTGTGAGTTGCGCCGCTGTGAACGGTCACGTCAATCCCGCGTTTCTCTTCGTTTGGTTGACGGCGGGATTCTTTCCGAAAGGTGCAAGTCGATTTCGAAGTGAGTGAGCGAGGAGCTGCTTCAGAGGTCTGACACTCTGACATTCACATTGAAAAGCGAAAAAATTACTTTCTGAAGCGGACTTCCAGGTAGTCTCGGTTGCTGCAAGGGCGGAGTGACCTCGTGTGACAGTCATCACCTGTTCATTCAGGAGCCCTGTGGTTTCCCGACCACCACAGGGACTCTGAAGACAGCTACGTGCAGTGCCACGGGAGGGCAAGAGCGACTTCTCTGAATTCTTACGAATGCCCACGGGACTTTGCTGACACCGCATCCGTGCCCTGCAGCGGGACTGCGTCCCTGCCAGTTAAGGGTACAGTTTGAGAATTCTCCCTGTTAACCTAAAGCTGTTAGAACTCAGAGCATACTCAAATGCAACACGAAGATGCACGTGTTGTCCCTGGGAGCTGCAGGGCATCCCACCCTTCTCTAGAAGTTAGACGGAAAAAGAAGT
>NW_024354496.1:459530-474102 GCF_902729225.1 Pteropus medius
GAGAGAGAGAGAGAGAGAGAGAGAGAGAGTGTGTGTGAGAGTGGGGAGCCATCTGATTGTTTTTCTGAAATGCCAGGGTTATCTGCTCTGACACATACTCCCAGAGTCTGCCTAAGCTGAAAGCTGAAAGGTGCCCGCTCTGGGGCTGACAACTCCAGACCAAGCCCTGTGACTAAGCCCCACACGGTCCGTGTCCCTGTCTGTCCTAGAATTGGCCCCATGTGGCAGCACTTCTGCGGCTGGGCTGGCAGGACCGTGACAGCATCTCAGCCGTCGTCGTGACGGGAGATGCTGCAGGCGGGTACCAAATCCAGCCCGGGATGCAGTGAGACTGGTCCCAAATGGCGCCGACAGTGACCTTGGGGCGATGGACCGTGGAGAGCATCACAGCACGATGGAGCATGAGACCAGCGGCTCGGGAGGCCGAGCGAGGGACACGGGCTCCTGGGCCCTTCTGTGTGGCTTCGCCATTTTCCAGGCGGAAGGCCCTTCGGAAGGAACCACGCTGCCGAGCCGCCTGTGTGAGCAGGATGCTAAGTCTCCTGCAGGTGCAGAAATCTGAGCCGAGGACCGGTGGGGGCGACGTCGACCATGCGTCCTACATATTCGTGTGCCATAGTTAGCATTCCATGGAAGCATTGCACGTCTCCATTCCGGAGAGGCCCGGGGAGGCCACCGACACCAAAGGCGTTTGCGAGGGGAAGCAGTCTTCATTCTGCGACTCGGGTACCGCGTGCATCCTGACCGGAAGGCATCCGAGTCAGGGGTCATGGGTACGCTGAACAATCCGAGCTCGCCTGACTTCTCGTTGATGCTGGGGCGAGAGTTAGCTTTGCCTGCGTCAAGGTCAGGAGGCTGCCTCTCTTAATCCCGAGGTCGCCTGCCCAAATATAATCTCCTCCTTGGTCGGACAGGGTTCCTCGCCTTCCGAGGACTTCATCTCTCAGATGCTTGAGGTTTTCACAGCTGCCTTTCCCATTGCCTGGTGCTGCTACGGCTCTTTTGAACTTAACCTTGTCTCACCGACGAGACACTGCGGGCTCCTTGTCCTCCACCTGAAATTGGCACCATTGGGATTGTCCGTTTATCTGTCGGCCGTGAGCCCATGCAATAAGGATGGATAAACTGTACCTTGGGGCGTGGGGGCATGGCTACTTGCTCTCTGTGGGGAGGGGGGACTGGATCTCGCAGAGTGTGAGAACAGACACACCTCCACATATGGAAAACCAAACCAGACCCTTCCCAAAACCGCAGGGGTGGGAGCGTCGACCATGGAGAGATAAACCGGAACTTCTCACGGCTCCCGTGGTTCTGAATTTAAAGGTGGGGTCCGAGGCCACTGCCCAAACTCTAATAAGCCACCAATAAAATTGATCTGAAACAAAGAAGCAAGACGACGAAAGTCTGTGTGTATGTACACACAGATACGCACACAATTCACACATATATTTTGTGATGCAGATAAAATGTACACATGTAATGCATATGTGTATCTCGCATACACTTTGCATGCAATACATATACATACATATAATACGCGTAACATATACATAATATATATTCACGTGTGTATACATATATACGTGTATGTAATCTTTCACATTTCAATGTACTAGATATTACGACCAATTTTTCAATACAGTTTACTAGGGCACAATGCTTGTCACTCCCATTCTTTCAAATATTTTACCGAAAATATTACGCTCGCAACTTTCCAAGAAGTATAAATGCACTCAGCACACTTTTTACATCTCAGGGATGAAAACAGCATCTCCAAGGGACCGCGTCCTTGGGCAGCTTTGCTTTGCTTTCGTGGCAAATTCCAGCCTGCACATTTAATGGTGTTTATCAGGGTTTCTGCGTCTTCAGTGCCACTGACCTGGACTACCTGGCTCGGCCAGGCAGTGGATAAATGGCTCTGCTGCCAGATTTACAGTTTGATTTGCTCAGCAATTCTTCAAGGACGTGGGGGTAAGAGACGTTTTAACCGCGCTGAACACTCTGGCCTCCTCCTCTGCTTGCAGCTGAAGTTGGAGACATTTCAGAGGAAGGAAAGATACAAAGATGCTTGACAAAGAAGCCGCAGGAGGGAACTTGCAATGAGGCGGAGGTGTTTAAAACAAATATGCAGGAGGGGTAACAGAATTACAAGCAGTGACTGAGGAGCGTAGCCCTGAGCAGTGGGAAATAGTTTCTGGCAGGACCTGCAATTGGAAACACCGCCTTTTGCCAGACTGGGAACGGTTAGGTCGGACATCACGGGAAGAGAAACAGGACATGTGCGGGGTGACTTCCCACCCAGCGTTTCAAAGACTGGCGATATTTATCAATTCCGAGGACTTGTGAAACTTCAGTATCAAAAGGATTCTAGACGTATCCTGTCATCTTTAGATTCTTCCTTCATCTGCGATTGCCTCGAAAATGCAATGAGTTAATTTTGAGAAGTCAGAGTTTGTGGGGGCCAGAATCCATTCGGGACGTCTTTTACCCCGTCAACACAGTTCCAAAGTCTACCGAGTTTTTGCCACTCATCAGCTCTCCGAAAAAGAAAGGACTTTCGAATGAGAAAGGGAAAATCAGGGCGAAGTGAAAATGATCTCAGGATCAGAAGGTTTCGCTTGCTCGTTTCGGCTGACGGCTTTCGCTTATCGCTGGACGCTGGCCCCGCCCCCCTCCCCGGAATGGCAGGTTCTGCATCTTGAAGAAGGTCCTGCATGTCGGTTCTCTGCCCTGGCCACGGCTTCCTGCACTGCATGGTACGGGCATTTGATTTGACAGCGAGGCTGTCCAGCCCTTTTGCCTGTAGACTTGTACTCTTTCCAGCTGACAGGTCTGAGCGTGGCACCCTGCTAGGTGCTGGGCAGCCTGCACAGCCCCCACCCCAGTCCCCGTGGGACCCGGGTGTAGCTGGCGGGGGCGTGCTTTGCTCCAGCCTGCCCCACCTCGCGGACAGCCCTGTCTGCTGAGGCGCCCCCCGACGAACACACCGGGGGATGCGTCTCCACCTTCCTTCCCCAGGTAGAGCTCCGGACCTTCGAACGTGAGTGTTTGAAATAGCATCTTCTGCATCTGCCGTATTACGAAGCCACCCCGTTGCCCCGAGACAAAACATCCTTTAAACGAGATTTGCTCTCAGTATGTGCAGGAGCGGGCAGCACATGGAACCGTGGATGGTTCGCATGTCTCATGGAAAATATACAGCATAGCAGAACAATGATACCTACCGAGCTCAGGGATTCAACGCACCTTCTTTTAATAACCTGCATCACGAGTAAGCGTTTCTATTTCGAACTCTCATTTTGGAGGTGGGGTGAGCCGTGGACGTTTTCACAGCAGCGATGTGTTTATCAGACACATTCCCTGCCTGAGTCGCCTCTCTCTCCAGCTCTCCAAGAGACGGGCTCCTGGGCTTCTCGCGGGCTTCCTCGGACTTGCGCGGCTCAATCACGATTTTGTCCCATGTGTCACGCACCTAGGGTCCCCTTCGGCAAGCCCTTTGCCGAGGAGCTCTGCACCGCGATTGCGAACGTGAGGTCTGAGAAGGAGACCCTGTCGGCAGCCTGTAAACATTTCATCGTATCCATTTCCAGACTCCGAATCCCGCTTTCCGTGGAGCCGATTAACGCACCGGCGCCAATATCCGACGCAGGCTTTGCTCCGGGCAGGGATGGAGCGGGCTGCGCCTCCCTCGTCTGCACTTTGCTTTCCACGAGGTGCTTCACCTTCCCTTCCTCAGGCCACGGGTGTCTCCTAGTGACCACGTCACCTGCCCACTCACAACAGAAAATTATGTGCCTGTCCATATGATGAAAAAGATGGTGCGTCTGTATGTATTCAATAGACGTTGTGTTTTTTTTAGAGCATTTTTGGGGTCACCACAAAATTAAGCAGCAGGGACAGAGACGACCCGTGTACCCCCTTCCCACCCACACGCACAGTGGTCCCCATATCAACGCTGGCCACCAGAGTGGGCGGGACATTTGTTACAGCTGATGGACCCACGGCGACACACGCCCGTCAGTCAGACTCCGCGTGGACATCGTGCTACACTCTCGAACATGCCTCGGTTCACACAAATATATGAACCTATCATTGGCACGAATCTATTCTTACCGTATCACGCAGGATTTTGAAGGGAAGACTTTCACGCCTTGAAAATCCTCTGTGCTCCACCTACCCATCCTTTCCCATTCCCATCCGCAGGCGACCAGGGATCTTATTAGTGCCTTTGTACTTTGCTTTCTCCAGAATGTCATGGAGTTGGAATCACGCAGTATGTGGGCTTCTCAGATTGGCTATATTTTTTTACTTAGCAGTACGCACTTAAGATCCCTCCATGTCTTGTCATGACCAGACAGCTCGTTTGTCTTGGGCGACGAGTAATATTCCACTGTCTGGATGGACAATGGAATATTTTTTATCCATCACCTGAAGGGCATCCTGTTCACTTCCAAGCTTTGACAATCATGAATAAAGCTGCCGCAGGCATCCGTGTGCAAGGTTTTGTTTGGACATGAGTTTCCAGCTCCTTCGAGCACGTACCAGGCAGCACGTCGGCTGCGTCGTACACCTGGTGTATTTTTGTACCTTCCGGAAGCCCGAGAGTTTACCTGTGAAGCTTCTCCAACATAAAGGCATGGCAGCGTCACAGGACAGTTCATGAACCGGCCAGCGTGACCGGAGGTGCTGGAGATGGCACACCTTCCCGGTCCCCTGGCCCCACTCCCGGGTAAGACCGGCTCACGGCAAAAAAGTTGGCTTGATATCGGCTTCCAAGGACAACCTAGTTCGTTACTTAAATGGGATCGAATCCCAAGCTTTGTCAGGAAGACCGCCCCTCTCCAGTCTCCACGTCTGAAATCTTGATTTCCCGTTCTTCGGCTTTCTCCACTTTATTTTAATGTCACAGCTGCCCAGGCTCAATGTTAATGGGATGGAAATTGCAAACTCGTTCATCTTTCTCTCTGAGCATGTGGCCCATAGTGCTTCATCCTTGATCAAGACTGAAGTTCCCTTCCCTTCCCTGTCTGTAGAAACACGCACAGTGATTTCATCTCATAAAAGCTCTTCGTTGACATCTTATCTTCCTCCAGCCCCTGCCCTGTTTCTCTGACCCTTTGGGAAAGGGGTGGCTAAATGGTCACCCAAATTCACTCTTTCCCTTCTGGAATCTGGAGACGTGGCTGGGAAGTGGGCATCCAGCTTGAGCCCATTTTTCAGCCTTCTTGAAGTGACGTGGGGTGCAGGGAATCATCCTCGCTGATGAGTCGTGAATGTCCCTTTGGGAAGAGGCAGGGAGAGTAGAGACAGAAGGTTCTAGAAAGCCCTCTGACAACTAGTCATTCTAGATCGGATTGGATTGTTGTAAGAGCAAGGATAAACTCCTCCTGTCGAAAGCTATCGAGACACGTGGGCTTCTTCGTGACAGCAGCTCACGTTACTCTCACCAGGGTTTGGCAAATTACAACCTACGGGCCATATTGGGCCGTCGCCTGTTTTTGTAAATAAAGTTTTATTGGCACGCAGCCACACTCATTCATTCCCATCTCGTCTGCAGCTGCTTCTCCACTACAAAGGCGGCATTGAGCGGTGGCGGCTGAGAGATCACACGCCTGTCACAGCCGAGAATGTTTGCTACCTGACCCTTCGCGGAAGAACTTTGCCAACGGATGCGCCAAGTAATACTTGAGGCTCAAATGTCTGCTGAGACACCAACGCCAGATGGCTGAGAGATGCCAGCTGGGAAGCAGAGTGCGGAAGACAGATGCCCATGCATCTGGCCCTTGGTTCACTGGCACGCGGTCCCCAAGGGCCCCAGACTTCCCCTAAACACACGCACGCATGCACACCCCGCCCCCCAACGCTCGGGCTTGTTCATTGCGGATTGCATGGCTCCACCCAGGGTTTCTGAGTTAGCAGGTCCTGGGCGGGGCCCGAGGCTCTGCATTTTCCATGTGCTCCCAGGTGGTGCCAGGAACCACGCCTGGGTAACCAGCAACCTACATGACTGTATAGACTACGCTTTACGCCGCAGTAAACAGAGTTAATTCTTCCTCGCCTGTCAGCGGGGGCCACGGGCAGAGCTCATCTTGGGAGCAGGGCGTGATTATTTATGCACCATCGAGCACGTTGTCCGCTCATCCAGGTTGTGCTGTGACTTCTGCCATGCTGCTCCTCTCAAAGTTTAAAATTTTATTTTTTTTAAGACTTGTGTTTTTTCCCGAACAAGGATGGCTTGAGAATAGATAAAGCCACGCAGGAGGATGGACCGTCCGCCGCGGGCTAGGGGCGCGGCCGTAAGCAGGGCAGCAAGCAGGGGAGCGACGGCTCTCTGGGGTACGAGGCGGACGTGCCACGCGTGCCGGAGACGAGGCTCCTCTGCAAACTCTTCTCGTTTCCGCCCGAACCACAGGCGGCATCTCGTCAGGGGTCTTGCGATCCAAGAAACGCCGGTGGTAGACTTTCACGTCGAGGGGTGCACCAAGGCAGAAGAAGGGGAAGAAGAAGGAGCGTGGGAGGATGGAAGGGGGTGGGGCGAAGACTCTTCAGTTCCTGCGCTGAGCTTGTGGCTGGTTAGTCCTGGCATCCAATACACCTGGGGCCGCAATGGTGGCCTCATCCAAACGCTTCCTATCTGCTCTCACGAGAGGTTTCCATTTAACCCTATCATGTGTGCATCCAATAAGCCGTGGAATGGTTTGTATAAAACAATCGTGCCCTTCTAACGCATTAACGAATCCTACAGGCGGTGCTATGTTAGGTGCATGCCAACCGCATCCCCTCCGTCTGTAAATTTCATCGGGACCTCACTGTGTGTCTTTGACAGAGTGCCTGGGGCAGAAAGTGGTGCTGGATCTCCGGGAGGTTGACTTGAATGAGGTCCAGAAACAGGCATGATGCTTTTCAGGACCTAATGCCCCGAACAGATCTATGAAAACGTGGTCCACCTTCGCGTGTGCTGCCTTCCTGCTGTGCCCTTAGCGGATGTAGGTGTCTAGTGCCCCCTTTCACCCCACGGCAGAGTAGAGATTGAGAAAAGTGGGGGGGTCAGTAAACATTTTCTGTAATGTGCCAGAGAGTAGAATATTTGCAGCTCCTCAATGCTACCATTATAGAGCAAAAGAAGCAAGACAAATAAAGGGCCTTGGCCGTGTTTCAGTAAAACTTTATGGACAAAAACAGGCTGCACCGGATTTGGCCGGCAGCCTGCCTTCCCCTGGCTTCATTTGTGAATACAGATCACCTGGGGAACTTGTTAAAATGCTGTTTGCTGTTCCCGTAGACCGCAGGTGGGGGAGAAATCTGCATTTCTAAGAAGCTCTCGGGAGGAGGTGCGGCTCCCGCTGGCCGTGAACCACACTTGACTATTGAGGGTTTGGATAAGCTCTGCTTTTTGTGAATAGACTTTGCAATTGCAGGGAACCGTTGGGGAGGCTGGTGTGGATGGCAATGAGCTGCCCATTTCCAAGAATTTCAGAGATGGCCCGAAAAGCAGGGTCTGAGCTCGCGAGACGGCCGTGGGAACGATGTTTTATGTAGGATGCCTTCTGAGCACACACAGCACACCTGTGAGGCTCGGTGTTCTCAAAGGCCTTCATTCTTTGTGTACAGGTTTCCTGGAACCCATCTGCGTCTGAAGCCATCCCGCTTACTTTTCTGCGTGACCTTGGATCTATCGCTTGACCTTCCGTCACTTGGGGGCAACGGCCATGCACTTATCAAATTGTGTCAAAACGGCATCTTACTGGGGAACAGATGTTGTTGGGGTCAGGATTTTCCCACCTGTGGGAGAGCTGAAATCCTGCAGGTAGTTCCAGGTCAACCTATGAATAATGATGACTTTTCAAAACACCAGAGCTTGAATGCAAAAGGCTCATTACTCTCAGGTTTGGGAAAGGTTAAAAAAAAAACAAACAGAAAAACAATAACGAAACATTGCCAAAGAACGCTGTCAGCTGTGTGAAACTCCTTTCGGCCCAAAGTCTGCCCCAACAATGCTGATCACACTCAGCCCGCTGGCTCCCGGGCCCCAACAATGCTGATCACACTCAGCCCGCTGGCTCCGGCTCGTCAGAGTGCTCCCAGCCTGCCCCGGGCCGCGGCTCCTGCCCAGGACCCACTAATCCTTTCCATATGGAAATGCGACGTTGCCAACCGCAAGAGACCCCCTTCCTGAGCGGACGGGGCAATCGACTCCAGGTGTACCCCTCACCCCGCAGTCTTTTGCTCTATGTCGTCTGGAATTATTTTAAGTTTCAGCTTTTAAAGAGAACAGGCGGTTTTGACCCCTTTGGAGGATCTGCTGCTACTGCGCGCTCCCCTGAGACCTTCAGGTAGGGCCCTGGCTTCCCAGCCGTCATTTCAAAGCACCCGCCCAAGGAAGAGCGGCTTCCTGGCGGCCACTGTGGGTATAAGGCGTTTGTTTCGCTCACCTTTCCGTCGCTGGTGTGCTTGGTGTGTCTCGGATGGGCCCCGTCTGTGAGGAGCCGCCTGGGCAAGAACACGCTGGGGACGGCTCCTTATAAGCGTGGGTCCCCTGGGGGCAGCGTGGCCTCGGCTCGGCGTTAGACCCAGAAAGGCTCTCCACAGAGAGATTCGTGGTCCCCTCTGTTTCTGATCCGCTTGCTCTCCATGTGGTCGTTTTTACTTTTCATAGAACGCACGGGAAGTGTTCCCTCTTACCGGGGTGTGTTGCGAATAAGGGCACCGTGATTTACTGCGGCAGGAGATCCCCAGAGGCCTGGCGTTGGGGTGCCCCAACAGACTGCCTTCCATGTTTACTTCTGACGGCAGAGAGGCACGATTCCCACGGAAGAGAGGGGAGTGCCGTGAGCCCCCTCCCGCCCCCCAAGAGCGAGGGAGCCGTGTTGCCTTGATTTTCCATCACGTTCCTTGTAGGCTGGAGAGAAAGATGTTTTCTCTAACGTCCCAGAAATGGGGAAGGGCTAACTGAGCTTTCCGCGTTCCCTGAGGATTTTGGCCGAGGACCCTGGCCAGTGTCGGGCTGGCAGAGTTTGGTATAAACGTTTCATGCTCTTGAAATTAATCCTTTATGTGTATTTAATCTCGACTGCACCACCATTTGAATCTGTTTCACGTTAAAAGTGTCTACCTTGGGCGGGGCGGGGTTCTTTTGAGAACGAACATACGGGTGGAAAATCTATTGTGCGGTTAGTTTCTAATAAATGATAGCAGTTGCTTATAAAACGTAATGATTTCACCCCGGTATGCAACTCAGGGTTTCTCCTGGCAAAGAGAAAAAGGAGGAGGTGTTTGCCCCCTCCCACCCTTTGCTGATTACGGTGATGGAGTTTTTTAAATGGATTTTCTCCGTCGTTGGCGAACTTACCTAGAACATCCTGGCCGTGGACACTTATGGCCCTGGGTAGAAGGAACTGTAGGACGCGTTATTAAATGTGCTCGCACACGTGCACATGAGTTTGGAGGCCCTCATTAAGTGGGGTATGTGCGATGGATGCTTTTAGGGGGCACAGGTGCGGGACCCACGCCTGGGAGGTCTCAGCAAAGCCCTCGGATGTGGTAGGCGCGTGCGTCCCTGACTCTATACATCGCGAGGTGAAGGCCAGGGGAGACAGGGAGTCCCAGACCCTGCTGACACAGGCTTCTGCTGAGACTTCCCCGAGACGGTCCCGGGGGACAGACCGGCCGCGTCCGATCGACTGTGCAACGTACGTTTCTGCAGGATTTTCCGCTTCTGAAACCACAGCGCTCCTCACGATCGGCCTCGTGACCTGAGTGTGGGTGCCCATTCCTCCTTCGCAGCCTCGCTTCACAGGGTACCTTCCAGTCGATACTCTGTTCTATTCGGTAGAATGTGGTAGTTTTGGGGAGGGGGGGTCCCGAGGGTGGAAATAAAAATACAGTAAAACGGAAGTACTCTGGTCTTTTGGAACCAGAGGGAAAAAGATGAATTATTGGCGCTTTCCCTAACCCTCGCTTCTGCCCAAGGCAGAGAGGAAAGTTCGGGATTCCTGTGTCTAAAGCTGTGGTTCTCAAACTGAGGTGCCCTGGCCAGCAGCATCCGCGTCAGCCGGGGCCCCGTGAATCAGAAACTTTGGGGCTCGAACACACCCTCCAGGGGATCCTGACTCACATTTACTACCCAGCATCACATTGTCCCTGAGTCCGGGGGGCGGTGGCGTTTGTCGCGTGCAGATCCGACGAGGAAATGCCTCCATCTGCACGGTCCGTAATGTCGAGTCCTCGTCTTAGCCGTGCTCCCCAGAGCGAGTCCCTTTCTGTGCTTGCGAGATGGTCACCTCAGTCCGGGAACCGCTACGTACAGCTCTTCCTTTTGCAAAGCCGTCACCACCGTTGGCATTTTAAACGTTTCGGGACATCGTACAGTCAAGAAGAAAGTCATAGAGGTTCGACCCAGCATTGCCCTTGGCCTTGGCCGGCCCCGTGCTTCCCGCACATCGGCCTTGAACTCCCCGTGACCTGTGCGTTCCCGGTGCGTTTTGGGAAAGGCTGAGCTCTCCACGTAAGCCTTCTCCGGAGGAGCTGGCTCTTCCAGATTCACGTTCCACAGCTCCCTGGATAAAGGCGTTTGGTCGACGGCGATGTGGAAACTCAGTTTCCTAAAAACATCATGTCACTTTATACCCGTGCAACTTTGTTGCTTTCAGCCTTTGCTTTTGCGTCTGAATGCAATGCCTCCCCCCACCTCGTCTCCCTGGAGAATGGTCACCCAGGTCTCGGATCAAATACGTCCTCCTGCAGAAGGACTTCTCTGCCTCCCCCAGACACACTCGGGGACCCCTGTCGTGCCTCGGCGTCTTCCTTACACTTCGGTCATCATCATCGGCTCTCTACGGACCGTGGTCTCCTCGGGAGCAGTGACATTGCCCTGGCCGATCGTCTGCATAGGTCGCACGCTGAAGAAACAGGAGGTGGTTCGAACAGGAGCCGAGATCGTGCCTGAGTGACGGTGGTTTCTGGCTGTGGGGAGGGGTAGGAGCTCGTGGTGGGAGCTGGTCCTTATAAAGCACTGACTCTGTGCTCCGCAGGGTTAACCCGTGGGATTGTCATGACACCCCTGTGAGTTAGGCACTAGGATGATTATCGCCCTCCTTCAGAACGAGTGACATCAAGGCTTTCTGGATGGGCTGTCGCCCCGTGCAGGTGTGGTGCAGGCGAAGGTGAAGGACCCCATCACCTCCACGAGGGGTCCTAGGGTGAAGGCACAGAGATCTCTCTAGGAGGCACTTCTTCAGAGAAGCGGAATAAATACCCGGAATGACGTTTATTCCGTTACTGGAAAGGAAGACTTTCTCTCTCTTCTCTAGGAAAACGTGTACTTCCCTTTTGCTGAGAAGCTCGCTGTCTTCTGCGTGTTCCTTGCAACTTGCTGGCACATTTCTGAGTCATTATGGTCACTGATTCTAGCAGCCTGAGCGGTGAGTGCCCAGGGTCATCTTTTCAATGGAGGGGGTCACTTGATAGCAGTGGTTCTCAACTGGGGGAGATCACGCCCCTGTCCCCGAGGAGACACCGGGCAATGTCTGGGGGTGTCGTCACTGGGGAGAGGGGTGCCACCAGCATCTTGAGCGTGAAGGCCGGGGATGCTGCTACTCATTCTACAGTACCCAGGACACCCCCACGATAGAGAACGGTGCACCCCAAATATCGAGAGTGACAAGTTGAGAAACGCTGCTTTACAGGCGCAGGTTCCAGCATACAGCCAAGCAGCTGTGACCTGATACCCAAAAGTGACAACCCTAAACACAGCAATGGGAAGTGACAAATAGGGCTTGGTCATGAGGCGACTGTGAGTGGTCTCCCTAAATTTTCACGAGGAGAACACAATAAAGGCCATCAAAAGAAAAGGAGGGGACTCTATTCAGTGACAAAAAAAGGAAGCCGAGGAATCTTTCCAGAGACCTGTAGCCTGTTTACACTCATTTCTGGAAATCCATGAAAACATACGCTGGAGAATTTTTTTCTCCAAGTATCTTAGAAGTGTCATTCTTCAAGAAATGTCCTAGAACGACAAACACCAGGAGAAAAGATCGCTTCCAATAAATGGAAAGAGAAATGACAGAGGGGTGGACAGGTGCATGATCGGTGCCTGTCGGATCGGACTGGTCGAGGATGTCCGAGACTCAGCAAGATGCTGAGTTTGTAAAGGAGCTTTAAGTGCATTAGGGACAGGAGGCCGGGGCACGGGGTCTCTACCGTGGGTGTTTGTGACAATTTGTTGCATGTAGGAAAAAAAATATCGGAATGTTTTTTAAGAATGAAAAGTAAATGTTGGCATCAGGGTCGTTAACTGTATTGATCCCCACATCGGTCCGTCCTGGTGCTCACGCCCGGGCTGTACGGTCGATGTCCCAAATCGGAAATGGAATGAGAGGCAACCAGAGACCGAGGCGCCCCCGGTACCCAGATTATGGAGCTCGCCTTGCCCATGTGCGGGCAGGTGACGCCAGAGGCTTCTGAAAACGTACGACGTTTTCAACCCTGCAGCATTCATCTGTAAATAAATAAACTCTTATCGTAAATGCAACCTCGGCTTGGTCACTCAGGAGCCTTATAGTCTATGACAAGGTACTTGTGATTCTTTCTGTTGATCGATTGAGTCTTTCTTACGCTAAGCTTTATGGAAGTATAATTTACGTGCCGTAAAATGCACCCGTTATAAGGGTACAGTTTGCTGAGGTGGACAGATGCATACAATCGTGCCACCCCCGTCACAACTAGTCAACAGAACAGTTGCGTCCCTGCCTGCCCTTTGTGGTCACCCCCTCCCCCATCCTAGCTCGTGGCAACCACTGATCTGATTGTCTTTTCCAGAATCTCATCATATAACATCAGTCACTCAGAATGAGGCCGTGGGGTCTAGCTTCTTCCCCTGAGCATAATGCTTCTGGGGGCCATTCACATCGTGGCAGGCATCAGTGGTCCTTTCTTTATCCACCCGCCAGCTGCAGGACACTGGGCTATTTCCAGGTTTGGGCAATTATGAGGAAAGACGTTTGCGACCACGTCTTCGCGTGCATGCCCTCCTTCCTTCCGTTTCGATGCGTAGCTAGGAGTGTGTGTGATTATTGTGTGCGTTCGATTTTATAGGGAACCGACAAGCTGCTTGCCAAGGTCCATTTCACATGCCTACCAGCCTCGCGGGACAGTCCCGGCTGCTCCATATCCTTACCAGCGCCGAGGATTGTCAGTTTTCTTTCTATTTTAAAAAAAAAATTTACCCGTGCGATAGTGGTATCTCATTGTGATTTTAATTGATACCACCCTAATGGCTAAAGATGCCGAATGTCTTTTCCTCTGTTTACTTGCCATCCTTATCTGTTCTGGGTGAAGTGCACTTTTACTGAGCTCAGTGTGTAGATAGATAGGTAGCTAACAGATAGATAGATAGATAGATAGATAGATAGATAGATAGATAGATAGATAGATGATGGCTGTGTGGGTGGGTGGATGGATGGATGGATAGATAGGTAGACAGATAAATAGATGGGTGGGTAGGTAGGTAGGTAGATAGATAGATACATAGATAGATAGATGACAGATGATAGATGGATGGATAGATAGATAGATAGACATTAGACATAGATAATGATGACAGGTAGATAGGTAGACAGATAGACAGATGCATGCATACATACACGTGTACATATATACATACATAGTAGCTCCTGCGCCCACTGAGGCTTGCTCCCTGTGGGGCAAGATGAGGATCCGGGAAACTGGAATGGAGAGAGGGGGTGGCGTGGGGGCAGGGGGGGAGGCGTGGGGAGATGGGGAAGGCGTCTCTAAAGGGGCGACAGCTCAGCATGGAGGCGGACGGTGCCGCCCACTGCGCTTTGTGGGGGTGGGCTGCAGGGACGAAGAAACGGAACATTCAGACAAATACCGGCTGTAACAGAAGGCTGATCGCTGGAGCCATGAGCCCAGATCGGTACCTTTTGAAGGAGAACGGAATGGCCTCTGATGTCGCTGACGCACAAACGGGTCTTTCTGTCTTGTCTTTAATTCCACCTGCAAATAAGAGTTTCTTCACGTGTTATGTTGGGATGTTTCGCAGCCTCAGGTCGTTGGACAGAATAGTCTTGTTTTTCTTTTCGCTCTCGGTGGCCTGGCAGTTCCTTCAGAGACAGGACTGCCTCTGTCCAGTTGCTGCTCACACTTTCGATATTTTTGATGAGACAGCTCACTTGACGAGGCCTATGTTTATGACCCGGGTTGAAAACAACTACCCTACCGTCCAAAAATCCCCATTAATTTCTAGAACGTAAGATGGACTCTGTCGGGCGACACAATTTTCATCTGACACATAAAACACGTTAACGATTTTTTTTCTTCTCACAAACAGAATAGAATCTTGCAATGCCATAGACCATCTGGTGTTCTCTTTCAAAGTTTGAATTTTACAACTTCTTTGCCTCTCGGAGCTAATGACTTTATTACGATGAAGACTTTCTGTGTAGAATAGATTTCATGGCTCCTTACAGAGTTTGAGGGGTGGGTAATTGAGACTTTAGGTAATTCTCTGTGGCTCGTAGGCTATGGGCTAAGAAGAATCAGATGTAATCCACCC
>NW_024354496.1:474113-496317 GCF_902729225.1 Pteropus medius
GAAGGCACAGAGATCTCTCTAGGAGGCACTTCTTCAGAGAAGCGGAATAAATACCCGGAATGACGTTTATTCCGTTACTGGAAAGGAAGACTTTCTCTCTCTTCTCTAGGAAAACGTGTACTTCCCTTTTGCTGAGAAGCTCGCTGTCTTCTGCGTGTTCCTTGCAACTTGCTGGCACATTTCTGAGTCATTATTGTCACTGATTCTAGCAGCCTGAGCGGTGAGTGCCCAGGGTCATCTTTTCAATGGAGTGGGTCACTTGATAGCAGTGGTTCTCAACTGGGGGAGATCAAGCCCCTGTCCCCGAGGAGACACCGGGCAATGTCTGGGGGTGTTTTGGGGTGTCGTCACTGGGGAGAGGGGTGCCACCAGCATCTTGAGCGTGGAGGCCAGGGATGCTGCTACTCATTCTACAGTACCCAGGACGCCCCCACGATAGAGAACGGTGCACCCCAAATATCGAGAGTGACAAGTTGAGAAACGCTGCTTTACAGGCGCAGGTTCCAGCATACAGCCAAGCAGCTGTGACCTGAAACCCAAAACTGACAACCCTAAACACAGCAATGGGAAGTGACAAATAGGGCTTGGTCCTGAGGCGACTGTGAGTGGTCTCCCTAAAATTTCACGAGGAGAACACAATAAAGGCCATCAAAACAAAGGGAGGGGACAACAGTGGCACTCTATTCAGTGACAAAAAGGGAAGCTGAGGAATCCTTCCAGAGACCTGTAGCCTGTTTACACTCATTTCTGGAAATCCATGAAAACATATGCTGGAGAATTCTTTTCTCCAAGTATCTTAGAAGTGTCATTCTTCAAGAAATGTCCTAGAACAACAGACAGCAGGAGAAAAGATCGCTTCCAATAAATGGAAAGAGAAATGGCAGAGGGGTGGACAGGTGCATGATCGGTGCCTGTCGGATCGGACTGGTCGAGGATGTCCGAGACTCAGCAAGACGCTGAGTTTGTAAAGGAGCTTTAAGTGCATTAGGGACAGGAGGCTGGCCGGGGCACGGGTCTCTACCGTGGGTGTTTGTGACAATTTGTTGCATGTAGGAAAAAAAATATCGGAATGTTTTTTAAGAATGAAAAGTAAATGTTGGCATCAGGGTGGTTAACTGTATTGATCCCCACATCGGTCCGTCCTGGTGCTCACGCCCGGGCTGTACGGTCGATGTCCCAAATCGGAAATGGAATGAGAGGCAACCAGAGACCGAGGCGCCCCCGGTACCCAGATTATGGAGCTCGCCTTGCCCATGTGCGGGCAGGTGACGCCAGAGGCTTCTGAAAACGTACGACGTTTTCAACCCTGCAGTATTCATCTGTAAATAAATAAACTCTTATCGTAAATGCAACCTCGGCTTGGTCACTCAGGAGCCTTATAGTCTATGACAAGGTACTTGTGATTCTTTCTGTTGATCGATCGATTCTTTCTTACGCCAAGCTTTATGGAAGTATAATTTACGTGCCGTAAAATGCACCCGTTATAAGGGTACAGTTTGCTGAGGTGGACACATGCATACAATCGTGCCACCCCCATCACAACTAGTCAACAGAACAGTTGCGTCCCTGCCTGCCCTTTGTGGTCACCCCCTCCCCCATCCTAGCTCGTGGCAACCACTGATCTGATTGTCTTTTCCAGAATCTCATCATATAACATCAGTCACCCAGAATGAGGCCGTGGGGTCTAGCTTCTTCCCCTGAGCATAATGTTTCTGGGGGCCATTCAGATCGTGGCAGGCATCAGTGGTCCTTTCTTTATCCACCCGCCAGCTGCAGGACACTGGGCTATTTCCAGGTTTGGGCAATTATGAGGAAAGACATTTGCGACCACGTCTTCGCGTGCATGCCCTCCTTCCTTCCGTTTCGATGCGTAGCTAGGAGTGTGTGTGATTATTGTGTGCGTTCGATTTTATAGGGAACCGACAAGCTGCTTGCCAAGGTCCATTTCACATGCCTACCAGCCTCGCGGGACAGTCCCGGCTGCTCCATATCCTTACCAGCGCCGAGGATTGTCAGTTTTCTTTCTATTTTAAAAAAAAAATTTACCCGTGCGATAGTGGTATCTCATTGTGATTTTAATTGATACCACCCTAATGGCTAAAGATGCCGAATGTCTTTTCCTCTGTTTACTTGCCATCCTTATCTGTTCTGGGTGAAGTGCACTTTTACTGAGCTCAGTGTGTAGATAGATAGGTAGCTAACAGATAGATAGATAGATAGATAGATAGATAGATAGATAGATAGATAGATGATGGCTGTGTGGGTGGGTGGATGGATGGATGGATAGATAGGTAGACAGATAAATAGATGGGTGGGTAGGTAGGTAGGTAGATAGATAGATACATAGATAGATAGATGACAGATGATGGATGGATAGATAGATAGACATTAGACATAGATGATGATGACAGGTAGATAGGTAGACAGATAGACAGATGCATGCATACATACACGTGTACATATATACATACATAGTAGCTCCTGCGCCCACTGAGGCTTGCTCCCTGTGGGGCAAGATGAGGATCCGGGAAACTGGAATGGAGAGAGGGGGTCGGGGCGTGAGGAGGTGGGGCGTCTGGGGGCCGGCCCGTTCAGTGCGTGGAGGCGGACGGTGCCGCCCACTGCGCTTTGTGGGGGTGGGCTGCAGGGACGAAGAAACGGAACATTCAGACAAATACCAGCTGTAACAGAAGGCTGATCGCTGGAGCCATGAGCCCAGATCGGTACCTTTTGAAGGAGAACGGAATGGACTCTGATGTCGCTGACGCACAAACGGGTCTTTCTGTCTTGTCTTTAATTCCACCTGCAAATAAGAGTTTCTTCACGTGTTATGTTGGGATGTTTCGCAGCCTCAGGTCGTTGGACAGAATAGTCTTGTTTTTCTTTTCGCTCTCGGTGGCCTGGCAGTTCCTTCAGAGACAGGACTGCCTCTGTCCAGTTGTTGCTCGCACTTTCGATATTTTTGATGAGAGAGCTAACTTGGCGAGGCCTATATTTATGACCCGGGTTGAAAACAACTACCCCACCGTCCAAAAAACCCCATTAATTTCTAGAATGTAAGATGGACTCTGTCGGGCGACACAATTTTCATGTGACACATAAAACACGTTAACGATTTTTTTTCTTCTCACAAACAGAATAGAATCTTGCAATGCCATAGACCATCTGGTGTTCTCTTTCAAAGTTTGAATTTTACAACTTCTTTGCCTCTCGGAGCTAATGACTTTATTAAGATGAAGACTTTCTGTGTAGAATAGATTTCATGGCTCCTTACAGAGTTTGAGGGGTGGGTAATTGAGACTTTAGGTAATTCTCAGTGGCTCGTAGGCTATGGGCTAAGAAGAATCAGATGTAATCCACCCCGCCCCCCACCCCCCATTATATTGTGAACAGTGAGTTAGGCCCGTGGGCTGGAGATTATGGAAACTTGGTGAAGATGAGAAGAAACAATATAAACTGTTAAAAGCCAGAACTTCGGAATCAAACACATCTGGATCCGTGTTCCCAAGTTCCTCATTACCGCTGTGCGATTTCAGGCAGGAAGTCAGCCTCTCTGTGTCTCAGCCTGAGTTTCCCTATATGTAAGACAGGGACAATCATGCTGACTTGACCACATATTCTAAGGATTAAGGGTCATAATAAATGTAAAGGATTTATCCCGGTTCCTGGCATATCATAAATGATATCAATGATACGAAATAATTATGTTAAATTATTTACAACTTTAAAATTTAACTATGAAATAGTGAAGCCTACTTCTTTCCTTTCCAGTATCTTATTGTCGTGAGAGCGTGTCTCTGGGTCCTCAGACATACAGACAGGCAGGCGAGTAAATAACACGCAGACCCAGGCTGCCCCAGCCCAGGAGGCTGAGAGCTGTGGTTTCGGGTGAGACAGGGAGTGGTGAATATCGCTCATGCAGAAACAAAGTTACACAAACTTGAACACTGTTGCACTTAGAAAATCCTTGTTTTCAAGAAAAGCTATTGTAGCAGTTCTCAAGGTCCTGTGATTTCCTGTTTTACTGCAGGCCCATGTCACCCAAGGTGCAGGTGGACACATTCCGCATCGGAGGACTTGATACAATCTAACAACATAACTAGGGGCGGAGTGGGGAAGGGCAGATAAGACACAGCGTGACTCTGTAAGTTGTCCCTCCCATTTTGAAGGTTCAAAAACAACTAACACAGGATGCTTAGAGAATTATTAAAATTCATAGCTAAGTATGCTATACACATAAGACCTTTGCTTTCAAAAGTATCACAGGACAGGGTTCTGCAAAGTTTTCTCAAGTTTATGTTGGAAAAGCTTATTTGGACGCTATTTACAAATAAAAGTATTTTTTCTCAGCTGGTGTACAAATTCAGCTCTAGTTTTCACAGAAAAGAGACATTCAAAGTATTCGACCCTTTCTTCAAACTCATTCTTTCATCGTATACATCCGGTTCCCTAGTACTTAAGAAAAGCAATTAATTGCAAATACTTTCAAAACACTTGTAAGTCTGAACATTTTATATTGTTATTCGATTAAATATCAAGTGAGTTTGTGTTACAGTCTTTTTTTTTTTTTAATACTAGCTGGTTTTTGAGTGCTATTTGGATGTAATGAGTTTTTCATTTAATCGGAGATAAAAAAAGAATTTCTAGCTCCTGATCATCATTCAGCAAACACGCTTGATTAGTATTATATTTTTCTTCACGGAAATTCTGGATTCTGTATTTGAACACGGCTAATGCGCGATTAGTTTTCATGTAATGAAGACTCTGTATGGACACACACACGACAAAGTGTTCAGAATTTCGACATATATCTAATTCTTTACTGTAATTTCAATTAAAACAAGAGTCTTGAAAGTTCGCAATCAGCAGGAGGAAACTGTTTATGGAATCAAATGCAGACAACTTATTTTTTAGAACGGATGCCTTACGCTTTCAGTGGGGAGATAAAAAGATTGTGTTTGAGGTGTAAGATACAATTAACACGAGGAAGAGGGGAACAATGCAGATCGTGTGGGCCGGAATTTACTTTCCTTTGGATTCTAAGAGCGGCCGCCATCAAACTAAAAATCAGGCCTCTTCCAGAGAAGATGCGGGTTTGTGCCAGCTTTGTTTTCTTCTTCTTCTTTATGCTATTATTTTTGGCGGGCAGACAGCAGCTTTCTGCAGGGATTCACAAATGGTCCTGCATATTTGACGTAAATGTAAAGTCTGTCAATTCCTGAGCCTGCATATTTTGCAGAAATATCACGCCACCAGCATCTTCATCCTAGTTTGGAATGAATGCAAGAGATTGTCCTTGGCTCCAAAATAGCTTTGAATAAGGTTCGGGTGCTCTGGGAACGGGGCTTGGTTCCAGCCTCATTAGCAGCATGTGTGGGCACCGGTGCCTGAGGCCTGGCTGAGCCTGTCAAAAAAAAAAAAAGAAAAACAAAAAAAACAAAAAACAGAGACAGCCCTGAGCCTTTTGCACAAACAGAGATGCATCGTCTGAAAGTAACATAAGAAAGAAAGTCAAATGTGGAAATCAAGAAAAAGTGAGCAAGGAAAAAATGGCCGGCTTGCCCGGGGAGCATTGTGCTTGACTGAGAGCTCTGCCGGCTGCCCGGCTGCCCGGCGCTGTGTGCATGCTCCTGGTCCCGGGTCGCCTTGGCTTCTGGGAGCCTGTGGCCTGCAGGACGCTCCTCCTGGGGGCTTTTGCACGTTTCCATGTCATGTTCCCCACGACTTTGATCCGAGTCTTCCGAAGATGCTGGACAGGTGAGCGTTCACTGGGTGTGGCGTCCCACGGCCTGCCAGACCGGGAGCGACGGGCTCACCTGCTCATCTACTGTTCTTCTGTCTCTGTGAGCAAAGCGCAGCCCTTGTCCTCCGGCTGTCCGCAGTCACAGCGGTCCTCAGGCCTTGGCTCTCCAGCGTCCTTCGCTTGGGTCCTTCCCCTGATATTCATTCTCTCGTCACTGCATCCTCCCAAGAGGACTTTCCTGAGCTCCAAGCTCAGGGAACCCCGCCGCGCACCCTCCCCGCGCCCTCCCCTGCCCGCGGTCACTCTCCCTTGGGTGCTTTGCTTAAATCCCCTGTGCTCGCTCAGCCTGCCGTGGTGCAGTGTTTGTCTGTCTCTTCTTTAGAGTGCAATGTCGGTGAGAGCAGGGAACTGTTTTGTTCTTTGCTTTTGACTCAGCACCCAGAACCTGGTGCACACGGAGTGTTTAAGTGACCACGTGTTTGTAAATACGCGACTGCGTGAATGTGTGCCTAGTGAATTGTTTGGGTGACCTGTCATACTTATAGTAGTTGAATGTGACTCAACCCAAGAATTTTATCTGACTCTTCCAGTGATGATATCCGTGTACACATTCAGTGAGGACCCTCCATCGATGTATCTATCCATCCATCTATCCATCCATCTGTCAAAAATCACCTGCATCCATCATCATCCATCATCATAAAAATCCATCAATCCATCATCATCCATCCATCCATCCATCCAGATGCCGTCTTGATAACGTCGCGTCGTCATGACATCCGCGTCGCGTACGTCACCGCGTCTGCCGATGATGTCGTCGCGTCGATCGATAACATTCTTAACGTCTAAATTCGCGAATGAATTAAAATTAAATTCTGAATTAAAATTCAGGTGATCCGTCACGAATTCCGAATTCCGATTCCGCGCGCGCGTTTGCTTGCGCGCGCGCTGCTTGCGTTGGGTACGAAAATTCGTCGCGTGCCGGAATTCGCGATGCGAAATTCCGGGTAAATTCGAATTCAGGTCACGAGTGATACAATACGGGTAAAACCGCGTTTAAGGTCAAAATTGCCGTCTCGCGGCGTCATCGCGTCTTGTCTTCGCGATACTGCCGATGTCGTCGCATTCATATAACGTCGCGTCTTGCGATAGCGATATCTTGTCTGCGTCACGTCTTGGCTGTTCTGGTCGCGTGCCGATAAATAACGTCTTGATGCCGTCTGCATAACGTCGCGTCCGTCGCGATAAATGCGTCATGCGATAATGCTGCGGCAGGTCGATACGCCGCACCGTCGTCGCGTGGCGGCGCGCATAGCGCGCGCCGTCAAAATTCTAATTAAAAAGTACAAAATTCAGGTAATTTCCGTCAAATAAAGGTCGAAAACCCTGGACGAATTGCTGGCGTGGTTTTTGAAAATTAAGGTAAAATTAAGTTGATCTACTGCACTCTGTCATCTATGTCCTCTCATCTATCTCATCCTATCTATCTCTATCCATCCATCCATCCATCCATCCATCCATCCATCCATCTATCTATCTATCTATGTATCTATCTATGTATCTATCTATCTATCTATCTATCTATCTATCTATCTATCTATCTATCATTTATTGATCTACGTAAATTAGGTTCTAGAAACACCAACCTGAGCTGGGTGACCCTGTCATTCGGGGATAGAATCAGATAGGAGGTGACACCCGGGGTGGCTTCTAGAGGGACATGGATGTCATTCTCAGTATCGGTTACTATGACTGGTTAATAACAAAGCAACAATGATAAAATATAATACGGAATTCGTCTGCGGCCACGCCGCCCTGAACGAGCCGAATCCCGTCAGAGCTCGGAAGCTCAGCAGGGTCGGGCCTGGTTAGTACTTGGATGGGAGACCCCCTAGGAAGACCAGGTGCTGTGGGCATGAACAGAAATAAATGAAAAATAAATATACGGTTCAATTAGTGTGTTAGCAATTCCCTTAACTGTATTGGTATGAAGCTATACTTTTTTTAAAAAAAAATCACAATATGAAAAGGAAAAAATAGATGTTGTTTCTACATGATTTTCCTCAAAGGCTTATTGTCCATGATACTGAAATTTAGCTTTTATTATAGGTAAGAAAACAGGTCTTTTTTACTCCCTTCTTTCCTTTCTTTTACCTCCTTTCTTATTTTTTCTTCCCCGTTCACTGTATACCTGGCTACTTCCTTTGACTCTTCATAAGGTGAGGAAGTTCTTACTAAAAATCATTGAAGGGGGTGATTACACTTGCATCATGATATAATAATAATAATAGTAATAATAATAATAGTAATATAATAATAATAATAATAATAATAATAATAATAATAATAATAATACCATAGACTGGGTGGCAGGTGCTTTATGTGCAGGGCCTCAGTGGCTTATGTGCGAAATGGGTACCACTGAGCCGAAGCACTAACTCACGGTTAGCAGTGCTCACCCTGAAGTCCCTCGGTTAGATAAGTAGCAGATCCAGGGTTTGACCTGGGGATGGTTTTACTACGATTCCACCTGCCTCTCTAAAACCTGTTAACCATGTGCGGGGAATAAAATTTTAACTTCTCATTTGGAAATAATTTGAGACTTACAAAAATATTGAGAAGCAGCACAAATGTCTCCATATCCCATTCAGCCGGCTTTTAAAAATGTCGGCATCTTCCCACAGGCTTAGTGCGATGGTCAGAACCAAGAGGGGAACCTTGGTGGACGACTTCGAAGTAGCCTACGGGTCTTACGCAGACGTCACCCATTTTCCCACCAATGTCTTCTTTCTGTCAGGGTCCCGGGTTGTATAGTGTGGTCCTGTCACCTTAGTCTCTCCCACCCTGGGACTGACTGTCCCGAATCTGTCTTCGTCTTTCATGATTTTGACCTTGTGTGCATATTGGCCGGTTATTCAGCACACGCCCTTCGGTTTGGAATTCTCCACGATTGAGTTTAAGTTGTAAATTTTTGGCAAGAATATTACAGAACTGGTATTGTGTTCTACTCAGTGCGTCTATCACGGGGCACGATAGATGTTTCATTACTGTTGAAACTGACCGTGATCTCTTGGTGAAGGTCGTGTCTGCTAGGATTCTTCAGGGCAAAGGTACTGTTTTTCCTTTGAAATTAAAGAGTATCTACATATACTCTGTATCTATACACTGTATCTATAGATACTCTGTATCTATGTATCTATCAGAGGTCATACTATGCAAATATCCTGTTTCTTATTGTGTTTTTTCTTCCACTAATTTTAGTATTCAGTGATGGTTCCTTAGGGGACAATTATTATGGTGGCGTATGCAAATGGTGACTTCCTATTTTCTGCGTTCCCTCTACATTTATTATTGATTTCTTAGTAATGAATCCACGGATAATCATTTTCTTCTATAGCTTAAAATTCATTATTGTCAGTTTTTTTTGGTTGCTGTTATTGTTCAAATTGTCCCAGACTTGGCCATTTGGAGTTCCTTTAACTGGACTCCTGTGTCCTTATGACGTCCCCCCATCACTTTCTGAGGATTTTTAAAAACAATTTTTGGCACCCGCGATATGGCCAGAGCATCTCGTACTTTCACTGCCTGAGCCCTGGAATAAGCTGTCTCTCCAAGGAGGCCCGGGTCCTTCTACCGGAAAACGGATTCAGAAACCAGGATCTGGGGGCTGCTTGCTATCGAGGTGTCATCGCTTCTGAGGCATCTCAAGGAACCGTGCTATTTCCTGGTACCCATGCGAATCCACGTACATACACACGCACCGCTTGTCTTTACGTCCGTGCGCCTGTTTATGTTCCGTGGACATCGATTTGGGTCCGATAGCAAAGGTTCATTCTAGCCTTACCCCCTATACGTTAACTCCTTTCTCCCACAGAGACGCTTCACAGCATGCCCACAAATTTGCTCAACACACAGAGCTTCGAAGTTATGAACTCATGCAACTCGAACAGAAAATGTACTAAGTAGAATACCGTATACATACGTTTTTCCTTTTTGTCTTTAATAGTTATACTTTATAGTCACAACACTGTTTCCCAGTTACCTCGGTCAGTCATCTCCTCCTTCCGGTGTGGCTGTGTTCTTCCTTTGCAAAACCCTTTCTTGGTCCCTGCCCACTGCCAACCCCATTGTCCTGGTTGATGTAGCTATGTACTATTTTTTTTTTGAGTTAGTGAAGCATTAACCTAGTTCTAGAAGTTGAAACTGCACACGGAGAAGTGTGGCTGCCGCGTCTGATCTACCTCAATTCATCTCCGTCCTTCTCCCGTGCCCAGCACCCGCCCCCCCATGGGTAACTGGTCACATTAGCTTCTGATTCCCCTAACCCGCGTTTCTTTTGCGTACAAGGTCCAATAATGCATGCAGATCTCCTCATAGCGCCTTCTTTTGTACAGGAAGAACAGCACTGTCATGTTCATCACTTTGCACGTTGCTTCCTTTGATGAACAGACTCTCCTGCGAATATAAGTTTATAGACATCACCTCCGTGCCATAGTCTTTATTTTTCCCACTAAGGTGGAATGTACATGAACTAAAGTGCCCAGATCTTGAATGTACAGCCCGATGCTTTATTCCGTGTGTCTACACCTGTGTCAACACCACGGGGCATGTCCGGCCTCCTGGCACATTCTCTCATACCCTTTCCCAGTCGTCTCCCTGCAAATTCAGGTAACGATTGTTCTTATTTCTCTCGCTCTTAGTTAGTGTGGTCTGTTCCGAATGGCAGAGCCCCTCCTTTTTCTTTCCGATCGAGTTTGTTCAGCACCATCTTTCCCTCACCTTCCCTTAGCCTGATACGGGTCAGCGTGGGCTCTGACAGTCCTCGCCCGTAACCTTGTAGCGGGAACGATGGAGGCGGGCAGCCTGCACGCGCTGTAGCGTTCTGCTCCTTGCTTTGCAAGAGACGGCGTCTCGTTAAGACACGGAGAGTCTGTGACAGGTTTTTAAAACCGCGACTAACTCCAGCAGTCAGTCTCCAGGTCTTTACGTTGAAATCCACTTGAGAGAAAATTCTGCCAGACAACTTGAGAACAAGCTACAGCCAATAAATATTCATACGCTTGATCTCTGTGTCTATAAATAACCATCGGCGGAACCTAAGTACGTCTACTTCTCCGTGTTTCCCATGAGGCAGGGATGATGTCCGCCTTCTCCATCGGTGACACTCACCTAGTACATAGCTGGTGAATGAGTGAATCATTCCAAAACAATCTGTAAAGAATAATAATAATAAAAAAATCAGATAACCGTCGCGATCATTTATTCATTGCTCGTTAATTTACTGGACTAGTATTTATTATTTTCACGTTCTGCCTTGAGAATCGGGCTGGGTCCAGCTGGGGACATGTGGTTCCTGGCCTCAGGGTGTCTTCTGATGCCAGAGAATTGGTTTGGCTTCTGTCTTTCCTTTCTTTCTTCGTCCTTCTCTCTCCCTCCCTTGACGAGACCAGCTTTAAATTGACCTACAACTCAGAGGGCATCAGAAGCCACCAGAGGAGATGGTGGGCGCTGAGAACACCCAGGCCAAGGGCTGTTTGGTTTCCCCAAATGCCGGAGGTGTCTTACTCATCCTGGAGCTGACTTACTCACCCTCCTGCTTGCTCTAAGTGGGTCGCCAAGGAGAAGCGCTTTCCCCCTCTGAGCATCAGAAAGCAGACCTGATACGGAGCTCTAGACAGAACGTCATCTGAGCAACCCGCATTTGGGTACCGCACGTTCTGCTACTTCTTCTTTGCTGGGATGTCAGCAAGGTCTACAGCTGGATGCACAGGACGAGAAGCCCCGCATCCCTAGGCTCGGCTGCTTGGGCGAGATGGAGGATGATGGGACGATGAGAAGAAGACATTGCCTACGGCATGTTTTCCAGGCTCCTGCGGTGAACGCTGCGGCTCACACGTGAGCGCAGGCGGACTCTCCCTGCGTGATCTGCTTCCGACTCCGCACGAACGAAACGCCGAAGAGTCCGCTTTCCACATTCAACTCTTCACTCTGCTGACGGGAGTTACCTGCCGAAGGAAACTCCATACCCAGCGGGGATCATCTCCTACGGGCAATTCCGGCTAATTAGGGGCGAAATGTCCTAATTTACAAGGGAAATGACAGCTGTCTTGAGAATAATGCATTGTTGCTCTGAAGACTGCGTATATTAGCGTAGTCGCCTGCGAGAATTAATTACCTCGTCTTCGACTATTTGTCTTTTCCGGAATGTTGCTTACTTCACCATGGAATTAAGATCTTTATCACAGGACGAGTCGAAATCATTGCTCTGCTGTTTCGAAACCAGCACGCGAGGATGGGGGTCCTGGCTTGTAAACGAACGGCTGCATCTCAATGTCTTCAGACAAGGACGTTTGCAGACGATAGCACAGGCAGAGCTCGGGGACACCACAGGCAGGGTGGCAGGCCTCGGCAGTCAAAGGAGCATCTCTGCAGTGCACGTCATCATGTTTCCGCTGGTGCGGGGTCTTGCCTTCCCTGCGTAAAAATGGCGCAACATCTGTAAAGCGCAATAAGGCGAAACACAATAAAATGGGGTATGACCGTCTCTGTTTCCACGCTAAGTTTTCTGGTGAATTTGAGATTGCACTGCCCGGTGCTAATGCCGTGGGAAGGTAAAGAAAGATCACTTTCTCCCCTCATGTGGCCGCTTCATTCTGATGGTCTGTGGGTGCCGAGGCAGCTTAGGGTGATGTTCACATCTCCTTTGCCGTCTGCACAACGATCTCCAAGCAGCGACGTGACAGACCGTGTCACGAGCAGCCACCCCGTGAACTGGCGGGTGGGCACCGGGTTCCTGCACGCGTTCTGGTCCCGTGAGCTCTTCCAGAACCTTGCTGCTCCCCATCTGGCGGACTCATTCCCTCGCCCCTTGAACCTGAGGGGGGCTTCGTGGCCGCCTCAGAAAGGAGAATGTGGTGGCCGTGCTGCTGTGTGATTTTCTAGGCTACGTCACAAAGTTCGACATGGCCCCCAGCTCTTCCCGGGAGCATTCGCTCTGTAATGTGGCGAGGAAGCCCACGCCATCGGAAGAGGCCACGCGTGACTTGTTCAACCAGCTGCTCTGGCTGACCTCTCAGCCAGCAGCCAGCCTCAGCCTCCAACACCGCGAGCCAGCGGCTCCAGATGATTCCAGACCCCGGCCTTGGAGCTGCTCTAGCGATGACAGAAAGGAGTAACAAGGAGCTGGCCCCACCCAGCCGTGTCCAAACTGCAGACCCGTGAACAAATTTGGGGGACTTGGTGATGCTACCTTAGTAACCAGAACGCAAAACCTATTTAATGAAATATACTTTTTAGGAAATTCATTTGGAGGGTTTAATTAGTGTTTGCGGTGGAAAATGTCTTCTGCAATAAGGATTATTTAGATAGTCTAATAAGTTTTGATGGCTGCCAACACACACACACGCGCACACACACACACACACACACACGCACGCACGCACGTATATGCATACACACTCATCCTAATACACAGCAAGTGCACCATCTGCCTCCCGCCGATTGCGGCCCCGTCTACCCTTAGACTATTGATGGTTCTGCTCTAGCCCAACGGAAACTGGAAATCTTTATTTCCCTCTGATTTCTCACACACACCTTTCCTCAAAGGCGTAAAGAATATTTGTCATTGTCCCCCTTTGCTTTGGCTTCAAGGTCTGCTGGTGCCGGTCCTCAGGGACTGGCAGGCCTGCTCGCTTTGCTTCCGGGGACCATACATACAATTCAAGTCTCTACGTGACTTGAATCCTCTTAAATCCAGAAAACACGGGGAGATGAGCCTCGCCCGGAAATGTACACAGTGACAACGCCTCCGCTCCCAGAGATGGCCTGACAGCAGCTCCGCGGTTTCAGAAATAAGACACGTGTCGACCCCTGGCACCCTCACATTCTTTAGAAATCTGGAAAACAAGGAAAATAATGACTTTCCACCCACCGGTGTCACAGTCGTGGGCAGCAGGAGAATAAGTTTGTGCCTGTGACGTGCTGGGCCATGTGCAAGGCTGCACAGAACGCACGGCCAGGCACGTCGCCGAAGCCGGAGATGCCGTCGCCATCGGCCTCCGGAATGGCCAGCACGGGAACGGTCACCTGCGAAGAAGCTCTCCTCTGCTCCTGCAGCGACCACTACCTTTGGAACTGAGTTTCGGCTGCAGGCAGTCAGCCCTCCATCCTGATGACACCCATGGGCGCTCACGGAAGCCCGTTTATACCACTCTCGGTGGCTCTTCTCGCTGACAGTGGCATCTGGGACTCTAGGGATGCCCCTGTGGCTCTCAGCAAGGAGTTTGCTCTGCCGGTTTGAACAGAAACCCTTCCGTTTCTCTGCCAAATAGAGCCAAGGCAGTTTTTTCCCCCGCCACATTGAGAGTGCTTTGTTTTCCTCAGGTGTTGATCGTTTTTTAGAAATAACCAGTTTCTCTTTCTTTCTCGAGTCCACGCCGACTGCAGGAATTCTGTGTTACGATTCGGGGCCGCTGGCCATCTTGGATATAAAACTACTCTTAGCGAAGGGAGCCGGGAGCTCGAGGGAATCTGACGAAGCCATTGTGCACAGCGGCGTCCGAGAAGCACGCAGCCGGTTCTGGAACATTCCGACTCCTCCGGAGAGAGGAGAGGCTGACCTCTGCTCCCCTCACAGGAGCCTCAACTGGCCGCGATGGAGAGGGCAGGGGTTCCGTACACCGTGTGCTCTTCCTTTTTGTCTTTAGTGAATTCTGACAGCAGCATAAGTTTTGAAAAGTCACATGTCTCCTGGGGTCAGGCGCTCATGTCACCATTCGAAGTGGCTCCGGGTGTCAGAGACTTGGGAATGCCGAGGCCTGCTGGGAACACATCGGTGTGTGAACCGTCTCTATTTGCTCGTGTTTTTGAAAACACCGTGTCGGCCAAACCAAGGAAAGCCGGCTACGTAACTTGTGGGGTCCAGGGCACAAGAACGCGTGAAGCCCCTGTCCCAGAAATTGCGAAGAATTTAAACACGGCAGCCAGAGGGCATGGGAGCAAACGCCACCGTTCCGTGCACGGTTTGGCCTTTTCTGAAACGTCACGTAAACGGAAGGATGGAGCGCGAGGCTTCCGCGCCTGGCTCCTCGCCCTCAGCCTCGTGCTTCTGAAGCTCACCCGCGGCGGCGTGTGTGTCACGGGCCCCGCCCCCTTTATGTCACCATTTGTTCATCTACCCATCGAACGGTATTCGGTTTGTGTCCAGTTTCTGGTGACTGGGAATAGAGCCACGAGACGCATTCCCGTTCAGGTTTCTGGGCGGACGCCTGCCTTCGCCGCCAGGAGTGGACCATTTGGGTCATAGGTTCGGTGCCGGCCTAACTTCATGAGAACCATCTTGGTCTCCCAGCGTGAGCGTAGGAGAGCTCAGCTGGCTCTGCGTTTTCATCGGGACTTCTCACGGACAGTCTTTTTCACTTTAGCCATGGTAGCAGGTGCCTCGGGCATTTTAATTCGGATTTCCCTGATGACTCATGATCTCGAGCATCTTTTCACATGCACACGGGCTATTTCTATTTTCTCGTTTGAGACGTCGCTTCAAATCGTTTGCCCATTTGGAAAAAACATGGCTTGTGTGTCTTCTCATTTCTGAATACAAGAGTTACCTGTATATTCTGGGTCTAAAATAAGCCTTCTGTCAGATAGGTAGTGTAAAAATATTCCTAGTTTGTGGATTTTTTTTCATCTTAAATGTCTTTCAAAGAGCAAACTATTTAGATCGTGATGATGTTGATTTTATAAAATTTTGAAAAATAATCGTGACTTTGATGTCCTGATTTAAAAATCCTCACTTTATCCCATTTCCCAAAGACTTTTCTCCGTGTTCTGTTGTAGAAAATTTAACAGTTTTAGCTCTTTCGCATGTGGTGCATTTTGTGTTAAGTGGTGGATTTGGTGTGAAGTAAGGATCAAGATTCTTTTCCTTTACATTTTCATAGAAATATCCAATTGTGCCAACACTTTCTGTTTGCAAAGTTTGAATTTTCTCTTGGAGAATTTCAAAATGTGCTCTATGTTGATTCGATGCCTCTGCAATAATGTTATGCTTTCTACACACTTCCGATCTCTCCTGAATTTGAATCATTTGGGAAATGAATGTATATGGCAACATTTGCATAGATGGTCACCACAAGGGACCAGTGTCAAGGACAAAGGAGATCTAAATGTTTTTTTTTTTCCCAAATGCATGATGAAAGACCACTTCGTTTATATAATACATTATTTTTCATATTTCCCCTCGCCGAGAAGGCGTTTTGCGAGTCTTCCGTGGGCGCGGCTACAACCAGCTAGCAGATGGCCCCACTGATGCTCTCCTCCTGGGAACTTCATTTCCCAGCATCCCTTGCAGTCGGCTGTGATCATGTGACTGAGGTCCTCCCCGTCACTGGAGTGTGAATGGAAGTCACGTATGCCATGGGATTGACCTGAGAAGACCTCCTTTGACCTCGCCTGCTTGGGTGGATGTAGACAAGCATGGCAGCCACAGAAGCCATGTGCCGAGGAGTCCAAGTCACCTGTTGGAGAGCCAGGACATTGCATGAGACAAATGAACCACCATGCTGTCAAACCACTGAGATTAAGATTCGGTATTATGACAAGTAATGTTCCCACCTAAGGGAGGGATTCTTCGCTCCGTACGTGGGGACGTGGAATGTGTCCCCGACCCCGAGCGCTGCCGTCAGGCTGGCTGCCGCGTTCTGTAATAAGACGCTCTCTCAGAGCTGGTGTGCACTAGGAGCTGACAACAACCCCCGGCACGCGGCTTGTCTTTATTGACGATGCATTCCTTCCTGCTCGTGGGGTTTCTTTAGAGGGAAGGGATCTCGGGGACCAGCCGTTTCTTATTTAGCCCTTTGCGTACGTCTGTGGATAAACGACCCCGAGAACGCTTTAGTTTCCAATGTTCTGCCTTGAGCAATGCTGACGGTTTCTTCATCATCTGCAGCAGACAGAATTATAACATCCCCCACCCCCACCGACCCGTCTGAAAGATGTCCGTGTCCTAATTCTGAGATCCGTGAAGATGGAACGTGGCACAGGTGATTAAGTTTGAAAACGTGGAGATTATCCTGGAGAATCTGGGAGGGCCCAATGTAATTGCAAGGGGTCTTATAAGAGACAGGCACAGGGTTACAGTTAGTGAAGGAGGCGTGACAAAAGAACCAGAGTCAGGAGAAGAGACAGAAGACAGAGAGAGACAGAGAGAGACAGAGAGAGAGAGAGAGAGACAGAGAGAGGTGACGATGCTACCCACTTCACCGTGAAGACAGAGGCGGGAGCCCTGAGCCAAGTCATGTCAATAGCCTTACGTAGCCGCAAAGGCAAGGGAGTGGATTCCCCTCAGAGCCTCCAGCAGGACCCAGCCTTGTTAGCATCGCGATTCTAGGACTCCCGACCTCTAGCACTGTAAGATAATAAAGTTTCGTTGCTTTAAGCCAGTAACTTTGTAGTAATTTGTTACAGAAGCCATAGGAAACTCATACAGTCTTATCTGGGATTCGGGTTGTAATTTCAAAGTTTTTGAAAATTGCTACGTATCCGCCTAGTATCTATCTCCATCTACTGAAACGAGAAAGGAACAAAGAGTCACTTTTTATGTCCCAGGATAAACCAGCATGGGGGCTGACAACATAGTAGCGAAATATGGACCACAAAAAAATAGGTCAAGTTGTAACCACATTTCCCAAATCCTCCACCTATGGTCCGGGTAAAGTGTCTACAGACAACGATGCTGCAAAACCTGTTTTTAATGGACAAGTCTGTGTTCGCATTTGAAACAAAGAGGGGCCGATAACAGGACTGGTACAAGTTCACCGTGGTATTGTCGTTTTCACTCAGCGAGGTGAAACACTGTAACCCCTCGCACCTGAACTTGGGGATCTGCTGTTTCTTTCCTTTTTTTTTTTTTCACACGAGGTAAATTTTTTTTGAGTATTTTCCATCTGGGAAAAGAACAATTCAGCCGTGCGACCGAAATGCGGTCTTTTTCCTTCTTTTTCGGTCACGTGGCATCGCTGTTACAAGCACGGATGCAGCAGAGATCACTTGTGTCACAAGGACCTCACATTCGTTACGGAGACAGCCCTATGTTCTTGTGTCTTCTTCCCTTTCTCGGCACAAAAACGCCTGACAAACACGGCGTTCCCGTGTGAGGAAGACCGGTCGCTGTTCACAAGTGATGAATCATTGGCAATGAACCTACTCGTCCGTTGAGGCTTTTTTAAAACACCATTTCGCTTTTTTTAAATTGGATTCTGTACATCACTGGAGAAATACAAGACTAAAATCTTTCAAATGTACTCTGAATGCGAAGCGAGCCGCTCAGCAGAGTCCTGTGCCCACAGCATCAACAGCTGCCATGGAGCAAGGTTATTTTTAACGCCGGAAAATCAAGCTGCATGAGACTCACTTTCGCAGTGCAGCGAAGGACAAACCTCCTCCAGGCCTTTCCTGTACTTGTCCGTTGGTGATATATGTGCCCGAAATCTCCTGGAAATTCAATTAAATTCTCCGGATTTGGGGATCTAATACATCTCAAAGTGAGCTGCACGAAATAACCCCAGGGACCATCAGTAAACATTGACTAAGTCCCCACGGGCCTGGTGTGCTGTCCTGGTGCGTTTATGACGTCTCATCTTCAGGGCACGGAGCTCGCTTAGCTCTCCTCCTGGAAGATAAAGTTATTCCGTCTTTATCACCAACTCGGGAGAAAGCACAGACTTCTTGCCCTTGGATGCCCAGTGCCTACGGCCCGTGAAATGTTTTAATTTCTTTTAAATTCGGGAGGAGAGGCACGATGACAATCCGGCATCGGTTAGGTTTCTCTTTATGCAAAGAGTCATGAAAACGTAAAAGTCAATGTATTTAAAGTAACATAAATATGTAAATGGATCTATAATTACACATAAGTTTATACAAATAATTTATATAGTAAGCTATAAGAATTGAGATATACATCTATATTTGTATTATAATTTATACGCCTGTAATTACGTACTATATAATACATAATATTTATAATATTACTTATAATAATATATAATGCTTATTGCTTATAATGAGTACTTACAAATCAATAAGTATTATATATTATAGGTAGTATATTGTATAATACATATAATGTACATGTATATACATATACATAATATATGTGATATTTATATCACCTATAATGTGACTTATATAAATACATAATTTTGTTATACAATTACATAAACTGATATACATACTTATAATTAGTTTATAAATATACATATTACGTATTTTTATACATCCATGAATGATGAAATGCTACAACAAAGTCCCAAACCTTCCATCTCTGCCAAAAAAAGATTCAGAAAGGAAAGGCTCACTTCAGGGTTTTCTGCGAAATCGTGCTTGTAACAGCGATGCCACGTGACCGAGTAGGAAGATGACACCCCTGGGCCTGGCGAAGTCTTGGGGGTGAGTCAGCTGCTATGGGGCCAGGACGTTCAGGATCGGGGGGTAAGGAAAGCACCAGAAGCCGGCGGAGATTCTATCAGCCTGCGTCCTGGGCTCCCAGCCACCCACTGCCAGCTTCGCCAGGGCAGGGTCGTTGGGGGGAAGGGCCTGGTGGCTGTCAGGTGCATTGGGATCCGTTCCTTGACGGTGACTGAGCTCAGAGGCAAATGCAGCCCCGAGCCACTGAGTCAGCGTCTTTGTTGAGCCCGTCTCCTGACTTGCTCGTAGATATGGAAAGTTCTGGAAGCTGAGTCAGCTCGTCTGTGCCCTTTCCCACTGGGGGCAGGAGTGTGTTCACACTGGCTGTTGGCGTGAGACAGCGTGATGCTCTATCAGAGAAGTCTGCCGCGTGCGTGTCCGAAAATTTCAATATGCTTCTCGTCGTACCTGAAAGAACATATAGCCAAAATCGGAAACAGAGAACATTGACTCATGTTTCGCACACTCTCATTAACTGGCCCACGGAGAACACTCTCGCCCAAAGGGCAAAATATACCATTACGTTCAAAGGGCACATAGAAAACTTAGCGAAATGAAGCACACACTGTATAAAAAGTATCAACAGATTTTCAGAGATTAAAATCTCACGGTATGTTCCTCGTAAAGCACCTGAGAAATCAGCACCAGGAAATGAAGTGATGGACTTGTGAACAGTCCGTACGCGAAAGGAAGGGTTACAACGGCAACGAGAAAGTCTCTGAAACCGAATGGCAGCTGGCGAGTCGACTCTTCTGGGCTCCGGTGAGAACTGTCAACAGAAGAACACGTGGGGCGTTTCATGCACATGTGAAAAAAGATGCCGCGTCCGAAGCCAAGGAGCGAGAAGCACAGGAAATCAGCTCAAAGTGGAAGGAAAGAAGAAACATCTGAAATGAACAAAAGGCAAAACAAACGTGGACCAGGGAAAGATCTAGAAAGCCGGAGTTCAAGAACGAAGCTCGCTCTTTGACAGTACGAGTAAAATTTGTAAATCCCAGCAAGGACTCATTATGAACAAAAGAGGAGACACAACAAACCGATGTCGGGAATAAAAAAGAGGCTACAATTATAAGTCCGCCAGGCGTGATAAAGAAAATAAGTGGAAATAACAACCTTTGGCTAATATATTTAAATAGATGAAAAGGAGGAGTTTTGAGGAAAAAAAACAAGAAATGGGATCTTGGAGCTCTATTACGGGTTTTAAAGAAGTTAAATCCATAGCTAAAAATCTTTTTTCAAAGGAAATTCTGGGTCCAGATAACTGCCATGGCGGATTCTTCCAAACAGTTCAAGGAAACCAATGCCAGCCGCACCTGAACTTGAGAAGTTTCCCTCTTCTGCGCTGAATGACTTCACAATCACACACCCCTTGTGCAGTGATTAAACAGCGACCTCCATATCCGTGTCCGCCATCTTTGCAAACAGGATCTCTGGAGATGTGATTAGGTGTTAACATAAGGGCATGGATGAGGTCCCACGGGACGAGGGCGTACAGGACACCCGATGACAGTGTCCTTCTAAGAGAGGACGGGACGGGCAGATGCAGAGGAGGCCACGAGAGACGAGTGAGCAGGGAGGCTCGTCAGGATCGAGAGGAAGGGCCTGCTTCTCGGGTTCTAGCCTCGTCGATTCTCCATTTGTCCAGCTTGGGACAGCTGGAGACATCCTGGGGGAAACTGAGTCACAGGATGAAACCCTCTTTTATCTTTCTGTGATCTTCCCCATGGCGGTGCTCCAACGGACCTCTGTCCATCCTGGAACCCCAGTGCTGGGGTCCAGCACACCCAGAGTGACTTCCTGAAGTGACTTTCTGTGACCCACTGGCGGCCAGTCACCATGGTAGAAGCCACCTCCCTTTAACAGTTTGACATGTGAGAAAAAAAAACCAAACAGAAGCTTCTTTTTAATTTTTCCATGCACGAAAATCACAATCCCATCTTCCACGGATGGTCTGCAAAAGAAATACCTCCAAATTGGAAGTCCCCCCTCAAAGGCACTTTCAAATGTAGTTCCTAGGAGAAGCCTCTTTTTGGAAGGAAAGCCATATGCGTTACGCGATCGAGGTGTGTTTTGGGGTCACCGCCACCGCCTTCTCGGCTCGGAAGCCGTGGCTGAGTTTGTCCGAGGCACGTTTGCAGGGGCGCCTCTGGGAACCGGCACAGGACAGTGCTCCCAGCTGCCCCACGGGCTTCTTCTCACGAGAATAAAGAAATTAAATCCACAAGACCGACCCGCCAGGGAGAACTGTCACAAGCCTAGGAATGCGGTATTCAGCAGAAGACTCTCCCTGAGGAAGGCCGAGCCGTGACGATAGCCTTGGGGACAGTTCCCTATTGTATTGTCTGCAGATGGCCAGACCGAGTGCCTTTCTCCCTGTCCACGCCTTGTTCTGCAGCCCTTGGCTGCTATGAAGCGCTTTACTGCGTCTCTAAAGAGCAGCTAAGCTGTCTGCAGACACTAGGATGGATCCTGCAGGCACTCGCATCACCTAGAGCTTTCTCTGCGGACCCCCTGGCCATTTCCGCTAGCTCGGGGACTTCGAGGCGCGTCTGATGACACCGGGGCCCCGCAGGGTGGTGATCTCAGCCCCAGACCCTGCAGTTCCCTCCCCGTTCGGCTTCTCGAGGATCTCGGAGCTGGTTAAACGTCTTTATTCTTTGGCATGCGCACAGGGAACAAGCTCCCCAGGTGACGTACCGGCAGGTGACGGCTCCTGCAGGGGCCATGGAGTCACACAGTCGTAAGCAGTCTTGACTGGGGGCACTTTGGGCAGCTGTCCAGGTGACCTGGGATTGCTCTCTTTAGATGGACAGGAGACAGTCATTTCCATCGGTCTGAAAAATGGGGAACAGCGATCCCTTTAGCAGAGAGACACAGCGTCGAGACAGGATCCAACTACAGCGTTCACATGGATTTGACTGCGGCCACGGTGAGTACCACGCAGCGACACCCACCCAGGGGTGCTCCGGGTCCTCATAGTTCAGGCGAGGAGAAGCTGCT
>NW_024354496.1:496391-500881 GCF_902729225.1 Pteropus medius
TAAGTTTATACAAATAATTTATATAGTAAGCTATAAGAATTGAGATATACATCTATATTTGTATTATAATTTATACGCCTGTAATTACGTACTATATAATACGTAATATTTATAATATTACTTATAATAATATATAATGCTTATTGCTTATAATGAGTACTTACAAATCAATAAGTATTATATATTATATGTAGTATATTGTATAATACATATAATGTACATGTAATATACATATACATAATATATGTGATATTTATGTCACCTATAATGTGATTTATATAAATACATAATTTTGTTATACAATTACATAAACTGATATACATACTTATAATTAGTTTATAAATATACATATTACGTATTTTTATACATCCATGAATGATGAAATGCTACAACAAAGTCCCAAACCTTCCATCTCTGCCAAAAAAAGATCCAGAAAGGAAAGGCTCACTTCAGGGTTTTCTGCGAAATCTGAGTAGGAAGATGACACCCCTGGGCCTGGCGAAGTCTTGGGGGTGAGTCAGCTGCTATGGGGCCAGGACGTTCAGGATCGGGGGGTAAGGAAAGCACCAGAAGCCGGCGGAGATTCTATCAGCCTGCGTCCTGGGCTCCCAGCCACCCACTGCCAGCTTCGCCAGGGCAGGGTCGTTGGGGGGAAGGGCCTGGTGGCTGTCAGGTGCATTGGGATCCGTTCCTTGACGGTGACTGAGCTCAGAGGCAAATGCAGCCCCGAGCCACTGAGTCAGCGTCTTTGTTGAGCCCGTCTCCTGACTTGCTCGTAGATATGGAAAGTTCTGGAAGCTGAGTCAGCTCGTCTGTGCCCTTTCCCACTGGGGGCAGGAGTGTGTTCACACTGGCTGTTGGCGTGAGACAGCGTGATGCTCTATCAGAGAAGTCTGCCGCGTGCGTGTCCGAAAATTTCAATATGCTTCTCGTCGTACCTGAAAGAACATATAGCCAAAATCGGAAACAGAGAACATTGACTCATGTTTCGCACACTCTCATTAACTGGCCCACGGAGAACACTCTCGCCCAAACGGCAAAATATACCATTACGTTCAAAGGGCACATAGAAAACTTAGCGAAATGAAGCACACACTGTATAAAAAGTATCAACAGATTTTCAGAGATTAAAATCTCACGGTATGTTCCTCGTAAAGCACCTGAGAAATCAGCACCAGGAAATGAAGTGATGGACTTGTAAACAGTCCGTACGCGAAAGGAAGGGTTACAACGGCAACGAGAAAGTCTCTGAACCTGAATGGCAGCTGGCGAGTCGACTCTTCTGGGCTCCGGTGAGAACTGTCAACAGAAGAACACGTGGGGCGTTTCATGCACATGTGAAAAAAGATGCCGCGTCCGAAGCCAAGGAGCCAGAAGCACAGGAAATCAGCTCGAAGCGGAAGGAAAGAAGAAACATCTGAAATGAACAAAACGCAAAACAAACGTGGACCAAGGAAAGATCTAGAAAGCCGGAGTTCAAGAACGAAGCTCGCTCTTTGACAGTACGAGTAAAATTTGTAAATCCCAGCAAGGACTCATTATGAACAAAAGAGGAGACACAACAAACCGATGTCGGGAATAAAAAAGAGGCTACAATTATAAGTCCGCCAGGCGTGATAAAGAAAATAAGTGGAAATAACAACCTTTGGCTAATATATTTAAATAGATGAAAAGGAGGAGTTTTGAGGAAAAAAAACAAGAAATGGGATCTTGGAGCTCTATTACGGGTTTTAAAGAAGTTAAATCCATAGCTAAAAATCTTTTTTTCAAAGAAAATTCTGGGTCCAGATAACTGCCACGGCGGATTCTTCCAAACAGTTCAAGGAAACCAATGCCAGCCGCACCTGAACTTGAGAAGTTTCCCTCTTCTGCGCTGAATGACTTCACAATCACGTACCCCTTGTGCAGTGATTAAACAGCGACCTCCATATCCGTGTCCGCCTTCTTTGCAAACAGAATCTCTGGAGATGTGATTAGGTGTTAACATAAGGGCATGGATGAGGTCCCACGGGACGAGGGCGTACAGGACACCCGATGACAGTGTCCTTCTAAGAGAGGACGGGACGGGCAGATGCAGAGGAGGCCACGAGAGACGAGTGAGCAGGGAGGCTCATCAGGATCGAGAGGAAGGGTCTGCTTCTTGGGTTCTAGCCTCGTCGATTCTCCATTTGTCCAGCTTGGGACAGCTGGAGACATCCTGGGGGAAACTGAGTCACAGGATGACACTCTCTTTTATCTTTCTGTGATCTTCCCCATGGCAGTGCTCCAACGGACCTCTGTCCATCCTGAAACCCCAGTGCCGGGGTCCAGCACACCCAGAGTGACCTCCCGAAGTGACTTTCTGTGACCCGTTGACGGCCAGTCACCATGGTAGAAGCCACCTCCCTTTAACAGTTTGACATGTGAGAAAAAAACAAACAAACAGAAGCTTCTTTTTAATTTTTCCATGCACGAAAATCACAATCCCATCTTCCACGGATGGTCTGCAAAAGAAATACCTCCAAATTGGAAGTCCCCCCGTCAAAGGCACTTTCAAATGTAGTTCCTAGGAGAAGCCTCTTTTTGGAAGGAAAGCCATATGCATTACGTGATCGAGGTGTGTTTTGGGGTCACCACCACCGCCTTCTCGGCTCGGAAGCCGTGGCTGAGTTTGTCCGAGGCACCTGAGACCCTGCAGTTTCCCCCCCTTTCAGCTTCTCGAGGATCTTGGAGCTGGTTAAACGTCTTTATTCTTTGGCATGCGCACAGGGAACAAGCTCCCCAGGTGACGTACCGGCAGGTGACGGCTCCTGCAGGGGCCGTGGAGTCACACAGTCGTAAGCAGTCTTGACTGGGGGCACTTTGGCCAGCTGTCCAGGTGACCTGGGATTGCTCTCTTTAGATGGACAGGAGACAGTCATTTCCATCGGTCTGAAAAATGGGGAACAGCGATCCCTTTAGCAGAGAGACACAGCGTCGAGACAGGATCAAACTGCAGCGTTCACATGGATTTGACTGCGGCCACGGTGAGTACCACGCAGCGACACCCACCCAGGGGTGCTCCGGGTCCTCATAGTTCAGGCGAGGAGAAGCTGCTGAAGCCGAGGACGTGTGCTCTTCCGAGGTACTTGTCCTTCTCAGAACGGGTCCCCTTTTTCTCCTCGTACGGCCCAAATCCAATTTTTTTTTTTTAAAAACAAAACAAAACAAAGCCCTCTCTTGGTAGTGAAACCACGCAGCCTTTTAGAACCTGGTTCCGAAGTGATGCTGACGAGGGGAAGGTTTGTGGACATCCCCAGAGAGCCAACTGAGGACAATCAAGATGCCACGTGGAACGGTGGCTTCGTGGAGAGGGATGCGCTCACTTAAAGCTGGGACGCGCCCGTGCCGGACCACTGAGGCGGTGGCTCTTGCGTCCGCTATGGGGACAGAGACCCTGCCAACACTGAGTCGGGAGGGGTGGCAAAGGAGCGAGCCAGCCCCACAGGGTCGGGGGCGCCAGCTGGTACCTATCAGCCCCATTCGCTCAGCCAGTGAGCGCCTGGTGCCTCATCTGCAGGACGGATCCATCGCGAATATTCCGGGCTCTGCACGGCCAGCCCGCCGACGGCTCGCGGCCGGAACCACCGGGCGCCCGGGTTGCTCAGGGCGACGCGGAAGGAAGCGTGCGACACATTTTAGCGTTTGATCGAACTGTGATCAACGCGGCAAAGAGGAGTGTGACGGAGCGCAGATCGTCCCTCGGCAGTCGTCCAGGGAAACTTCAGAAGGTGGCGTGTCGCGTGTGATGGTGGCGTTCGAGCGAGTCGTCAGCATGCCGCTTGCCAAGTCCCTGACGATGTCGAGCAGTCGTCCTGGCAGCAAGGCGGAGAGCGGGGATACGGCATGTCACGTGACGAGTGACACGGACAGACCTACGAGTGGGGAGAGGGTCCAGAATAATAATAATGTATTTGAGTAGTGATGAAGGTTAAGTGGTCGAGCTGAGGCTTCATTTTCCTTTGTGTTTCTCCCAGATTTTCGTTCGGAAATAAACTCTATTTTAGAGTAAAAACTTGAGAAAAGTTGGTGTTTTGTGGAAATCTTTGCATTGTTTGTCACGCTTTCCAACTATTTTGACTTTAAAACTTGTACAATGGACTATATTTTATCCTGAATTTAAAGTAGGCTGCTACTTCTCCTTGATCACAAACCAGCGGACCATCCCCATGCCCTCAAAAAGGCACAAGAAATATCAGTCACAAGAGATGAGCAATTAGGCACCTCTGCGCTCCAATAATTTTCTGTTGTGATATATTCATTGCAAAGGGATCGGCAACCTAACGCATGTATGGTAAAAAAAAAAAATGGCAGCTCGTGGACACCACTTTATCAAGAACTGAAACTCGAATGCTCTCTTCCTGTATCTATACACTTATCTTCCCAGTGGCCCACTATGTGGTCCAGGTGTGGTCCAGGTGTGGTCCATGTGCGGGCCAGGTGTGGTCCAGGTGTAGTCTAGATGTAGTTCA
>NW_024354496.1:500892-550193 GCF_902729225.1 Pteropus medius
TCCAGGTGTGGTCCAGGTGTGGTCCAGGTGTGGGCCAGCTGTGGGCCAGGTGTAGTCCTAGGGTGGCCCCTGTGAGCTCATTAGTAATGCAGACAGCTGGGCCCTGCCCACACCTTCAGACTCAGAAGCTGCTTTGAGATAACCGCGAGGGGCCAGGTGTGTGCTTTCGCAGGCAGCGCTGTCAGCAGGGCTGGCCGGGTCGCAGACCATCTGTGAGTGAAATCGGTCTCTACGCTTCGGGAACGAGTGCCGGTCCCGTGCGCCGCCGCATTTGGTTCCTGTGTCTGTGGGGACTCGTCGCCCTCACCTCCCATCGTTTATTTTTCAGCCATCTGTTTCTCACGACGTTGACTTTCTGGAAGGGTCCGAGCGGTTTTCTCATGTGAGTGATTCTTAGCCGGGTGCATGGCATGAGGGGGGAGATGCCTTCTCAGCAACCCTCCCCTCCCCGCCCCAGGGACTCTGGCAACGTCTGGAGACATGTCTGGTTTTCGTACCTGCGGATGCTACTGGTGCGTAGTGGGTCGAGGCCCGGATGCTGCCGAACAGCGTACCGCGCACGGAACCCTCCACCCTCCCCCGTCAAAAACACCGTCCGGCTCTCGCCGATGTTTTGAATCAGCGCTGATTATTCCGCGTCTCTGCCGCCTCCTGTCAATAGGTAACACGGGCTCCGGCCGTGTGTCAATGGCCAGGTCCCTGCGTCCGCCCAGGAACCACTTCCTAAGCCTCGTATTTTCTCCGTATTGACCCCTCGGAACTTTATGTCACGGAGGGAAGTGTCTGTGCCATCCCTCCATCTCCCGGTCCACGGCGTCCACGGGAGGCATCGTGACACGCTGACCATGACCGCTTGTTCGGGGCTCTACGCGCTGGGTCTGGTCATCGTGAAATCACTTTTGTTTTCTTTCCAGGCTCCTTCTCGGGACTCAGCCCACTCCATTCCGCCCGCCCCCAGATTCCTGTTTTGGCCCCAAGGGCCTGAGTTAGCACCTGTAAATAGTCATCTTGATTCAGTATCCTTAGAGTTCATTAAACAGAGCTCGTGGCAGGAAAGCAGCCTTCAAGATAGCAAAAGAGAGTTTGTTTACATAGTTGCAGATATCGTCGAAGTTTTCTTAGAGCCGAAATTAAATGCTAATGTGTGTTCAATAAGTTGTGGCTCCATCGGGAAAAATGTGGATAACTTTTTGTTGGTCTGTGGGCAGCACTGGCAGCTTTCTATGATGTATCATCTAGTTCATAATATAAATATCGCTTCCATTTTGCAGATGTTATGCAGTTTGTAGCACAGACAGCCGGCAACAGAAGTAGCCTTTCTAAGTGACCACTCAGTTCCCAAGCGCACATTCTTCTCATTATATCGTGCAGCCTTCATGGAAGAGACAAAAGTAGATAGAATAGGAGGCTGTAAAAATAATCGTGCACTCTCCCCAAATGCACCGATCCCAAACTTCGCCTCGCCTCTCCCACAGCGGCCAACGCTTGGTGGGGTCTTTGGGGCTACGCACCCATCGCACACACCGACACGTGCCCGTGTCTGCGGGTTGTGTGCGTGTCCGCGCGTGCATGTGATCTTGGAGGGTTGTTTTGTGGAAATGGCTCTGTGAAGCTCTGTGGAGAAGGCGGAGCTGAAGAAGGCACGGGCTGCACGCTCGAGGAGCTCATGCTACCACGCAGGAAAAAGGACATGCAAGGGACGCATCGCAGATACTGAGACAGAGGTACAAGCAGCGTGCGGAGGAAGGGCGCATCGGGGTTGCCTTCCTGGAGAAATGGGGGTCCGAGGCCGTCCGTGAAGGCCGAGCATTTGCCAGTTCGGAGGGGGCCCAAGGCCGTACAAAAAAGCCAGGGGAGAAACAGCATGGTGGCAGGCAGAGGGACAAAGCTGGAGCACAGATAACGGTCTGGTGGCCTTGGGGACCAGGGGCTGCGTGTGCGTCTGTCACGGGAGGCTTGTAGAGAAGAGACGGCGGTCATACAGTCGGGGCCGCAGGAGAGAAGGTCTAAAATTCCACGTGAGCAAATGCAGTTTTGTTCTGCGGGCCACGGGAGTCCGCAGCGGAGCAGGAGGTCCATTTCGTACCGTCTCCCTGGCTGCGACACGGTGCACGCAGTGCGTGGGGAGCGGGTGGTGGGCGCCTTTGCGGGGCGTGTTCTGGTCTCCTTCCTTCCCTCACATTTTCCTTCCGTTTACGATGAAGCACCCGAGGGTCTTCCTGGTGCTTCTCCCCACCCCCGCCCCTCCTCCCAGAAGGCATTTCCCATCGCCCTGCCCAGAACGGATGCTCCGTGCGTGTGCGAAGTCCCGCAGTTGTCCCCGACTGAGACCGCGGCGCTTCGTAAATTGTGCGGGCGACTCGAACGGCCTCCGTGTGCGGAAGGCAGCAGGTGAATGTCACAGAGCAGGCTTGCCTGGCAGCTTTCCAGGCTCGCGGGCTGGGCACTGCGTGACGCACAGGGTCGCCTCGAGTGGCCCTAGCAAGGGGCCGACAGTGGCCCTTGCGCCTTCCCGTCCTCTGCAACCTGGTTCGAGAAATTGTCCTACAAAAATGCCGAGCTGGAACAGGGTCTGCTTTGCGAGCGAAGCATGTCGTTACGTTTTAGCAGAGTGAGCGTAGCCCGGACGTGCGATGTGACCCGTGTGGCCTCTGAGAAATCGTCTTGCACGAGGGATGCAAGTGACCAAAATGGAGCTCTCATCCAGCCAAACCGGATGCGAAACCAGAACTACGCCCCCCTGTCCGGGACCTGGCCCCTGGAGTGCGCCTCCTAGATGCCGTGCCATCGAAGCCAACCGTCGCCGAGGGCCACGCTTGCTCCCTACTGCCTTTGGCCCAAAAGTAGAAAAATGAGGAAGGAAAATCGATCATTCGTTGCTCTTTCCTTGTATCAGAGTCTTTCCAAAGTGCATGCCGAGTGAATCGAGTTGAACTTGGATGCCGTCATACCTCGGCCACCCCACGGGGACAGAGATGTGGCCTCTGTGGTGAAGGGTTCACGGGACACCGGAATCTCAGCTTTAAGTTGCCTGCGACCATGGTTCCCGGTGACTAAACTGACCCCAGGAGAAGCCACGCATGTGACAGGACCATGGAACGGCTCCTGACGGCCGGGCTCAGACGTTCTTCATGAGTGCCCCAAACCCACTTGGCTTTTTGCCCACCCGCACACGAATGGCACAGGGTGTCATAAACGGCCTTTCTCTTCTTGGAAGGACCGAAGCCATGGCTACCAGCAACTGAGCACCAGCGAGCAACTGGACAAGGAGTCACGGCAAAGCTTGGGGTGTCCCTCAGGGCGGTGACGCTCACTCTTGGCTGCTGTTTTCTGTCTTTCCGGTTTGGATGCATCCATCTTACCTGTACGTGGATGCCTCTACAGGTAAGAATGGGACTCTTGGAGAATGACGAGGGGCGGCTCACCTTTCTCTTTTGCCTGTGGGTACGGGACCCCCGCTAATTTGCATACCTGATTTAGCTTTTACTGCCACCTGCTGGAGCCCCCTGGTACGCACCTCAGACACACCTCCACCTTCATGGAGAGTTGCTTTTGGATGAGCTTCCTTTGCCCTGGGCCATTCATTCCATCGTCTCCCTTGGCAGTGGGAAGGCAAGGCCACGTGTGGTGGCACCTGGCGTCCCCCATCTCCAGCAGTCCGGTCTCCCCGACTATGTCAGCGTCTTTCAGAAAGGCTCGTCTTAGATTCTTTCTGACACGTGAGCTCGCTTTGGGGTGGAGACTTCTGTCGTTCGTAGGGTTTGGATTTAGAAGCGAATGTCAGAAGTACTTCCAAGACCACTGTGGATCGTTGCCCTATTTCCAGTGAAAGACAGTGTTGTCTTGGGTTTTCCACGGGCGCCTTAGGAAGGAGCGGTTAGTGCTGAATTCAGAAATGCAGTCATGACAGCGCCCATATTTTGCAGGCAATGCCTCCGGGCAAAACCATAATCTGACAAGAAATCTAACATCCAAGATGCTTTCTATAGAAAATAACTTTGCTCATACTTTTTGAACATGACATATGCATACGTACCTATATAACTGCAAACACTGGTCCGCTCATCGATCATCATGCCTTCAGCATCTTCCTACGCCATCGTACTTCGGAGCATGATAAATCACGGTGACATACTACATTTTAAATAACTACTGCCAGCCATTTAGGTCATTTCTAATTTTAGTAAATGCATCTTAAGAACTGTAAAAGCACGCCGAATTTGCCAAATGACGAAGCAAAACTTACAGATTGTGGTTCTTGATCTTTGACACGATTACCATTTCAGAAACCACTGCCAGAGCTGGATAGGCGGACGCATAGGACTAACGTGGACATTTGCGCCTTCGTTGATATAGCTCTAACGCCGGCAAATATCAGGCTGGAGAGACGGGTTGACGAGGTGGAAGGAAAACCGAATATTGGCTTGTTTGTGCATGACAGCCGAGGAAGCACATTGGAGTGGAGTTCTGTGTACTCAAACCCTTCCGGTAAAGATGGTTTTACCTGTGCCCCCATAACAGGACATTCAGCAATGCCCAGGGATATTTTTGGATGTCACCAGTCATGCTTGTGGGTGCCTGTGTGTGCACGTGCTAATAGTACCTAGTGGGTAGACATCGGGGTACTGCTCTACAACCTACAGTGTACACACAGCAGCCCCCCCAACAATGAATGACCTGCCCCAAACCTCAATAGTTTTGAGGTTCAGAAATCCTGTTGTTTTAGGCAAAGAGCCGTCAGGGAAAGAATGTACTAACTAGAACGGATCAGAATGCCCCTAATTTTATCCGAGAAAGATCCTAAGTGCGCTTTGCTTTCTGATATCCACATACGACCCCATCTGTCGATGAAGAAGGTAGGTTTGTGCCCTGGTGCAGAGCCGCTTCTCGATTCCTGCTTCCTTTCCAGGTACCGAAGCTCAGCACCTGGGTTGTTATACATCCGGTACTTTCACAGCTCGTAGAAAGGGCGGAAAGATCCTGTTTGCAGGCGATGCTTCTCCATTCATGGGTCTATAACCCTGAGTATCTTTTCTGTACATCGTTTTTTTCCTTATAGCATGAGCAAAATAATGCCTGTCCTGTTGACGCCCAGGGAGGTAGTAATTATAATGATATAAGTAGCCCTCAAATTTCACATACTTCATATTTCTAAACACCCTGTATTTTTGCAAATTATACATCGGCACCCCCGAATCGCCCTTCAGATGCCGCGTTTTACGTGTGTCAGCTCAGGATCGGATGTTTGTAGCTGGAGATGTCCCTTGCTGGTACTAGTTTCTTTTCAGATGGGCTGCCTTGGTAAAGAAGTATGGAATTAGCCTCTCCATTATAGTGCGTCCTTCTGTTTTTCATCCATAAATATGCATAGGAAACGAAAGAGCGAAGTTCTAATAATATGATGAGACGCGTAGGTGTTACAGGTCTCAGATACAATCGCAACGCAAATGAAAACCATTAGGCGTATCAGAAACAGCAAATGTTGACCTAGGTCGAACGCTCGTCAGCCGTGGGCTGGAAAAACGTACCATCAGCTACGGAGGAAAATAAATGTGATGGCCATGTGTGAAACGTCCTGGAAACACGTCGCCCGAAGACTGTGCCTTGAGGATGGACTGGGACAGTATGTCTTACGTTCACCTCGGGAGAACAGAGATCGTCCTGCGCCTAACCTGTATGTCGCTTGTTCCGTCGGTCGCTCGTGGCGTGTCGACCTTTGCTCTACACTCTTAGGGCTGTGTCGTGTGTAAAAATAGAAGCCTGCTTTGGTGCAAAGCCCTCAACGCCGCGGCTTCCTGAACATCACCTACAGTCTGGGAAGCAAGGAGAGAAGATGAATAAATACAGTGTTTCTGCTTCCACTCCTGGGGCCAATTGCTTTTCTTAAAGAAAGGCATGTGCCTTAATTCCAGGTATTCATGCCCATGAAACGAACTCTCTGTTTTCATATTTTACCAGTGGGAATGAGTCGCATGCCTTTCATCTCCTTACACGAGAAGTATTTCCATCTTGCCAATTATTTGAAGTCTACACAGTATTTAAAGCCACGCTTAACTTCGAGAATAAATTACAAAGGCATCTCAAATGCAGGAGCCTCGAATCCCTGCCGTGGGCGCAAATACATTGGATGATATTTTTCTCTCTACTTTATTTCTGTTCCTTTCCATTTTTTTTTTTTTAAATCACATTTCTTTAAAGAGTTGGCTTAAATCACGTAGGGAACGAGGGCATGAGGGGGAGGTTGCTGTTGACTCTTGGAGGTGAGGCTGTCAGTAATGGAGTCAGATCAAACTGACTCCTGGTTTGGAGGCTACACCTTGACAGCAGTCCGCGTGCCTTGGACGAATGGTTTGATTTCTTTGCGTGTTAATTTTCTCAGCTGAAACACCGAAGAGTGGTAGCCTTCGGGGCCATAGGGGGCGGGGAGGTGACAGGCAGTTCGTGGCATGCGCTCTGCATGCTGCCGGGCTTAAGCGAGCACTGGCCGTGGCCGTGACCCCATGCCTCCGCCCCCGGGTGAATCCATCCTGAGCTGGCGACTTCCCTCGCAGGACGGACCAGCCTTCCGTTCCACAGGTGAGACATCGGGCCTCGGCGAGTGTGCGCTGCCTTGTCACACAGCCCTGGGGAGGTGTCACCCGCTTTGCCAGCGAATGTTCCAGAGACGTGCAGAATTACGTCTGAGAACATCGAACTGTGGTCACTGGGGCGCAGCCCCCGCTGCCCTGAAGACAGACAGTGGCAGCGAACATCTTCAGAAGTGGAAGGGGGACGCTGACTGACTGTTCGGTGGTCCCCTGGCTCAGCTTCGCAAGTGCCACCGGCAGAGATGTGTGCCATTGCTCGTCCCTCGGCACCCAAGCAGTCCTCGATGGCCGATGTGCGTGCACGGGTTCTAGACAACCGATGTCACCAGACACATAACCTCACACTCAGAACAGTCATGACGGTGCTAGGAAACCAGTCACAAGGATTTATACTGGACAGTGAACGAGCTCTTTGCTTTCTCGATGCTTTGCATTATTTGCCACGAAATAAGAAAGCGCCTCCCTCCACCCCCAAGCTCCCCGGGCGAGGGGCGTGAGCTGCCAGGGGGACCACAGCTTTCGTGCATGAAACTCACAAGGTTTCTGGGGTCCGCAAGCCTTTGAAACACTTGGGAGGGGCACCACCACCTCCTCCGCCTCACCCTCCACTCTCCCCTGCCCCCCAAAAAAAGGAGAGAAAGGTCACTCCCGTTCTAAACACCTGTCTCTGTGTTACACACAAGCTGCATCACCGGTGAGCTCACCTGAAGCTGAACGCTGATGTTTGTCCGGAAAAAAGAGACAGCACTTTTACTCCCAAATCGACAAAGTCACGACAGCTGGCGCCTCTGCGTCCAAACGGCTGAGGATCAGAGGATTGTCACCCCCAGGGCTTTACAAGAACAGGAATGAATTACATCTCGCCCTCACCCGTTTAGACGCTGGATAGTTTCTTGCACTGCAGAAGAATCGATACGTGAACGTGAGGTCGGAACTCCGTGTTTCATTTTGGGATTTGGATGGTGGTTAGGGAGGGAGCCATCAGGAGACGCAGTCGATTTTAAGTGAAAGAAGCCACGGCTGAGCATCGGTCACCCACTCACTGCCCCGACTGTGGGCTGCAGCGCACCCCGGCCCGGACACGCCGTCCAGCCTGGGGAGCGACTTGAGGCTTTGCCTCGTTGGCTGTTCTGATGCTTTGGTCTTGGCCGTAGACACCAGCTCAGTCCTGTAGCGCTGTGTTTAGAAGACACCAAGAAAACTGGACAAGTCGTGTGGGCGGGTGCCATGGCAGGAAATCCGCTGGCTCTGGCTCAAAACCCAGATCCACGATTTGGATGATTTTCCGTGGGGTGCAGGGTGTCTTACTCTGTCCTGGCAGCTGTCACGGGAAGCCACAGGCTGGTGGCCTGCGCACTGTTTCTCACGGTCCTCCTTCCGATATAGCAAGAAGGCACGGCCTGTGGAAGCAGGCCCTCGCCACCCCCCAATCTGCTGGTGACCTAATCTGGGACTTCCGGCCTCCTGGACTGTGAGAAATCAAGTGTCTGCTGTAATAAGCCCCCCGCTGTGTGGTATTTTCCTAAGAGGAGTTTTGTGGCATCAAGGTGCAATGCTCGGGTGCTGCCACTCAGCTTTGCTCCCCACAGCAGGTCCTCGTAATGGGACATCTAAGCTGAGTATGGATCACCAGACGGTTATGATGTCCACTGGGAATGTCCATGTGGGAACCATGGCCTAAGATCTCTGTTTCCAGCTTAGAGCTAAGAGCGATTAATTTTGAGAAGCATCAAGGAATCCGTGCCCCCGCCACCGAGGCTTGTAAACACACCCAAGGCCATCGAACTTGTGGGCCGTGCACGGCAGACACTCCCGCTTCATGCCGTGTGTGCCCGCAGTATCTGGCCACTGAGCCTTTGGCACCCCTCAACATCCGGCCCAACACATGCGTTCTGGGAATCCTTACTGTGGCTCAAAGGGTGCAGTTTGAAAGCTGGGCTCATGGACCCGCCAGGTCGGCTCCTTCCTTGGCCTGAGGATAGGGGTTCTAGAGGGCAGGACAGGCAGGTCCCAGGGAAGGGCAGAAGCCCTTGAAAAGGAGGCACAAAAGGTAAACGCTGCTTGCTTCTTGGGCGGCCCCAGGGCAGAGGCGACGCACCTGTTGACATGCAAAACGATTGATCTTGACGCATGGGTCCGTTAGACGTGTGTTCCGAGTCCAGACTGAGTAAAAGCCTCGTTTAGAACAAAGCGCACTGACCCGTGAACACTGCGTTTCCGCTGGCGATGGGGTGGGGCGTCGATCACCCCGAATGACCTTCTTTTTAGCTTTCAAGATCCAGGGCTTTTCATGGGATGCACGAAGCATTCACAAGTAACTTAAACTGTTGCTTGAACATAAATAATATTTTAGCAATTGTAATAAATACGGGGGAGTGAGATTCGTCACACACGCATGTGCGCACACACACACACACACACACACACACACACACACACCAGGTGTGGTCGCGAATGTCTGTCAGGCTGTCCGAGGACCCACAGCGGACGTGGGCACAACGTTTACGACCCTTGACCCCCTGTACCTCCCAGAGGGGCGCTCAGCTGGGCATCGCAGACCAGGCACAGCCTGGGGGGCCCTGCACGACCCTGCGGCCCCTCAGATTTAGAGAGAAATGGCAGGGGTGACTAGGGACAGGAGCCCCCACGGAGACAGTGCCCAGTCCCACCCCGGGCTCTGGCTAAGCGGCAGAAAGTGGGGAGGGAACAGGCTCCAAGAGCCATCCGACTTTTTCCCGGAGTCCAAATTGCCTGAAACACACAGACTGCCATTATTCACTGCGCTGTTCGGTTTTATTTAGGTCAACGATCTTTCAGGCTCACACCAGCTCGTCATCTGAGCGCTGCTCAGCGGTCTGAGTTTGTCAGCCACCCAGAGCCATCCTTTCTGCTTTCTGCGAAGGTCAGCGTTTCTGCCTTGTTCCAGGATGGCTGACCGCACAGAAGTGTAGCCTCACGACTCAGCAGCTTGGGAGAAAGACTCCCTTTCTGCCACTTTAAAGGAAAATCTCAGTTTTCTTGACAATTTTTCCTTTTGTTGACAATAGATATAAATAGGAATGGAATTTTATTTTCTGAAGCACTGGGCACCTGGCCAAAATCTCCTAAAGTAGGGATTTTTTTTTTTTGGTTCATGTGAAATTAACCAAGAATTTACTCCCCCCATAATGACTTATTTACTCTAAGCTTCAGAGAGAATACATTCTTTGTGCAGAAGCCAAAAATGCAGGATCTCAGAATTGAACTTATTTCGGGTACAATTTAATATCCGTAGAAGTGAGTATAGTGCCAAGATCCTGGAACAGACTTTCAGGGAATTTAACGGGAGGGACACGATGACCCTTGACAAAATCGTGGACAGTTTTCCTTCCGTACGACCATGTAATGACGCCACCGCGACCTATGGCCGTGTTTGTAGGCAGCCATGTTTACATGCAACCAGCTGCACGTTACCTGGGCATTCACTGGCCGAGCTGAGTTTCATAGGCGCAGAGCATGAATAAATCAGATCGAAGCCAACTTTCCTTTCTCGTTCGCGTCATTGGAGCAGTACTCGGAGTAATAATCAAAAAGCCCACACGAGAGGCCAGTGATTTACGCTTTTGTTTTCTGTGCGAAAAGAACAGATCCTTGTCATAAAGATTAACCCAGAAACCTACGCAGAATCCGCATCGCCTAGAAATAAACATCTCCGTTGCGCCCTGCTGTGCCGAACACTTTTTAGAGCCCATATTCAGAACGAAGGACAGAGGCAAAGATGAACAGATCGGTTACGCCAAAATGTGTTTTCATTTCAGTGTGCGTGATTCATCCAGTTTTCTGAAACTATTATAATTAACTTCACTCGATTTCACAGAAAGAAATGAGACCGATTTGGAACCGAGGGACTTGCTAAACTTCAAATAGATTTTTTTTTTCCCTGCAGGAGATGTTAGCTCTGCAAAGATTGATTTAAGGTAAAGGAAGTAGAGTCTGAATTAACATTAAGTTGCCAGAGACGGCGTAGATCTTCGAATTACGATCTTTAATTTTAGATCGTATCGATTGACCCCCCTGCTGTGACATCTGGGGACGTCGGTAATTTTCCGCCTTCTTTCCAATCTCTCCCCTGATTTTCTTCATCATTATATTATTTTCAGGCTGTGATAGTTTATATAAGTTATGGGATGCTTCTCAGCAGCGCTTAACACCAGCTCTACTTAAAGAGAGGATCTGTCCATCGTTGGTTGCATGGCTGACGTGTCTCCCTTCTCGATGTTTCGGCTTCACGTCCCCCGACGTGTCTGGATCTCATCTTTGGGCATTTTCACGAAGGGGGCTCATGGTCATGTGTTCTCTGAGCCCCATCATGCCGTCACCTAGCTCTACGTTGCCTCTTGGCTCGAGCGACATCTTCATGACTGGATTTCATGCGGACTTTACGGTCTTTCCTTCAAAACGCCACGGCCTTGCTCCCCTGTCGTCTGCCTTTCTGTGTTGCTGCCAATAGAAGACTTTGTTTCTCTTTTCTAGATTATTTGCCTTGTCTTTCTCAGCGTCTGAGATATGTCTCCTTCATCCTTGACGTCGTGGCGACGTCATCGCTCGTGGAACTTTTAAAGACAAATCCAGCGTTATTTCTACCGATCCGAGACAGGAAGGGACGATCGGCGTCCGTGAGTTGAGAGCTACTTGTTCTTCTTTCGCGACCCGTATGGAATCATCCGAGCCACCGCCCCTTGTGGACTTCTCCGTGCCGAACCCAGAACCGTTCGAGCTGTTTCAGGCGTGGGATTTCCTTCCCCCGTAGAATTTCGAAGCGGGCGCTCTTTTCCCCATTCGTGGATGAGAAAACGGAAATAAAAGTCCATTCGGCAAGGGTTGTAGGGTTGCTAAGCAAGCGTTGTAGGGTTGCTAAGCAACGCTCGGGTAGAAGGAGATAATTTCCCCTTTGCCTTTATTCACGTTTCGGTTTTGACAGTGTGCTGTCATTATAGAGGATGTCGCCGTTGGGGGCAGGTGGCCGAAATATATACAGGACTCTAGGCACCCTTTTGCCACTTCCTCTCATAATAAAATTAGGTCTAAATAAAAAGTTAAAAAAAAACCATCAACAAAACCTGAGCCAACTAATGCTGGTCCAGTACGAGATTGAGAGTCGCAGCAGAAGCCGAGGGAAAGCATAATAGCACATGTCACCTGCGGACAGTGGTCATCTGAAGGCTCAGCCAGGGCTGAGAAATTCATTTTCGAGATGACTCCCAACCCGGGGCCGTAAAATCGGCCCCTTTCTCTGCGGGCTCTCCACGTGCTTTGCTCGATCGTCCTCATGGCATGGCGGCTGGCTACCCCCAGACAAAGAGATTCGGGGGAACGGCGTGCGAGCCGACCGGCCTTTTGGCCCGTCCGTAGCGCTGAGGTGCTCAGTCACGTCAGCCCGATTCAGCGTGGGCGTGAGTACCGGCGGGCAAAGCCATGTGCGAGGCTGGCCTCCACGGGCCCAGAGAACGTGGCAGAAAAGAGATCAGCAGGACGGTGGCCCCTTTGTGGATCTGGGGGGGTGAAGAGCAATGTCCCATGGATGCTTCTAGGTTTTGGAGCTAATGGTCAGAGAACAGAGGTGCCCTACTTGGGCAGAGTGGGACGTGGCGGGTTTTGAGAAAGCGGGTTCTTGTTTCCAACGGGTCGACTTTAGAAACGGGTGACCCGAGGGCCAGCCTTTTTAGACTGACCCGCGGCTCGTCCCTGGTCATCGGTCCCTTATCGGGCACTGTTTGTCTCTCAGTCTCCCTGGGTTCTGCTGTACGAACCGGCTCCTTGACTATATAGGCCTCGTCCTTCCGTACGTTCGGTATTCGACTTTCTCAGCCCTGCTAATTGCTCGCGTCTGCTTTCCAGCTTCGAAAACGTTTGTCGGCCTCTTACCTGCTGTTGTCTGTTCTAGTCTTTAAATCCTCGCGACTGTCTTTGTATTCCTTTGTTCTGATTTTGCTAAGCTTTGGGAGCGGGCAGGCATAAATTCACGGGTTAAGCTGGCCACATTTCACGAAAAGTCAAGTCATATTTTTAAAAATTAGATCGAGTCCTGATGATGCAGAAATTTTGTGTCATCCGTGAAGAAACTTGTTGGAACACATTATATTTTGAGTGCGCGGTAGCGAAAACAATTTGAAAAGTGGTTTATCACTGCGTATATATTGTCTGCTAGAGACATATTCAATTTGTATGGGTCTTTTCCCTTCTTTTTTGAAGCTAATAGAGCAAACGCTACAACTTTCATGAGAAATTCTAATAAAACAACAGGTGTGCATCATGAGATTTTTTTTTTTTCCTTCCCACGAATTTCTCTTGGGGTATAAGATGAGGTATTACATCAAACCGAAGAGGTGTTATGTGCCTGGCGAGATACAATTAATAATACTAGAGCAGAACTTTTACACAATTATGTTTTCTCTTGGGGATGTGAGGGTTTTTCTGACTGCTTCCAACGACAATGATGATGATTCTGCTCTGCATGCATGGCGCTTTTTGAAGTTTTTCATGAGGAATAAACACTATTAGCAGATTGACCAGATAAACATTTCTATAAAGAAAAATCACTACTCAGTCCAGGCAAGAAATTGTATGCAAAGACCCAGCATCTCGACGATGTGTAGTTATCATTTCAAATACTTCGTTAACCCTAAATCGCATGGCTTTTTCTAGGGGCCTCTGCTCTGCCGGCGTCCACTTGTTCTCTAAAAAGCCCCCCTCTCAGATGATTGCTTTTGGGTTCGGCCTGAATCATTCGCTCCGAACATACCTGAGACGGGTTCACTCTTGTGTTGTATATTCTATGGGTCTTGACACACGTGTGATGACAGGTGCCCACCTAAAATCCCCATGGGCTCTGCCTCTTTCTCCCACCTCCCCCAACCTTCTGGCCACCAGCGAGCCTTCTGCTGCCTCAGGAGCTTTGCCTTTTCCAGAGCGTCACGTGGGGTTGGGACCATGCCGTGTGCGGCCTCCTCAGATGGCCTTCCTTCCCTCACTCATGTGCATTTAAGCATCCGCCACGTCTTTCCGTGGCTTGGTCAGTCACGTCTTTTTATCTGCCATTGTATTAACTCACAGTCCACTGATGACAGACGTCTTCACCGTAAAGGCTTCGTCTTCGTCTTGGCCACATGACAAATGACACGCCACCGTGGTGACTTGAAGAGGAGGAGCTTATGTGGAGCTCCTGAAGCAGGGCGGCGAGAGCCTGGGGGCCAGCTGAGAACTCCATCCGCCACACGTGGGAGGCTGTGACTGGCAGGGCTTTTCAGAACCGAAGCCCTAGGGACTCTGCTCTGACTAGATGCGCAGTTCATCCGCTGAGGGAAGGTGACACAGGGAAGGTGACAGCCCGCAGACGTTCGCTAGTGACTCTGTTAACCTACACACTGTTCTAGCAGTTGGCAGGGTTGGTCCTGGGCTCCATGCTTCACGGTATTTCGCCTCATCCATGTAAGAGGCAAAAATAGGCACAGAACGATTTTCCAGTTCAAAATCAGTTTCGTGACAATCCCAAGTAACGTTTAGTGTGTGGTCGGCACGGCGGGCCGCTTCGGGCAAAGCGGAATGGCACCTCCCGCAGGGAGAGGGGCTCTCGGCCTGGCTCAGTCGTGGGCAACCGTGAACTTCAGATCAGATGGATTTAAACAGGCACGTTCGGTGAATAACCGAATCTCTGCAAACCCGAGCTTTTCTGGAGACTTTCTGTTCGCTCGCTTTGCCCTGAGTAGAATATTCAATCGCCGTCTTAAAGTAATGGATCGAATGAAGATTCAAGTAGCTTTGTCTCTGCTCGAGTTTTTTTCTGATGGCTAAATTTCATTGCTGAGAATCATTCTGAACATGTGACATGTGTATCAGTGTATACACATAAATATATCTATATAAAAATGAGATAAAAAATAAAATATATAAATATGTTGATTATATTATATATGTCTACGTATAATGTTGCATACAATGATGTATACATGTTATCCAGTTTCATCCCGATAACAGTATAACTTATCTGTGACATATCTGTTTTCAACTATATATAAATACTATATGCGATGTATAAATATGTTTCAAAACGTTTCTTTATTAAAAATAGCAGATGGAGCAGATATATAATGAGGATGTGTTTATGCAAAGTATCTCTTCGGTTTGTTTTAGAAAGGTTTTTTTTTCTTTTTAAAGCTGAGCAGGGAACTGCAATTTAAGGTATGTCTGGAAAGGAATCGCAATTGCAATAAAAAAATAAACAGACTTTCCCTTTGGGGTGAAATGTAATTCATAACGTAAATTTTAGAGAAAATACAGTTACTTTTCTTCTCTAGGAACCGAAAAAGTTTTTGGAACGGCTCTTTATTTCCTTTGGAAAATTAATAGAGGTAAGACAGTCATTCAGACAAAAGATAACTCCAAATAAGCGAGTTCCACGGGTAAACACATCCCGCGGAGAGGGCGGGTGGCCTGGGAGCAGCATCTGCTTCCAGATGCTTTCTGCTGCCTTTGTCCTGAGGACAGAGGACACAGAGCCTGCGTGGAAATCTGTTCCGGACCCGGAATCAAAACTTAAAGAGAGAGAAAAACGTTACGATTGCAGGAAGCCTTTCCTTTCTCCTCTTAGTAAGTCCCATTTGTGTATAACGCCAAGTCCGAAATTTAAAAATTTCGCTGTAGGTCATAGGGGTGACTGAGTGTGTTCCCCTGACGTCACTGTAAATGAAAGCCATGTGAAACGTCAGTTATTATGTCTGTATTTCTTTCTTTCTCTTCCAAGTTCTGGGGGGCGATTGCCCACAGTCATCTCTCCCTTAGGAGACAAGAAGCCAGGCAGCCAGGGACGACCAGGGGTGCTGTTGGAGTGAGGTGAGGGGGGGGTACCTAACAGCTCGCCTTCTCTCCATCCCAGTTGCTGGAGGATGCATCACAAAAGGTGCTAGGATGTCAGTAGCTTGGCCAGAGAGGCGGCCTTCCAAAAGGTCTAATCTGTCCATCTCAGAGCTATTTCACCTGATATATAAAGAGATGCTGGGAGCCCCTGCCTCACTCCAGCAGGACGTAAATGAATTCGCAAAGAGAAGCCCTCTGTTAAAGAGCGTGGGGCACATAGTGATTGCTCAGTAAATGCAAAAATTATCACTACTTCCGTACATCCTTTATTCTTCCCAGCCAGTGACCAAGCATCTTTTAGGATGTGACAATTTTTTTTTTTCTCTTACTGCTTCTTTCATCTTTATATTTTTCTCCTTGCATTACTCTTGGATACATTGAGTCCTGTCTTTGAATTTTTTCTAAGTCTAGGAACATCCTTTAGAGAGAATGTTCTGTCCAGCGTTTATAGCATTTTAAAAAATTTCAAGTGTACAGAACAGGATACACTATCCTCATTGGTCCATGCCCGCCCTTAGCTTTGTTTTCCATTGCATCCACTGAATAATAGATCGAACGCCCACTGAACCCAAGCATTAGGGGCGTGCGAACCACTTACCCGAGATGTGCATACTTTTTTTTCCAACTTTTCTGCCACGTCGCCCTGGCAATAACCAGGAGCCCGAAAACGGGATATTTCTTTCCCTTCTTTGACTTTCTCCCTCTTTTCGTCACACATATAAGGATGTGTAAATAATATATGGTTTACTTTTGCTCGTTTTTTGTATTTTATATAAAGAAGATCCTACACAGACTGGCGTTTGCCCCTCAACCTATTCTCTTCCCATTTTTCCGGCCTTCGTTCCTAAGGCGTTTCTACGATGAAGTTCATTGGCTTTGACGTCTGTAAAGCACGTCCCTGGGGAGTCCTGCCCTGACAATCTGTCTGTGCTCCCGTCTTAGGGGATTGGGTCATTTTTCGTCCTTCGCTTTCGCAGACAGTGCCTCCCCAACTATCTGTCACTCTCGGGTAGTGGTGATGATCTAGACCATCACGAAGGATCAATTATGTACGAGTGTCCTGAACGTATCCTCCCTTTCTTAATGAAATCATGTGTGTCCCACACCGGCACGTGCACTGTGTGTGTGTGTGTGTGTGTGTGTGTGTGTGTGTGTGTGTTTCCCTCAGACGATTCATAGGCTGCCAGCATCACATCCTCATGTGTGTGTCATGCTCCACGGGATGATGTAGGACAGTAAGATAGCTTTATCCGTTAGTGGCAAGCCCAGGAGAGACTGGGCTCTGCTTCGTGTCTGGAGTACATCAGGCAGAGCCAAAGGTCGGTCGGGAAGAATGGCACATCTGCTTTATCTTTGCGGTAGCAAGTTATGGTCCTGCATGAACGTGTATTTTAATGTGTGTTATCTTCCATGAAAAGAGCAATACTTTCATTGCTATGATCGAAAACTATGAAAAACAGACAGCAGTCAAAAGAAAAAGGAAGAGGGTAATTTGTTGTTTGTAGCACCCAACGACATTGACTGGCAGCATTTTAGTGACTATCTTTTCAGTCTTTAAAAAAAAAAACATATATATATATATGTATGTATATATATAGTCTCAGAGAGGTGATCACATGACTAATAAGTGACATAATCAGAGTGTGGACACAGGGGCTTCCAGAGCCACAATTCAACCTGGTCCCTTCTCATCCAAGAGGCCCAGGGGCTCCTTCCTGGGGCTTCTCTTCCTTCCTGCTTTTTCAATTTGATATCAGACCTCTGGACTGGAGCAGAGACCTCCCTCTCCTTCACCTTTCTGCCTGGGCTGGTCGTGATGGTTCCTGTACACTCATTCAAAATTCAGAAAACTAAGTCTCATACAGGTGATCACACAGCTAATAAGTAACAGAGTCAGATACAGACCCACAGCTGTGTGAAGTCTCCCCAAACTGACCTCTTTCCACCAGGCGAAGGATGCCATTTTGGCTTCTTCCTTGACAAAGATGGAGGGGCAGATGGGGCGATGGAGGGGCAGCCCAAAGCATCCCTGGGCACACTGTCTGTGGGTGGCCCTGAAGTCTGCATGAGGATACAGAGAGGAATTAGACATACATACATACATATATATATATATATATTCTGAGATTGCGATGATACCAAATATAGAATTCTGTATTCCGCACTTGAAGTTTACTATTATAATGCACTTCTCCGTAATTTTACATATTGCCCTCAAACACCATATTTGATGGTAGCAAAATTTCTGGAATAACTTCTTCATCGTGTTTCCCCTTAACGTTTCTTTCGTTTTTTGGTTTGCTTCGAGGATTCCGTCAATCGCAGCCTGTGGAGTAAATGCACGTTAAATAGGTTCTTGATTCACATGGCCTGTATTTCTGTGATCTGGATGCATCGGACATGCTACTCGAAATGAAATCCGTCTCTTCAATAACGAAAGAGAGTTGATGAGTGGCCCTAACAAGGACATTAGGCGATTTTGCAGGGTAGGGCCCAAACCGGGCCGGAAGTTCTCAGACTTGGGTGTGCAACAGCCCCTCGTGGGAGAACTCGTTCAAGCACAGAGGCCTGGACCACCCCTGGACCCCATCGTTTCTGAGCCTCCAGGGCTACGTGGGGCCCGAGAATCTGCATTTCAGACCAGCCCCCAGCTGGTACGGCCACTGCTGGCCCTTGGACACACGTGGAATTTCTCTGACACATGAAAGCGAGTCTCCTGGTTTACGGTAATCATGTTTACGCACTCACCTGACTTTGCTCGTGGTGAGTAAACAGAGGCCAATGAGTTAGTAAAGCTAATGTATTTCGGTCGCAGGTGGCATCGGTCGTGGGGGAGGCCAGGCTGACATACAGTGTCGTCCCCTTAACAGTTGCCATTAAACTTTCAGGCGCCTTCTGCATTAATTTCCCTGCTTTGTATGAAGAGAGGGTAGATCAAGGAAGAGGCTTTTCTCAACCGTTTGCAGCCCCCAATTCAAGGATTACTCCTTTTTGCCATCACCAACCACGATCCATCACCAACCACGATCCATCACCAACCAGGATCCATCACCAACCAGGATCCCTGACAATTTCTTTCTGTAGTTTCTTAGATGTCGCACTAAGTGTAGGGCAGACAGTCTTTTAAGGTCTGTCCCTGTCAGCGTCTGGCCCCTTCCTTAACTACAGCAGGCATTCTCTGCCTCAGGGGGTTTGCTGAGGGGAGAATTTGAAGGCGGGGGGAGGGCCATGCCCATCCTCACAGTAGCCGGGGTGCAGGATAACGAAAACCAGTATTTCGCGGATGAATCGTGCAAGTACATGTGGATGGGGCGTGGAATCCATGTCTCCAAAGCAGAAAGCAAATCACTTGGTTGTCCCTAGCCAGCTTCCCTCCAGGCACAATCGTCTTCCTAGTACAAAATGTGCTGCCACAAGGCCATCCCCTGACCCACCATCGTCCGTGACCCGCCATCGTCCGTGACGTACTAATGCCCTTAGGGTTACTGCAGCCCATGGCTGTGTGTTCTCTGCTGCGGTCACACGCGGGCTGCATGAGTTCAGGGGAGATGTTCTCCAAGACCCCCGAGGGTGTGACAATCGCGCGCAGGGGCCCACCCTGCTTGCCGATTCCCCGTTCTGCTTTCGGGCAGAAAGCCCCGTGGAAACGAACATAATTATGTTTTATTTTGCCTTCATCACACGAGGGGCTCTTTCAGTTAAAACGACTTCCATTTTGATGGGGACAGAATGGATCTTTTCATCTCTCTTGAGGCATAATAAATGACAATATGTAACCTCTTAGGAAAAACACCGAGGGAAAACAGTCCTTTTGCTTTTTGAGAGAAACCGTGGTCTGCTCCGTCCAGCACAGGCTGACGGTGAAGACACAAAGCGAACATTTTCGACTGGCTTGATTCTTCAAATGTCCCTGGGGACCAAGTGGCTAGTGTGACGTGGGAGAAAGCTCTCCAGGGAAGACACAGATTTCGAGAAAGAGGGGGCGGGAGGCTGAGATGCTCGGATGATCCCTACCCCAAAGTACTAGTTGCCCTAGCAACAAGAGATAAGAGAAGATGCTCATAAATTTCCCCCACCTACTCATTTTTCAAAAATGCAGCGAAGCAGATGGTTTGGATCGCGCAGGTATTCTAGAGTCTGATTTACTCAGTGTCGATAGGAGCGTAAATATTGAAGTGTTTGTCCTCTGCTGTTTCCACAACGTTGCCTGACAACTCTTTCAGAAAGGAGAGCTTTCCAAACTTTTCAAAGATCCACGGTCTCTATCGATAACCCACCCAGGATGTAGACAGAGAGAACGTCAGACGATCTAAACCCCTTGGTGTGTGGAAATGGGATGCATAGGGCAAACAATTCGCCATGGCTTGGTAACGGAGGGGGCCAGGAGGCCAGGCTGTCAGAAAGATAGCTAGAAAGAAACAAAAGCCCAGCCTTCGAAATGGTCAGCCATTGGGCATCGGCAAGAAATCTTGACAAAAGCAATGTGCTCATTCAGGTCGGCACTGGGCGATGGACTCTGCTTGCCAATGGTGTTGCCGATTGGGGCCCCGTCTTTGCATTTCGCTAGCTCGATGGCTGTTCTTTGGAGAATCCAGCCGGATTCGTGATGCAGATGAATTTCTTGGCTTTAAGTCTAAAGCGACCTCACATGTGTGCGTGAGAAGGCTGGATAGCCTCGGGTCCCGAGGGGGACTGGCCTAATAGATCAGAATTTTTACTGATAGGTCAGAAATGGAAAAGCTCTTTGCCCCTTGCGTGGTAAATTATTAAAAGTGATTTCTGGCTCGTGTTTGTGCAGAATGAAAATTTCGGTTCCTTTAATATTTCTTTGGTGCCTATAACCTAGATTCATACTGTGCTCAGACAAACACGTGATCCGTGGGTAAACTATTTTAAGCTAAGCAAAAAAAAAAAAAAGTCGGGTTTGAAAAAAAATTAGAAACATTTATATATCTAGATCTCAGTGGGATATCTACCAGGATCACATTTATCTCTTTCTAAGACATGTGGATTTATTTCCTTTTTTCATACATGAAAGATAATAAACTTAAACCCATTCTTTACTTCATTCCAGACAAATGACATAGGACCGTATCAGCTAATCCTACGTCTCTAATGAAAAAGATAAGATAGGTTGGCAGGCAGGAAGGCTGGCTATCTTTCAGCTCTCGTCAGCCCCAAATACAGTTTTTATTTTTCTTGGCTGAAGTTCCCATTGTTTACTGAGTACGAGGAGGCTTTTGCTGAGATTTGCTGCGTCCCAGGCTAGTTGCAGACGATTGTCAAGTATGGCTGATAAGCATTATTTAATTTTCTCTCTTTAGGAAACCACTCGAGTGTGTGCTGATACTCAGGTCGAAAACGTGTCCATTTCCCATTTTGCGAGGGCTGTGAAGTTCATCATCCTTTGGCTCTCAAAGAATTTTCGCCTTCAGCCCATCGCAGGCACGTCCCCAGGATTCCCTTACCAGGACACGCTCTGTCATTCAGCTCTGATCAGTTGTTTATTAGGCGCGATGATTAAAGAACAATTCTCCATTCAGAGATGTGTGCCTCGCTAAGGTATTATGAATATCATTCAGCAATGACTTCTGACATACTTTTGAAACGAGACCATAAAAAAAAAAAAATTCACCTGAAAGATGTTTGAGCCCTTGTCATTCATTCCATAGCTCCAGGCGATGATCAGAGGCGTCTGAGTCAGAGTTATTTGAAAGAGCCTTTCGAAAATTACCAGCAAGGAGGCGAGGTTGTGCTAAGCTGCCTGAGTCTGTTCTTCTCTCTCTTTCAATTTTGCTTCTATCATGTCCTATTTCAACAAAGATGGCAGGTGGTGATTTGCGGTCCAGCCGGTGTTGAGGATTTGATGTCTCCGTATAGAAGTTCGCTCTGACAGGGAGTTATGCGTCTGTCCTGGATGCATGCACGTCCGCGTCCCTTTCCCATTTATTCTTCCAATGATATTTTCATTTCCTTCGAAATCACGCGTCCTCCCCCTGAATAGTTCTCGCCTCTCTTGTTCCCCACGTTTAAGCAGCGAGGTTCACGTGAGCTCATCGCCTCGGTGCAAAGCAGAAAATAGCTGGCGGGCCCCTCGCAGGTGTGGCTTTGTTGGGGGCATTTTAAAAAAACCTTTCAAACTTTTCATTGCAAAATGAAACATAGGTACGGGAAAGCACGGGAGATGTGCACGGCTTAGTATGTGATCACGCGGCAGGCGCCTGTGTGACTATCCCACAGGTCGTAAGAGACAACATCGATGGACACTCGAAAACCTTTCCCGTCACCCTCATGTCCCCACCGTGCTAACTCTGTAGAAATTACTTCTTTGGGTTTTTCTGTAACGCTGTCCTCCAAGAACGCATCATTTCTAGACACAGCAGGTTCTGTCTACCTTTATAATTTAATGTCTTGTAAATCATTTCTAACCTACAGATTTCTCCTCTGTTTCTTTTTTGCGGTCGTTCTTGCCATTTACACTTTATCTGCGGAGGACCCCGAGCCATCTGACTTGCTGACTTTCCCAAAGCCTGTCCCCGGCAGGGCGTTTCAGGTGAACTCAGTCTTTTCTTGTATTCTCTGTATTTCCTACCTCTGGCTGTAGAGACGTCACCAGGCCATGTGTGTAATCTGCCCGGCCAGACCATAGGTGGTGGTGTTTATTTCTCAGGAACCGCAATAATGCTGAGTTTCCCTTGTTGTTGTTTTTTTTTTTTTTGTGATATTGGCAACTGTTAACATAGTAGGTCCATTAATTCATTGGAAGTTGCAAAATGACGATATTCCGATTCCAGCATTTTGTTTTCATGCAGTAGCTGTAATCAGAGTATAAGGGGTAACACCTCAGTTACTCTTGGGTGGCCCAGCGATTTCAATCACATAGGAAAGGCAGGATACATGCTTGATTATCGGTTTTCAAGATCACGCATCGATTTCTTGTAATTCTCGGGAAGAGATCGATTAAAAAAGTTAATTATGAACTCTTGGTTTTAAAGAGATAGGTTTCCATCCTTTGCAATGTTTATCCTTATTGAAGTGCAGGTTGTTCCGTCTGTGGCTGGTGAGAAAGCCTTCACGGTGACTCCTGCTTCATTTCGGCAGGTCCCTAGCACTCAACGATGGCCTTCCCGACACTGGTTGTGATAAGATCTTCGAGGTCATCTTGCGTATTTTGTGTCCCAGGCGAGTAAGCAGCCATTTCTCCAGAGCTCTTCCGGGTCTTTCAGTGGGACACGCTTGGTGGCGGGAAGGTTCACTGCCTTGGACGGTTGTCATTTTTAGGTCATCACCGCTTTACGAGTTTGTAGGAACACACGAACATTTCTACGTGAAATTTTTACCTGCTTTTTTCCTACCAATGATCCACATTCTCGAGAGCCCTGTTAAGGACAGAATTAGAATCTACATAATGACCCGTGTCTTTATCCTACACTAAGAAGACAACACTCTCATAGTAACGATACTAATGCTAGCACTATCCCCAATATGATGACCGAAAGTAGTTAATTTTTTTGCATCTGCCATTCTAATTTTCCCCTCACCTTTTAATGCTCGTACTATATATACACGGTCTGAGTATTATATGCCATTATACGCTATCCAGTCTCCCTTTAATTCTCAATGGAGTTTTGCGTACAAGTAATTATATATTTAATACTCACCAGCAGCCTTACGCAGACGTCACTTTTGCTGAATATAAAGACCTCGGGTCATGTTTCCCTTCTTGAAGTATCTTAATTGTTACTCCATGTTTTAAAAATTGGAATAAACCCTTGCTATCAAAATCCGAAAGGGATATATTTTCTTTCGATCATATGTCATTTTCTGTTTTTGCCTAGAAAATCACAGGATTCTTTCTCTTAAATTTCAGAAGTTTTACTAAGCAGTGCCTTCGTGTGGGTTGTTCTAAGTCAATATTTTCAGAGACATTCTCTGAATGTCATTTCGAATCTTTATTTTGAACATTTTCTCGAATTATAATTTTTGGTGTTTGTTGCCTTGTTTCGATTTTCGCCTCCAGGGATTTCTATTGCCAACATATTGGATCTTTTTCGATCATTTAAATATTTGTCAAGTTCAAAACTTTTACCTCTTCCAGGTTTTTTAATTTAAAGTTTTTCTATTTTATCTTTTTTTTCTCTTGCGTCGTTACTTATTTGTTTATTTTCTCTTGTAATTTTTTCTAGTTTTTTTCTTCAGAAAAACTTTTCTTATTTGTAGTTGTCCTGAGTTTTGTCATCTGATTTCCGAGAGCTCCTGTTTCAGATTTATGTTATCGTTTCATGTTATTTTTATTAGCGTCTTTCAGCTCTTTTTGAAATAGCAAATTGTAGTTTCAAGTGATTGATAAGGGTGTATTTTCGGACGCGCTTTTCTCGTCTGTAGAATATCATTCTCATTTCCGTTTTCTTACAGTGGATTTAGAACGGATTCGACTAGGATCCTTTTTGATTGTTCGTTCTCAAGTGAAATTAGTTTTCCTGAACTTTTTGGAGCAGCTGTGTTCAGAACAGCTTTGTCATTTCGCAGATCTCTATACTCTCTTGTTTTCATGTACATGAAAAATGAATAAACACACACATACATATACACACATGTGTATATATGTGTGTGTATACGTGTGTGTGTGTGTGTGTGTGTGTGTGTGTGTGCCAGTCTCTTCTATTTCTAGGTCTGCCAGGATCCCAGATGCTTTCCTCATCATCCTCCTACACAGACACCCATTCTCAAGCCTTGTAGTTTGGGGTACATGGATATGGGGAGTCACTGGAGTTTGCTGCGAATATTATGCATATGCGTTCTTAATTTTGCTACCTGGTTGTTCTGTCCATTTTCATGTGGCTATTTTGGGACATTCAGTAATTAGGCCACCACTACAGCTGTTTCTAACCCAAATCTGCTTGGGCCATTGTTAGACGGTGACCCGGCGTGAATTTAATAAATAGAGACATAGAGACCGAACAAAATGGGTTTGAATCTCATCCCCAGGCAGGCATGGCCATCCTGTGTCGTCACCTAGTGACCTTAAGCCCTGAATGCAGGTGATCGAGTGACCCACGTAAGAATACCTGCAGCGGACAGTGATCTCAGTGTTTGTGTAAGTGAGCGTGGAAAGAGGGGACCCAGGTAAGGCACGTAGGGGTCCTCCAGGCATCACAAATGCCATCCTCGAAGAAACAGTCCTTGAACGGCACTGTCCTGGACGCCAGTGACAAACGGGGAGAACTCAGTCTGTGGCTTCCTGGGGCTCCTGGTCTGAAGGGGTCGTGGGGTGTGGAGTCAGGAGGATTCATCGGCGTTCAGCAACGCAAGGAACAAACTGTTCCTTTCCCCGGATTGAAATGACAAACAATACAAAACAAAACAGGAAGAACAAAGACCCCGGGCCCTCTGCTGGGAATTTAATTAAATCTTCACTGGAGCTGTATTTTCTGATGTTTCTCTTTGTGTGGTGACAGGGGCGGTATTTCAGGGACCTGGGACCAAGAAATAGACCCCTTTCTTCTTTCTAGTGAGCTCACAGCGATGCAGAAGGAAGTGAGTAAGCACCGTGATGCTTAAAGCTACCACTGATAAACGGTGCTGCTTCTCATCATTGGTTTGGACCCTATTGTTTCAGACAATGAAATATGCTTGTGTGCGTGTGCGTCGTGCTCACATAGGTGTGTGTTTCAGTGGGGGAGTGCCACAGCCCAATGATTATCCACAGAAAAATCTGAGAGCTTAAGTAGCCCTGAGCGTGCCCCACACTGATGGGGAGGTTGAAATTCTCAAGGATCGCGTAGCTTCTCTGCAAACCTAGGACTGCTTTACCTCCGGCGGACCTGGGTGCAAGTGCGCATTGGCAGACGGAATGGCCAGGCCATGCATTCGTCACGGAGTTCCCGGGCGGGGATCAGCCTTGGGGCCCGTCCAGTCTGGATCCCTGGTCGTGGGCAGGACCGGAGCGAGAGATGAGCTCACGCAAAGCTCGGCGCTGTTGCCACACACTGCTCTCCACCTGCGAATTTTCATGCCACGGTAACACGTTTCCTCGTGGTGCAAGTAAAGCTCAGACCATCAGACATCCGACCGTCCACCGTCTTTTCTCTCTATACGGACCCTTTCCTTGTATGATTGTCGTTGTTTTGAAACACTCACGTGCGACCCCAGGAGAGGTTGGAAGATATATCTGTGTCTGCACAAAGAAGAGGAGACGTCTTTGGAGAGCGGGCTGTCATAGCGACCCCAGACAGACATACGGACGGCCCGGTGGGAGCGTCCGGCTCGGGGCTCGTCTGTAGCACCGAGTCAAATAGGAGCTCGTCAGCCTCCTTTCTAGAAGGGAGGAGAGAAAGGGTGGCTGGGCTGCGTGAAGGCATGATCTGGGCAGGGAGGAGGGAGTGTGGCGAAGCCTTTCCCCAGCTCTCTGTATACACCACGCCTGCTGCTTGCGGGGGCGACAGGCAGCGTCACCTCTGCCTGAGACAGAAGACACCACCACGGGGGGTGAGGGGGGGGATGCCGGCAGCAGAGAACCTCCTGTCCTGTGCCTCACGCCGAAAGAATCCTGCTCTGTGACGCCGGGACATTATTTTCCTTCGTTAATTAAGCTCAGGCAGGAGACTCACCCCGAGATTTAATTTCCATTTATTTTTCAAATTCTTTAAACTAGCAGCCGTTTGCAGCGGATACACCCACCTTGCGTTCGACGCGCTGATGGCTTTGTCCAGCGGGCACAGTGCGCGCCGGTCCCTCCCCTGGTAGCTGCCGCGTGTCCAACGCGGTTGCAGACTTCGCCACGTCCAGCCCCTGTGCGGTGCTCCGGGAGCGCCTGGGTCTGGTCCTCACACGCAGCACCAAGGACTGAGGTCCGCACACAGCGGGCTCCTACTCACGGCTCACATCTTCATTGATCTATTTTTTTTTTAAATATGAATATGTTTATTTTCGTTTTCCTTGGCGTCTGCCGAACTGGGGGCCAGCTGTGCATCCTCGAGGCCTGCGACCATCTGCAGAGGCCCCGGAGGAGCTGACGCTGTGTGTAGAAGGGAAGGAACCAGTAAGAGAGATTTGGAGCCCAGCGGATGACGTCGAATATTCCGAATTCATCTCTTGCCGCGCCCTGTTCTGGCTTCAGAGGAACAATTGTCGCTAGCGAGGCTGCTCCCATTCTGTGTCCTTGCTATACTTTGGAGCCCCTCGTGTTACAGAGCTTGGCCCTGGTCTCATTTCTGTTCTAAGGGCTGCATCCGGTTCTCTTCGTCTGTGATTTCGAAACCACGCTTGGACTCTTGAGTCTGGAGCCCCAGTGTCCTCTGCGACTTGCCCCCGATCAATCCCAGGAGGAGATTGTTCGCAGATGCCGTGACGACTGTGGCTGGGAGGAAGCGTCCGTGGTGCGACCCCTTCCCGGTTGTCTGCTACGAATCTTCCCTTCCCGGTGACCTTGGTCTTGGCTTGCTTCTGAGTCCGCCTCGGCTCCTACTTTTCTCTGAGCTGGGCGCCTAGCTCTTCGATTCTGAAACCAGACCGGGATTCTAGACGCTTCGGAGTTGATTTCGAAAGCAGGCTTTTTTTTCGGGGGTGGGGGAGTACCGTAACCTGGGTAGGGTTTTCGGTCGAATGCTTTGATGAGGATTTTCAACGGACCTGTGAATCTGGTGCAGCTTCATCTATGACTCATCGCCCCTGGGAGGGAGAAGTACTTGACTGATAACATGTCATCGTCATGCTCCACAGACTGCTTTTCTCCGAGTGCTCCGTCAGCCGTCGCACTGAGGGAAAGGGATGTTCGTTGTCTGCTTTGGGACGGGGAGCGTGTCCTTCCGAAGGTGGGGACTGTGTTGGGAGGGCTGGGCGGAGACAGAGGGTCGGGGATGGGCTTGACATTTGTCGGGCACCTACTGTGACCTGACATCCGGTGGGGCTCTTTGCAAGACGTTGCTCATGTTCCATTTCCCCCCAAAAGCCCCCCAAACCCACCTTTCTTTCTCCCACTGAGAAGATGAGCAGATGAGCTCAGAGAAGCTGAGTCTCTGTCTCAAGGCGCTGGGGTCCCCCTGCCCGTTGGACACGTGTCGTTCCTTTAAGAGGAAAAGGGACTTCTAATAGGTGGGAAGGAAAAGCAGTATATCATGTGATCTTTACCCAGTGGACAGAGAGGAAGGAAGGAAGGACAAAGAGCCTTTAGTAAGCACCTACTGTATTTCCTTCGGCACTTGACATCTCTGTACGCTTCATCCTTATGCCCAGTCTGTGATACGCTGTTTCCGTTCATGAGAACGCACACTTTCTGTCGGGGGAAAGAATGTATCCAACGTCACAAAAGCAACCAGGGCCGGAGCTGGGGTGAACCTGTAGATTTGTCTGACTCTGGGTGACATGACTGATGGCCAGCTGGTGCGCCCAGACCTGGCCGCAGAGAACAGGACATTCCATCATGGGAATGGGTAAAAAGTTCAGTCATCGCTTTGAATAGCCGTCCAAACCCGATGGCAAAAGAGAACATGTAGCTATAAATGGAACTCGTGTAAGTCAAGCCGAGTGATTTTTGCAGCAAAGGGGCGCACAGGCAAGCCCTCCGCTGATTTCTGCTGGAAGCTCTGTAAAATATTGGGAACACGTGCCTGAGCCCGTGTCTCTAATTCGTGCTCCTGCAGGAACGTACGTTGACATCACCTTCACCGAGGATGCGGTGACTGTGGCCCCAACGTGCAGGCACGAGGCTCACGAGGTTCGGACCTGCTTCCTGAGGACGGGGAGCCTGTGCGGACCAGGATTTTGGAGCGAGGTGGGCAGTGGCAGGTTCGAGCCGGTTCGGGGTCAGAGTTTGAGCATACGCTGGCACAGCGCAGGAGGCGGGTGGGCAGGGATGCGGATTAGAGGTGACAGGGAATAGTGGACATCTCAAAGCCACTGCTGACGTCTGTCATCGCTGACTCTTAAGGGCTCTTACTTCTTGGCAAGGCAGGAAATTGTCCCTCCGTGCCCTGCTGACTCCACCCTGTGGCCACACACATCGACAGGACCTGCGACGGTGGCTTAAACTTTCCTGGGTTCGGCGTAAAGTCCCAGAATGAAATTTCGACGAATGGCTGGAACCCACCATTTAACAAGCCCTATAATTAATTACTTCACACATTTGTGTCTGAGAAGCCTCGATGACGTGTATACGATGGCCCTTTAGAGAATATTGTCATGCTAACTCAGGCACGTCCAGCAAGGAACATAAAAGCCCAATTTATTAAACTCTGGTTATGTTCCAGGTCCTGAACGAGCCCCTCGAAGTGTGCGACTTTATGTGATTTTGAAAATAAAATCCATGTCGCGAGGGTGGTTATGTATATTTCACACACGAGGAAGGTGAGTGGATCGTGGGACGATCCAGCTCGCGAGGGGTAGAGCCAGTGTCAATGCCAGGGGCCTTGGGGTAAAAGCCTCATGGGCTCGGTTGGCCAGAAGAACAGTCCGTGGGGTCGGACTGGCATCAGGCCGTGGGGTCCTGGGTCCGCACCTGAGGTCAGAGATACTGGCCTGGGATGATCGAGCTCTGTGAATACACTGGCCGCTGGATGCAAATAGGAAATAATTCCAGCTTGAATTCTTCAGGTGGCGGTCCGAGCGTGTGCCATTTTTGGATGTCTCTTTTGCTTCGGTGCTTTGACGATGGCGGGATGTCTCCAGGAATGAGACGAGCCTTTTCTCTCTCTCTCTCTCTCTTCTTCAACATCACCCTCTTTCTTTGCTGTATGAATGTGGTATCGGGACATCAGGTTAAACAGAGGAAAACAAAACCAACACACGGACACGTGAAGCCGATAGAGTGACTAACTGACGCTTCCACTTTTCGTTGGGAGGCGGGCCGTGCTGAGCATAGGGATTCCGCCCTGATGGCTTGATGCTCAAATGAGAACGGGCCCCAGCACCTGCTCACGCCGGACGTCTCGTTACCGAGGAGATCACTTCCCCAAAAGATGACACCTCTTGGGCAGGCTCGGGACTAACGCGAACGCTTCCAGGCTAGTGGTCGGGGTCGTTTCCTCTCTTTTATTGGCGAAAATCGAAAGAGAGATGTGAGCAAACATATCCGGCAATAATGCTTTGGAAAGTCGGAATTGAACTAAGACGGAGAAGCACGATTCTCCGTTTCCATGTCCACGTCGTTCAGGAATCTTCCAAAGGCAGATTTGTATCGCCAGTGTAAACATGCGTACTCTTTGAATTTAACTGCACATCACGGACGTTTTCAGGCCGTTTATTCCCATTTATGTCTTCATCATGTCTCGTGTGATAAGCCATCTAATGACTTTCATTCAAACGCCTCTTGATTAATTGCTGCCGCGTGACCTAAAACCGCTGATTTTTCCTCAGCCCGTTTGTCTTCTTTGCAAAAAAGAGAAAAATGCTCCTAACTCTTCGGAAGGCTATTCAAAATTTGATTCAAGTCTAAAAGCCGGCGGGTCACACTTGCAGAATCTCAATTTGCATGTTTAGGATTATCAATTTGCATTGTTACGGTGATCGATTAAATCATTAAACGTCGGGAGTTTAAAGCTGACTATGTGACATAGACACGTTGACTTAATTTTGATAAATGCAAACATGGACTTTGAATTTTTTCCGGTCCTACCGTTCCTTCCTGAGTCGTGTCCGCCAGCGAACGCGTACTCATCAATTTGACCCAAAAAAATCTTAAAGTTATCAAATCGAAATTTCCCTTTCGGTGACATCAGAGAAACATTTTTGAGCGTCTGCCTGTGCTGGTGCTGAGCCAGGTGAGACGTGTTTCTAACCCGGCCATGAATATTTTAAAATGAACGTTCACAGGGCCCTTTTATACACGCTGTAGCGCTGGGGTTTTGTAGGGTGCATTCTGGTCAGGGAAAAAAAAAAAATCACCCAGCGATGCGTTTTCATTTCCTGTCGCTGTCTCTTTTCATTTCTGAATCATCAGGCTGCAAGAAGCAATCCATCTTCCAGAAATTCGTTGACATAATTTCTTGGACATTATCACGAGCAAAAGCTGCTGGTTGTGGGCTAAGAGATTCCTCTTGGCAGACCCTTCTTTCGGCTGGCTCTCTGCATCGCACAGTCGGGGTGCTTGGCGCTGCTGGCAGGGGGTGCGCGGGGGCGGAGGGCAGCTGCATCCCCCGGGGGACCGCGCCTCCCCGTGCCTCGTCATTTTCCTGATGCATCGTGAGCGTTTTGAGAGGCTTCCACTGTAATTTAGACAAATGGCAAACATATTTTACGACCAGAAGATGAAGATGGTAATAGCGAGACTGAAAAGAGAAAAATGGCCTATTCAGGGGAAATCATTTAAAAAAAACTTGCGATAATATAAATAAATGTCTTTCTATTTTCCCTAGCCTTTTTTTTTTTTTTTTTTTTAATATCTGGGCCATAAAGAGGTTTGGCTTTTCGCTGGGAGTATTGGGGACATGGTGTAACAAAGTGAAAATGATGCATTCGTTACACGCGTATGATGGGCCGAGGTTTCTAGACCTTTTTGAGTGATGGAGATGTGACCGCCTGTCAGGCTGGCTGAAGCCTGCGCCTGGCACCCCTGCCCCTCCGCCATATCATCACGGTATTGTGAATTTCTTGGCTATTCAGGCTTTTTATTTTTTTTTCCAAATGAAAAGCGATGTTTTTTTGTTTTGTTTTGTTTTTTTTGCCACATGCTGACTAATCCTTGGTAGTGAGTTGTTATTCTTTTACAAAGCAAGAGAATCTTTATATCTGTTACTATGGAAAGGGCCGTACAAACCGTTCAATTCAACACTCCATTTAAACATTTTTACTTTTAAATCGACACAGTCAAATCCCCTCTTCGTGGGTAGACAGCGCACGGAATTGTGCATTTGCCACCACGATCATGCGACACGGCAGTCTCAATGCCCCCAGACTGCCTCATGCTCCCCGCTGTACCCAAACCGTGGGCGAACGTTGATCTGTTCTCTGTTCCTTCCAGAACTTTGCCCTTTCCAGAACATCGTGGAAATGGAGTCACGGAGCGTGGAGCCTTTGGAGACTGGCTGTTTTCACTCGGCCAGAGAGTCACTCATGAATCTCATGCCTTTGAGATTCAGGTCGTTGATATATCAGTATTTCGTTCCTTTTTTATGGCTGCATAGTATTCCACCGTATGGGTGCACAGCAGTTGAAGGACAGTTGGGTTGTTTGTGTAGCTTTTTGTTGACGATGAGTGAAACTGCTATAAATATTTACGGACAGCTTTTTGTGTCGACGTAAGTTTTTATTTCTCTTGGGGACACACCTGCAAGCGGCGTCCCTCAGCAATAGGATAAGCATTTGTTTAATTTTACAAAAAACCGCTCAACTGTCTTCTAGACTGTCTGCCCGCTTCTGTGTTTCGTACATCGGCAGAGCAAGAGCATTCCAGCTGCTCTGCATTCTTTCCGTCACTGGGCATTGTAACTTTCAAAAAACATCTTAGCCGTTCTAAGGATGCACAGTGGTATCTCACCGTGGTTTGAATTTGCATTTTCCCGATGACTGAGATGTCGAACCGCTTTTTACATGCATATTTGTTTTCTTTCTTATCGTCGAGTTTGGGGAGTTCTTCATACATGCCGGATCCTTTGTCAGTTCTGTGATGTACAAATATTTTCCCCCCACTCTGCACGGCTTGTCTTTTCATCTGTGAATGGCGGTACTCCCATCTTAAAAAAGAAAAAACTGACACACCGACAGCTTCTGTTGGCTCTGCCATAAACTGACTGCCTGTGACATTGGCCAAGCCATTGAATTCATTCTGCGCTTCAGTTTTCTATCCTATAGGATGGGACAAGCGTGAGGGAGGAGAATATTTTTCAGATGCTTTACAGCCAGACTAGTTCATGATTCCAAGACACTGGTCCAAGTTCACACAGTTAATTAGAATTGGAGCTGGGCTAGAACTTGACTGCTTCCCACGCTGCTGCCTTTTTTTATGATAGAATTGCTTTCACTTTTTTTAAATCTAATTTTTATTAGGTAGTACATTTATATGATTAAGAATTCAATGCGTATAAAAGGATCTACTGTGAAAAACTTCTCCCCGTCACTCTGAACGAGCAATGCATGTTATTATTTCTTGCGTTCCTTTCTGGAGCTTTAAAAAAAATGTACAAACATATTTTGATGTGTCATTATGTGTATGTGTGTGTTTTCTAAGTGAATTATACATTCTGCGGCTTTCTTGTTTCCATTTCTGATAGAAATGCAAATGAGAACCACACGGAGATACGTGTTTTTCCATTATATTTGAGGTTGAGGATATTTTCATGGAACTAAAATCCATCTGTCTTTCTTTTTGAATGAATTCTCTGTTCATATCATTTTTCTGTTTTTTTTTTCATTGAGTTGCTGACATTACATCTACAAGCTACTTATTTATAGAGAAATTAACCTTGTGATATATTACAGTTTCTCTCAAGTTTGTCATCTGTCTCTTGAATTTGCTTATTGTAGTTTGCTATAAGCCTTCTGACTTTTGCGTGGTTGATTTCATCAGTATTTTTATTATTTCTGACATTTGGTTATAGCTGGAAAGGATTTCTCCCCACTAGCGTTAAAAAAAGAATTATCCTATGGTTTCTTTAGTTTGTTAGTTCGTTCTAAATTTTATATATATTTAAATATTTGTTGCATTTGGAAGTTATCCTGAGGTGTGAGGCACAGATCTGAATATTTTATTCCAGAAGGCAGCCATTTGTTTCAACGCCATTTATTAAGTAATCCATCTTTTCCCTTCTGATTTAAGTTGCCTCCTGTAACATCTGCTAAATTTCTCTATTTTTTTTATTGTAGCAAGAACACCTAGCATGAGCTCTGATAAATTTTTAAGTGCACAGTACAGTATTGTTAACTGTGGGTAAAACTCGATACCACAGATCTCTAGGACTTATTCATCTCGTATAACTGAAATTTTATACCCACTAAATTTCTGTATTTCCAGGGTTCTATTTCTAAATAGAAATGTTCTACTCTGTCGCATTGATCTTTTTCTCTATTTTTGTTAAATTTAATATTGAACGCAAATAGTTTTAGCATGCTGTAGGGTAAGCCTTCATTAGTACTTTTGTTTCTTTGGACTTTTCTCAACATTTCATTTAAAAATTTTCAGCGTATGGAAATGTCGAAAGAAATTTACAGTGAACAGCCGTTTACCCAACACATAGATTCTACCAATTATATTTTCCTAACCTTGCTTTACCGTGTATGTATCCACCTAGTAATCTCCCTACACATGAATCTGCTTATTTTTGGATGCATTTCCAAGTCGACTAGAGACATCAATATACGTCCCCCTAAATGCATGAACATGCATTTGTCGTTAACTAGAGTTTAATGCTTGTTTTTAGTATGTTTTAAATTTTGAGCTAAATTTTACATACAATGAAATGCACCAATCTTAGGTATGAAGTCACTGGGTTTTGACAAGTGCCTATGCGCGGGTGACCCCAACTCTGATCGAGATAGAGAACACAGCTTGTCCTTGCCCGTCCACCCCCGGGCCTGAGGCTGCAGAGGCTGCCGTTCTGACTTCACAGGGTATGTTCTCGGTGGAAGGCTTCTGGTTTTGCCTGAGACTGTAGCTGGTCGCTTTTTATTGATGAGCAATATTTCACTGTACGACTACATCACACTTCGTGGACTTATTCCCTTCGCCACTACCTGGGCTGTTTGCAAGTTTTAGCAGCTATTGGGAATAAAGCTGCTATGAACATCCTTGCACAGTTCATTTTATGGACCACATTTTTTTTTCTTTTCTGGGATGGAGGAAATACGTTTCAATAGACTGGCTGGATCATAGGGTAGGTTTTAGCTTTTTGAGAACCCCCAGTCCTTTCTCGAGGGGACGGCGCTATTTTCACTCCCAGGAGCATGTGTAACAGTTCCCTGGAATCTAATTTCTCAATATCATTTGACGGTCTTTTTCATTTTCATCCTTCAGGCTCTGCATGCGGTGCAATCCCGCTGTGGCTTTATTTTGCATGACGAATGTGGCTGGACGTTTTTTTTCTGTGCTTTTCATCCATTCGAATGCTTTTTCATTGGAAAGTATCTGTTAAAATCTCTGCCTATTTTTCACTGAGGTGTTTTCGTTTTATAGTTGAGTTATTTTAGATTTGGGTTGGCTATGCTTGCTTATCTGTGGTTCCTATGAAATTTGGTATGAGCAAACTCCTTTCCTGAAACAAGGCCTTTGGGTTCTATTTCGGATAGATTTGCAGACCATCGCGTTACGAAGTTGATTCTTCATACTCAGCAAGTTGGGACGCCATTCCTGGGGTTGAATTTTCTTGCCCTTTCCACCGGAAGAACTTAAAAAATATTCTTCCTACAGTTGTGACATATTTCTTAAGTTTATTTCTAGGCATTTTGTATTTATTATTCCTTTTTAAAATGGTGCCTTTTATTCAATTATGTCTTCTCATGTCTGTTGATTACCTATGAGGAAGCTATCGATTTCTGCATATATGTAAATATATATTTTACGTTTTATTTCCGGATGTTTTCTGTGGGTGAGAGACAGGCCCCACGTACCGAGATGTCTGGTGTGTAAAGTTATTTATCCTTTTTTTCCCCAGCCAATGACGAAGGCCGATTTTAAACCATTTCTTAATGATATTTCTCTTTTTCTCACCGCTGTAGAGACAGGACAGTGCCTGAAATATAAGTTGCGCACGTGATTCTTCCTTTAATCCTCCTTTTTATGTTTCTGGAAGCTAATTGGGCACAGGAAGCTCTTGCTGCCAGCTGGTCCGCTCTGACTTCTTGCAAACAAATGATGTGTCTCGTGCCACTCATTCGTGTCATGGTTTTGAGAAGCGTGTTTTTGCTGGTTCGGTGGCAAATCTCTAGCAGCCACATAGTCCCTGTGGTTTCTTGGGCTTCTGTCTGTTCTTCGACACGCCCTGATCAATCTCCAATGATACCGGTAGTTCTTTTCATACTCTGAGGTCTGGAGTTTCACTTATTTCTTGTTTTACCCAAAACAAAGAAATAAAAAAAAAAACCCCACCCCATTCTTCCTGTCTTTTAAAAGGCATTTGCGTTTCCATAAAGAAAATAGTAGAACTACTAAATTTCCACGTCATGTGTGAAAACTTAGGTTTTACTCTGAACGTATTGCGTTATCAGGAAGTAATTAACAATATTTAGAAAAGGTTATTTGGTCTGATTATCTCTCGCTTTTAATCAGTCATTCTTTTTCCAAGAAAGATACATTTCCTACAACATCCTAATTAGACTGACCTCCCCGTTGGCAATGATGTCTTCGGAGATTAGGGAACAGGATGTTTTGTCAGAAAATATTTTCATGCCATTGCCAATTATCATTTTGGAGCTTAATCATTCTTAGGCGCCCTGGTATGCTCATCGCTGGCACGCTTCACTTTAAAGTGCCGAGTGTCATTTCGCTTAGCGTTTTGTTGACAATAAATCCTGGACCGATCATGCAGCCTCCTTTACGTCTGCAGCCAGATGGAGTCTCCTCACCAGGGCTTGTGGAGGAGCCGATGGTGTCATGTGACACACCTAACTCCAGAAGCTGGAGGGGACATAGCCATTCATTCAAGTTCAAGGTATGTGAAACTCATGTCCTGTTACTTATTTCCGGTAAGTAACAGGCTTTTGACACCCGTTAGGATGCCTGTTATTGAGCAGATAAAAGGTAAGTGAGAGGGAGGATGTGCAGAAAGGGGACCCTCGCGCTCTGCTGGTGGGAATGGAAGTTGGTACAGTCACTAGAGGAAAGAGGACAGAGGTTTCCCAAATCATTGAAAACACCAGGACCATGTGATCCAGCCATGTCGCTTCTGGCTGTGTATATGAAGGGAGCGAAAACTGTCTCCTAAAGAGATCTGCGATGGTTATGGCCGCATCAGTAGTTAAGATAAGGAAATGACCTAGGCGTCCATCCACGGATGAGTGGATGGAGAAGATGCGGTGATGTGCGTGTGCGTTTGCGTGCGCGCGTAACGCAATATTACTCAGCCTCGAGGGAGAGGGAAATCCTGGCATTTGCGACAACATGGGTGGACCTTGAGGGCATCGTACTGAGATAAATCATACAGAGAAGGACAAATATCATGCGATCCCACTTAGATGTGGAATCTGAGAAACCAAAATCCTGTAGAACAACAGGCACCATGGTCCACATCTTAGTTTGACCCCCATATTTATCGCTCTGTGCTCTGAACCTTAGTCGCAGAGTTAAAGGCCAGGCATCTGCCGCCCAAAGTTAAGGCCAACGTCACAGTCACCGCTCCGTTTCTGCACGTTCCCTCTCCCGCTTCCTCCAGCTCAGAATCGGAGTCAGCGTCCTTCTGGGCCCCGGATGCTCAGTGGTGCCTTCTCCTGCGGGCACGCTGCCACCCACGGGGACGTCATCAGCGCACGTTTGGGGTGATGACGTGTCCCTCTCTCATTGCGTCTCTCTCCAGTCCTGCTCACGTGCCTGCCTAAAAAGCCGTTCTCCTTCGCTTTCTCTCTCTCTTTCTACGGTATTCGCTGCCTCCCCATCGCGTATCAGATACAGTTCCCAAATTCTCTCCCTGCCTGTGAAGGCAGAAAAGTTCGTCTTATTGTTAAACTTCCCAAAATGGATGCGAAGCCTTAAGCAGTCAGTTCTCGGTATTGTCTCTGTCACAAAGCTCGTACCGACTGCAGTTCGGAGGGTGCCCCCTCTCTCTGCTTCTCCTTCCTGATCCCTTCCACGGCACACCCCTCTGTTGGTCTAGACGCCACCTCTGTGCCCTGAACAAGTCCCACCTCTCAGAGACGCCGCCGCCGTTCACTCCAAACTCTCGTTTGAAATATCACCATTTGTTGGCATGGCTTATTTATTTAATATCTCCACCTTTTGGTCCTGTTTTTTTTTTCTTTTTTCCTTTGAGGGGATCCTTAAGAAAGGAACTATGGCATTTCCTCTCCAGCACTGTCCCCGTGGCACTATGTATAGAGGGGTTTTGAATCTGATGATGACCCGTTTAATGGGTTTGTCAAATCCTTCTGCTTCTAGGGGTCATTCTCTTAAACGAGTTAGGTAGGTACTGTGCTTGCCACTCCAAAATATTTGTCAACTGTCAAAAGTCCCCTTTATTTACCCTCTAGCTTTGTAATCTGTTGACTTGTGGGACATTTTACTAATGAATTAATTCTTAACCATTTGGACATAAAAAAATACAGTCTCATGACTCCGTATGTTTTTTTTTTTATTATTATTATTACCTCAGCCCAGTTTGGTAAATCAATATAAACAGGAAAAGTTCATCTTGTAATTCATATATCTCTGATCTGAGACAATAACTTAGCACTTATATTCATCTTATACAGACATAGCAACTGGGTGCTTTTCAAATTTGAATTTACTTTGAGGGAACTTTTACTTTCATGGGTAAAGACAGTGTGGCATCAAGGAAATAGAAGAAACCCCCAGCCTGGTGCTGGCCAAAAAAAAGCAATTTATCCAAAAAGCCATATGCACGTCGATGTTCATAGCAAAATTATACATGGCGGCCAGGACATGGAAGCAATCGAAGTGCCCTACGATGGATGATTGGATAAAGATGTGGTACAGATATACAATGGAATATGACTCAGCTATGAGAAGAGATGAAATGCTGCCCTTTGCAACAACACGGATAGACCTCGAGTGATCATGAGAAGTGAAACAGCCAGACAGAAAAGTTGAAAACCATATGATTTCACACGTATGTGGGATATAAACCTAAAAGCAGCAAACAGACATGACGAGAAGAAATATGAGCCACGCATGTAATTTTCCGTTTTCTAGTAGACATATTAGAAAAAGTAAAAAGAAAGAGATGAAATTAAATTGAATAGTGTTTTTTCTTTAGTCCATTAGACCAAAAATACTATCATTTTGATATCTGATCATTATAAGAATACTAAGATAGTCTACATTCTTTCTTTTCATACTAAATGTTTAGAACATGGAGCATATTTGTCACTTAAAAAGTGTATCTGCATTTCGACCTTCCACTTTTCAAAGGCCAGGAGGTAGTGACTGTCACACTGCACAGCACCGCTGTGGAAAGTCCACCTTTTGACAGCTGTAGGGCAAGCTTCATCAGCATCAGCGCTATTGACATAATGGGCCGCATGATCTTTGTCGCGTTTGGCGTGCCGACCTATGCATTGTGGGATGTTTAGTGACATCCCTGACCTCTAGCCACCAGATGCTAATAGCACCGCCCTGTCCAGGACACAAACAACCTAAAACATCTCCAGGCATGTCCAAATGAGAACCACGGCTACAAGAAATAGACAGAGACATCACGATAAGTTACCTTTAGTCGCTCCCGTTAAAAGCCATCGATGACTTCTCCCAACCTCTTGCAGAGAGTTTTCTAAAGAGCTAAGTGGCTCTGTGGAGACGTTGCAATAGGTATCCCATTCTATTAATCCTTTTGTGGCAGTGGTGAATTAGTTATCGATTGGAAGGCACGGTGGATTGTCGCAATCCACTTACCAGCCGCTTTCAAAGCGTTCTGGATCGTCACATTGTGAGTCTAAGTACATCCTTTACAGAATTCCCTGCTGAAGGCTTTCCCATCATTGGGAGTGTAACGTTCATTGAGCTTATTGTAATTCGTTGGGGGAAATGGACGCTTTCTACTGCAGAGAAGAGGGATCGTCGGTTTAGTTTTGGGGAATGGATTTATGACGAAGTGCTTATTTTCAGCAATGATGCTCAATAGACAAGTCGTTCGAATGTAGTCGAGAAGCCTGTAAGTTGGCACGAGCTCATAGTTTTACAAAGAACTGTGAAAGACAGATGTAACCTGCATTTATTTTAGCAGGCAGCCATTAGTTTGCTACAAGCAATTATTTATTTAGGAATAGAACTTCAGTCATCAGGGACATTTTGTTCTAGAGGTTTTGTTAGGAATGAACTGGAAAAGGAGGAGAGCCGATGGCTTGAATTAAACTGACAGTTTCAATTTGGAGTGATCAGTCTCCCCATGTCATGAGAATATATTTTTTTAAAAAAAAATACCAAAAATACATTCTAAGCCACAGAGAGCTCCAAGTACAACCTCTAATTTATTTTTTGGTTCAAATACTTCATTTTTTGTGCTATGAAAATCCCAGCGAACATCAGATTATCCTCAGATGAATGGGGCAGGGTGCTCAGATTGAGTCAGAGTTTAAGATTATTTTTATTTTATTTTCTAAACTAGAGTAAGAAAAGAGCAGAGAAAGAGGACATGTTAGTAGGTGGGATATGTTTATGTAATACGGTGAGTGTTCATGTTTCACAAAGGACGAGTAAATACATCCAGAGTATTGATCCAGTAAACGTCTACCAAGCGTTTGCAGTATGCTAGGTACTAACCTAGGGACCAGGGGCACAAAGCTGGGCAAGAAGGATGGAGTGTGTCCTCCCAGAGATTATCAAGCCTCTTACTTTAAAACGTTCAGTCGCTGCCATGGGAAAAGCATAGGGGACATGGGGACATGTTAAAGGATCTGGTGTAAGCACCTTTTTTGGATCTAGAGGTACTTCTACAATATGATAATTCGGGAGCATAAGCAGGGATTTGCCTGGCAAGTGATAGAGATAGGTTTATGGCCTAAGAGGCGAGACAAGCAGAGAAGATTCTACTAGGCAGAGGGACAGCATGTTTCAAGGCCCAGAGCTTAGAGAGAATATGATATTTTGGGAAAAATGAAAGTTTAGTTCATAGGTCAAGTGGAAAAAGAACTGGGAACGAGCTCGTGTGTTTTGAGGGTGTCACAGGTTAGATTATTTTCCAGGTATATTCACGCCTTCCCTTGGCTTTCACTGGAGGACACGCTTAGCCATGCTTTTGTGCTGGGCTCGGCTATGTGACTTGCTTTGGCCAATGGAGTGATGGCTGATGTGACGTAACGGCCCTTGAAAGAATGAGCTCAAGCGAGCTGACTCCCAGGCTTATGAATACGCCCCGCTGAAATCAGGAGGGCCACCTCGCTGAATTCAGCCTGGATCGGCTGGCCCCCAACCATCTCACACACCTGTGAGCTAATCAGTGCATATTATTATACACCATTGCTGCTGAAATTCTGTATTTGCTTGTTATACAGCAGAAGCTAACCGATACACTACAGTATCAGAATATTGATCTATAATTTGGTGATTCTTTGTCTTCGATTTACATATTAAGTTCAATACTGTCCAGATAGTAAACATACCATCTATATTTTGCCCTGATTGATGGTAGAATGAATAATGTATTGACAAAAGCAGGAAAAATGAGTATGTTCATGCAATATAACAAGGTTATAATTTGACCACAAATAATACTCTGAGGAGGTAAAATAACACATCTATGCATTTGTTCGTCCATGCCACCTATATATCCAGCACTGTTAGGAACCGGGCAGACAGCCGCTGTTCTGCCCTCACGAAGGTTACAGCAGAGGAACCGGAAGTTCGTAGTGAGAATTTTGCAGGGATTAAAGGAAAATTCTCCAAATTAAAACTCAGTAGATCGGGGCCCCCTTCCTGGCCCTTACCATGTGCTCCCACCCACACGTTTTTTCCAGGAATGACCCTAAATGACACAGTTCGGGACCAGAAAAATATGAAGGGACAGATTTCAGGTACCCCACATTCCAGTCTCGCGTGTAGACATATTCTGAGACTCTGGAAGCAATCTCCAAAGGAAGCTGTGAAAATTTCTTTCTGGGAGATATTTAGGCAATGGGTATAAACATAATCTTGGGGAAAAGTTGTAAGTTCAGCCCTGCATAAGGGTCAGAGGGCAGAACCAAATGACTCCATGACCCCAAGGTTCTCCCGTTGGTCTTTGGCAAAATGACTGTCCACGGGCAGGAATTTCTTTCCGTTTTTAGTTCAGCCGGCTCTAAATTCGAGGTTGTTAATGTGTCGTTTCATGTGTATTCCATCCTGGCAGCTGGCCTGCTTTCAGAAATCACCCAAAATGATGGATTTCTAAAAATATCCTGCAAGCCCAATCGCTTTTGGCAGGTGGGACACGGCCAGGCTCTCGTCCGGCGCGCCGAGTGAGCTGGCCGTTGTCGTGGGCCCGCGCTCCGAGCAAGTCGTCACGACCATCCGTGTCATACTCCTCATTCTTTCCCGTTTTGTTCGAGGGAAAGAAAAATACATGGACAGAGCCCCTGCGCTCCGGGAGCGTGGCCGCGAAATGTCACGACGCTGTGGATCATAAAGGAGTCACGGCAATAACACTTTTAAATTAAAAAAAAAAGAAAAGAAATCGAACGATTAAAATAACTAAGAGCTAATAGTCATGTTTAAAAATATCAATGGCATATTCAACCAAAAGGAATAAAATGAGGGGTGGGGAGGTGGGTTGGTCGGTGTCAAGTAGCTGGAATTCTTAACATGACAGAGACCTCGAGCGGTGACATCCCCACCCCCACGTCCGGTCTACGCCTGGCTCGGCTGCTACCAGATTGTTCCTCGTTGTTGTCGTTGTTGAAATGACTGCCTTAAAGAAAAAGTTGTTGAGCACATTACCTATTAGCCCATTTAGTGATCTCCAGGTTCGTAAATAGGACTAAAGTTTCTGTGTGTTTTGTCGTGACGGCGGGCATTTTTCTCTTGGGAAAAAAATCTTTTTATAGGTAAAAGAGAACTTTAAGATCTTTAAAATATCCGCAAATTATTCTTCTCTGTCCTCATTCTTTAAGACATTTAAAGTAATCATATTGGGAAAGAAAATGTATCAGGGGCAAACATACCGTTAAAGGACGCCTGTTGGAATAGGCTCATTCTTTTACTAAATAGAGACACATAAACTCTTTCTTGTCATTCCTGATGCCAAAGTCTCAAAGGCAAATGTTTTGTGGATCTCCAGGGAAGACTGATGCTCAAGCTTTGTACCAAAACATCACTGAAGCATCTGTGGATACATTGGTGATCACTGCTGAGCCCAGCGCTTGACACCCTGGCCTCTTTCCTGGGTACCTCGGACCTCCCTAAATCCAACCACTGAGAAGACAGGGCTGGGCAAAGCAGAGAACCCCTGACATGTAACTGGCTCTAACCCGAAGGCAGGGTGCCTTAGCTAAATAGCTCTAATGCAATGCCCACGTCCACGTGCGTGTCTGCTCCTCTCAGAAGACAGGGCGACATGAGAAAATCAGCTTTCAGAGGGGAAGAATCAGATGAAGGGTTTCATCAAATCTTTGACTGGCGCAGCCGGGAACCAGCGTGGCATTCACAGCTGGGTCTTGGCGTTCTGTCATTGAGCAGAAACTGTTTTACAGAACTCCAGCCTCGGACAAGGATGCTTTAAAACCACAGTGGTCAAGGAAAAAGACAAGATGGCTCCGTAATTGTGTCTGAACGTGGGCAACGTCACAAACATCCTGCCACCCACGGCAAGGACCCAACAGCCCACTTTTCTGGTTAATATGTGTGACCACTGCTTCTTTACTAATCTACAGCTTCGATCTCCCTTCCTGCCTTCTGGACGAGATGCATCGAGATGCCCAAAGGATACAGTTACCTCCGCTTTTTGATGCAAAGCCCCACTTTCTTTACGCCTCTCCCCAGTCACGTGCCACAAGCCCGTGTCCATGTCTTTCGAAGACTTTCTTACTGGGATAACTGGGGCGGAAAGAAAGTCAGGTATCAAAGTCCTTTTGCAATCAGGTGACTGAGAGCTTTTTAAGGCCATGTCTTCTGGCCACTGAGAATCAGAGGAAATGAAGGCTACTGGCTTGTAATTGTGACTTAGGCTGCACAGAGCAGCGGTCCCCAGGCTTTGTGGCACCGGGGACCGGTGTTCCTATGAGACTCTAACGCCTGAGGATCTGAGGTGGAGCCGAGGCGGTGATGCGGGCCCTGGGGAGCAGCTGCAAATGTAGACGAAGCTTCTCTCGCTCGCTGGACACTCACCAGCTGCTGTGCGGCCCGGTTCCTAACAGGCCACGGACCGGTACCGGTCCACGGCCCGGGGTTTGGGGACCTCTGGCATAGAGGACCGGTGATGTCTAACCCATCTAGGCTTATATTCCAAGTAGTTGTAGGAAAGTAAAAGATGAATTCTTTCTCTACTCTTTATGACTTATGTTATTTTTAGCCAATAAATAACGGTAGAAATTGGAACCGGAAAAGAGAAGTTTTGATTTCTTGCGAACGTTATAAAAATAACCGGTAAACATAATTAAACAGTAGTAATTACTCGGCGGCATTCTGCTACGTGGCTCCATTTGCAAACCAATAAATCATGTTTGTGGTGTTTGCGGAAGGTACGAAGGAAACACAGTAGAAATAACATTGGAAGTTTATCTTAAGGAGCATACATCAGAGCTTAGTTTGTATGAAAACACTGTAATTCAAGTGCAAACAAGCGAACGTGGAGAATTAGGCTGATGCTTCGAAGTAGTAATTGTATAACACTCTTAACTCGCCATTAACGGCAACATTCTAGAGCAACTACTCGTTTAAAAATACTCTGCTTCCTCTAGTATTGCAAAAATAAGAAAGTCGCCGTACGTGGCATTTTAGAAGGGAAAGCGACCCACACGCCCTACCGTTGCAGATTGTCAACCGAGGCGTGGGGGCGTCTGACAGACGAGACACCTGATTCTATCGCCCTGTTCTTCCTGCCTTGCCAATGTGCAAAACTTTCTCTGAAAAGGTATGTTTACCATGTCACATGGACCTTTTCCTCAGCTGGTCCCCCAAGTCAAAACTTACGATGCGTTAGTGTTTTTGACTTTGTAACACGACCGCGTGGCCAAGACTGGGTGTTCTCAGCCTCGGCCCTGTTGATTTTGGGCTGGATGGTTCTCCACTGGGGGAGGGGGCTGTGCTGTGCTCTGTGGGAGGTTTAGCAGCGCCCGCGGTGTCCAGTCGTAATGTCAGTAGTAACCCCCGTCCCCCACCCCAGCTGTGACCATCACAAGTGTCTTCAGACTTTGTCAAATGCCCACTTGGCTGCTAAGGGTTGGTGGCGTGTTACTGCATAACTCATCGGTCACCCATCTGTAAAACGTTGATGTTATTCGCACCTGCTTCCCGACGTCGCGATGGAGGCCCAGAGATTTAATATTCGGGAAAGCCTCAGGGCCTGGCCCCTAAGATGCGTCTAGAAGTATGTCTTAAGTTAGAGAAAAAAATGCTCAAACAACGGGCAGAAACCTGATGAAATGTAACGGGAAATGCACGGTTCGCTATGGAGTTTAGAAATAGAACATGTTTGGGGAGCGTGGTTAATGGGGACGTATGCGAACCAAGGACCTGGGGAATCTAGTGACGGTTCGAATCCGACTAAGAGATTCTGTCATGTGGGCACACCCAGCGGGTCTGTGTCCCATTTTCTCTGACCGAATCAAGCCATCCCCAGAGTGTGCGGCCTCAGTGTGAAAGGCAGACGTGACAAACTCAGGGGTGTTGTTGGGGTAACACGTGTTGCTATAGGGACCTGAGAATCCTGTCACCTGGGCACGTGTCGAATGTACTGGAGCCCCCGGTCTGAAGAATATTTAGTAGGATGAGTGCCAGACGCCCACAATGAGAAGGGTCGACATCTGGCAGTGACGAGATGTCTTCCTACGGCTCTGGACAGCCACACCGGGAGTTCTGGAAAGTGAAGCGCACACAGCCTCTTGGGTTCAGTTCGAGGGCACTTTCTAATAATGAGCTCTGTCTCTCGAGAGAACGAGCTGCGTCGTGGGTTGAAACAGGTATCTAGGGGCTTGTCATGTACACGGAAGGCTCGAGATGCTATAGATCCCCATTGTGATGGGGCTGTTGGACCGAGAGACCTTTAAGGTAGCTCCCAATATTACGACCTGTAAATGCTAAATTAGAAAGTAGAATTTTGACCTACCGAGTAGCTGCCATTCATTGTTCCCTGTATCGTAATGATTTTTCCTTCTCGATTCACTGATAGATTTGGAGGTAGCCCATCCCGCTTAAGAAGGGTGGCAGGGGCAGTCGATTCTGTTCTTGCCCATCCGAAAATGTCTGTATTCCCTTCCTACACTGCATTACTAGTTCGAATGTGTAGAATTTTAGTTTTTTTTTTTTAAATCAGAACTTTGAAGGTATTACTCACTATTTTTAGCACGCCATATCACCTCATCATTCCTAGAATTTCTCGGAGATGTGCCGGGGTGAAGATCACGTGATTCTCTTCGGTACTCCTCGAGCCCCTGTGATTTTGGGGCACTTCCTTCAATTCTTGGAGTCTTTGGAGAAAAAAAAACAACGACTTGTCTGCACATCTCCTCTGCCGACTGTGTCATTCGTTCGTTGTAGAAACGGTGTCTTTCCGATCAGGAGGATTTCGGTTTTCGTTTTGAGCGAAATGTCTTCTAGAATCCGTCTGAGCATCTCGACTTGCTGCTTCTCGTTTTCGCCCTCCCCTCCCCACTGCCCACATTTCTGTCGTGGCCGCTCTTTCTAGGCGCTGGAAGGATGTGGGATGCTCCGGCCATGTCAGAGGGGCAGAGCCGCTGGCAGGCTTTGGTGGCAGCTGGCAGGGTTCCAAGGCAGCAAATTGGATTTCATCCCAGCTGGTAGGGGTCTTCGTGCGATTTTGTTGGAGGACCACTCTCTCTCCCCTCGGGAAAGTATTTGTCTGGCCGCATGCTTTTCTGTCCGCAGTGCGTGTGTGTGTGTGTGACGTGTGTGCACGGGCGTGCATGCTTGCGTGCGTGTGTACGTCAGTGGGAGAGAATGCGCGTGCACACATGCGTGTGTGTGTGCTCGCTGCACGGTTCCGCGTACGGACCTTCTCTCTGTGCCATTGTTTCCTGCTTCCCTGCTTCTGCGTTGATCCTGGAGGGCCTTGTCGTGACCCTATTCAGTGTCACACTGTATGGCTCGCCTGTCTCCTGCGTTATCCAGCCCTCTGCACATGTCCCGGGCTGAACTCTGCAGCTCAGCTGTGCGACTAAATGTTCCTTCATTTAACAATCTGTCTTTCGACTAGTGGTTCTTAGCCACTGGCCACGGCACCCCCAGGGGGTCCTTGACGATGTCTGGAGAGATTTGACGTTGTCATAGCCGGGGCCGAGGGCTGCTGCTGTCTCTAGAGGGCAGAGGTCGGGCACGCTGCTAAACCCCCGAAGGAAGCACAGGACCCCTCACGAGATAGACTCATGCAGCCCCGAATGTCACTGGTGCTCTGTTTGAGGAACCCTGACCTAGAGTCTTGTTCAAATCACACATCTATTAATAACTTTGCACCATAAATTTCTTGTTGTCATGGATTTGTTATTTTAACGATTCATTTGCCATCGATTTAACATGTCTGAAGAGAGAAACAACATAAAGTATGTCCTCGGTCTGCATTCTTGGACCGGAAGCCCGTGAACTCTATTGCTAATTATTTCTGTTTCTATTTTGAAAAAGAGGCAAATAATGTAATAGCTCCGTCTTAAATGTATAGAATGAGCCAACTAGGACTTTACTAATTTCCGTTTTCCACTTCTTATTTTGTGTCCATCAGCATGGAAAACCAAGTGCTAATTGTGTCAACTTGAAATCCACATGACAGGCATCACGGCCACGCGACCCAAGGAAAAAAATGTTTGTTTGCAAAATGTATACTTATTCCGAACAACATTTTTGCGTATCTTTTTTTTTCCTCCCTGTTTCCACGAAGAAATTTGGACATTATCTCAAAGCGTTTGCAGTTAGACATGGGCGCTCTGCTTTGTTTTCCTATCTTATTGCCAAGGTGTGGTCCTTTGCATCCCATGTCTCGGGCGTAATGGGGCTGTGCTCCACCTGCATTCAGGGTCCCAAACCCCGGGACGAGAGGCGAGGAAAGTGGGGTTCTCAGAGCTTCCTTGTCCTAGATGCTGAGAGGGAAGCACCCTTCCTGGGGTCTCCTGTCCTGAACATCTGTTTCGAGTTTCCCTGGCATTTGGCGACATAACATAATAAGATGGCAGGAGGCAGGAAAAATAAGCCACAATAAAAGTGTCCTAAAAAGACACTTGTTTCTATTTATTGCTTCACAGAACATGCCTGAGGGCAGGGAGAAAGGTTAGCTGTATGCCGCCGTGGAGGGCGGAGCGGGCCGGTGACCGTGGTTTACCGACTGGCATTTGCGGCTGGTTTTCGGAAGGCAGGCACGAGGTGGGTGTCCGGGACACGGGGTGCGTTCCTCCAGCAGGTTAGTTATTTCGTTTCTGCTTCCAGGGCACAGAAGCAAAGCCAGGGCCTCAGTAGACTCTTGTCATAAGTGACAGATAAATCCGAGTGCAATGGCACACGCTCATCGTCACGTGCGAAGCAGAGCAGGTGTCCGCTCCGATGCGAGCCGCCTCCATCACCGACAGGTGTAAATTATTATTATGTTTTCCAGCTCTAGCGAGAGATATAGCTGGCATGTAACAGTGTGTAAATTCAAACTTAAAGTGACTTGATACACCGCAGTATTACAATGTAATGGCCACTGTCGCGTGAGCTGACACCTCCGTCACAGTCACATAATTACCATTTCTTTCCAGCGGCGAGCATGGTTTAAGAGCTTCTGTCTCAACGACCTCCGCGTCTGTCTGTACAGACGTGCGATTTATAAATTACAATCGCAGTGCCCAAGGGGCAGAAATGAAACGGAACGATCACAGTCCAATGTCCACCCACCGCAGGTGTGTTCTGACTCGTCGGTTCGGGGTGTTTGGCCACAGCCCAGGCACATCTCCCTGGAGACTGGCTGTAGCAAGGGCATGTCACGTGGGTGCTTTGGAGATTCTTCTGATCCCCGAAACACCTGGACCTAGAAACGTGACAGTGAAATGAAGTCTGTTTTGGCTTAAATGTCCCAGAGAATGAGGTCTTCTCTGGACAAACGTTATGTTTTAAAATTTTATTGTCTCAATGTATACACGGTAAAATCGACGTTTTAATGTGCACAGTTCTTTTAATTCTAACAAATGTGTTGATTGAGGAACCGCCCAAATCAGGGTGCAGAACAGTTCTGTCAGCCCCCAAACGCCCTCACAGCAGCTCCCTTGGCAGTCCCAATGTGCCCGTCCCCAGGGCCTGCAACACTTTTCTCTCGGAGAAGGTCACGGACATGGACTCGTCCAGGAAGAAGCCTTCAGGACCGCCCCCCTTCACTCGTCATGCCTTTGCGGTTCATCCACGGCGTTGCATGGGTCCACTGCTGCTTTTCACCTTACCGCTGAGTAGGACTCCATCACAGATGTATTTGATCTGTTCATTCACCAAGTAGACGTTTCCGTTCTGTCCAGGTTTGGGCGGTGACGAACAGAGTCGCCATGTGCGTGCGCGAGCCTGTGTCTCCATCTCTGGAGAGGTAGGAGGAGATTCCTGAATCTTCCTTTACTTTCGTATCATCTTCTCCAAACAGATCTTGCATCTCCTTTATTTGGTTTGTGACTGAGGAACGTGCTTCTTGCTGCGACTGTGAATGACGTTATTAACATCTTTTTCGATTTGATTGTTGCTGGCATCTAGGAATCCTTTCCATGTTCGGATTTTATCTTATATCCAAAAGACTTGCCAGACTCTTTTATGAGTTCCAGGAATTGGTTAGTCGATGCAATTAGATTTTTTATGGTTTAGCAATCATATTGTCTGCATACTATGAAATGTCTTCCATTAAAATATATATCTGTACTTGTGTGTACCTAGGTGTATATATCTATTATCTTTTATCTATCTGTCTGTCTGTCCCTCCATCTATCCATCTATTCATCTCTCTTTTATCTATCAATATATCTATATATTTAAGTACGTATGTATGTATGTATCTATCTATCTGTTCATCCACCCACCCACCCATCCACCCCTCTCTCTCATCTATCAATGTATGTAAGTATATCTGTCTGTCTATCTAT
>NW_024354496.1:550391-621048 GCF_902729225.1 Pteropus medius
TCTATCTATCTATCTATCTATCTATCTATCTATCTATCTATGTATCTATCATCTATCTATCCAACCATCATCTATCTGTCATCTGTCTGTCTGTCTGTGTCTATTATCTATTATCTATCTATCATCCATCCATCCATCCATCCATCCTTCCATCCATCCATCCATGGCAGGGGTTCTCATCTTCCTTCTTCAGTCACGGTGGGTCAGCGGCCACCACTTCCGCTTGCGAGTGTTACTTGTTCTCTCTTGTGTCTTTCTGCTCAGATCCGAGTCCCCTGGGCTGGGGACAGGGCAGCCGTGACCATCTGCTCTGCTTTCTGTCCTTTTCTGACGGGCACAGCCCTTTGGCATGCCAGCATCCAGGGCAAGGTCTTCTGTGAGCCTCACGACGCGCTTCCTGGTCTGGGACCCACGGCCGTCCCCGCTCTCAGACTGCATTGAGGGTACAGAAGGCTTTGGTGTCTGCTGTTGGTGTTTGTCTCGAATCGCTGGTGTTCATCTGAAAATCAGCCTGGGAGGCAGGCCCCTGCTGGCTTCCAAGCCTGTCACGACTTCCGGGTGATTTGAGATGGCCCAGGCCACCCTGAGTTTCATCATCTTCAGTGGGGGCAGTGGAAGCTAACCTCTGTTTCTGGAAACTGGAACCTTCCATTTCTCGAATGACTTTTTTATTCAGTCAACAAATGTGCATTTTTGTGTGTGCGTGTGTGTACCTTTCTGAAATTCTCTATATTTTCTCTAAATATGTCTCTTTTTTTTTTTTTGGAAAAAATAGTATTTTATGATTGCACTATTGTCTCTCTCCCCCTTAATTCTGTTGATAAGCCGATTTTACTGTCTGCTTTAGACGGTGGGATCATTCTCCTTCCTGGGGTGGGTCTTTCTTCCTTTTCCAGCATGTCTGCTCTCTCATGTCTTCAGGTGGCCCCTTCATTTATTCTAGCTCATCTTCAAAATTTTTTTTTTTTTCCGGAAAATGTTTAACGGCAGTCCCGTGCACCCTTTCCGGGCTATCTGCAAATATTGCATTTGTTCCTGCGGGTCCTCTTTGAGTTGTTATGTTAATTTCTTGGTTTCCGGTTCCAAACCAAGCAACGAATAAAGCTGGAGTTTGTACACCCAGCACAGCACGAGCCCGAATTTTCTACACCTCGCGATGACTGTTTGCTTCTGCATGGCACAGGCTGGGAGACGGCAAAGCTGCTCGTCATGGAGCCCGTGGGTGCTTTTTCCATCTCTGTTTTGTGGGTGGGGCAGACATCTCAGCTCACGGCTGTGCCTAAGAGGCCCGTCTAGCACCTCACGTAGCCTTAGGGCCGTGCCTCCTGTTTTGGGGGGAGCATGAGAAACCCCGTCCGCAGAACCTGCCGTGCAAGCCAGCCCTCCACGGTCATCTCCTTGAGACTTGAGCCCCAGTTGCTTCTGCATGTCTGACACCCGGCCATATACCCCCTCTTAGTACCCACTGCTTCTCTGAGTGGGGACAGGTATGTTTTCCACCTTGGCGATGTCTCGCCAGTAGGAGAGCTTCCCTCTGTGCCAGCCCACTCTGCTGGAGTGTCCTGGGTTCCCGTAGGCTTTACTGTAGCACTTTTTGCGACCGTGGCAATGGCTGTGTCGTAGATCAGGTTGACGATGGAGCCGTGTGCTTTTCCCTTTAGTAGTTTCCACCCCAGCTTTCCCACCCCATGGGGAGAGAGACGGGATGCGAATAAATAGGTTTCCTCTTGCGCCTTGCTCTGCCAACAGGGACGCAGTGCCGACTTGGTGCCAGGCAGACATGGTAGCTAAGGGACGTCCATTCTACTCCACTTTGTGCAGTGGATAAATGACAACTGGAAAGAGAGCGGGTGTCCAGGGGCTTTGAAAGCTACGGTAAAGAAGCGATAAGGGGTTTACATGTTTTAACTTGTCACATCTCCGTGAGATAGGTGACTTCGCTGTACTCGTATTACAAAGGGCAGTAAAGAACAGAGAGGTGGTGAAGCCTACCCAAGATCACACAGCCAGTAAATGACACAGCAGGAATTTTAACCTGCTCCTAATTATTACGCCGCGCCATGCAGCATTAAACTTCCCGGAAGAAAAGAGCGAATATTGATCGAATGGAATTTTTCAAATACGAATAGAAACTAGGGAACGATATGGCAGAAAGAAAGTTTAAGGATGAGAAAAAGCCAAGAAGGAGGGGTTTGTATAAAAAAGGAGTCCGTCTCCCCGGTTCGTTCCTGGGTCTGCGTGATGCAGCATCTTTGCACACAGAGCGGGACCTTGGCCTCTGAGAAGCGTGCGGAGCGTAAGCAGGCCAAGGGTTTATTACTGACCTACGGGGACTTCATCGGGAGAAATGTGACTTTGCTTCTCCCCTGGTTCTTAGCATCTGCATCAAATGGGGACCACTTACCCCAAACGGCAGTTCACTGGAAGCGAGTGGTGACATCTGCACATTACACCCCGACACAAAAGTCAGTAGAACTCGAGTTTTAACAAATCCCCTTTCTATGCGCACTTGAGGACATTCCTGGGGAATGGCGTCTGTGCTGGCCGTGAGTGGACCGTGAGATTGGCAGGTGCTGAGGTTTGGATGAATGGAGGGGACGGGAAGGCTGAGGAGGTGACGAGGCTGGTCTAGTGAATTTCAGTAGGAGCTATAAAGAGTTCCTAGAATGCCCCGGACCGTTCACAGGGCATTCAGCTGCTTTCCTTTTGGACAGAGAGATCGCATGTATGGAGAGAGTCACGAATTCTTTTTCTGTACTTTCCGAGGCGGAATGACATACGCATTAAAAAAAATAACACGTCCAAGAACACAGCACAGCCTCACACTGGCTTCCCACAGCGCCCAGCCCACAGCACTGTCTCTGAGCCCAGAAGAATCTGCTCTTTGTTGAAGGCTCGCTCGTCACCATGGTCCCCTAGCTTCGAGTCACCGAGAATTTGACACGCAAGCTGATGACTCAGGAGAAATTTTGTTCTCAACCCCGAGGAGATTTCTGGAGAGAAAAGCCAGTACTTGAGTGTGTGTGTGTGTGCGTGTGTGTGTGTGTGTGTGTGTATGTGTGTGTGCGAGCACGAGCGTGCAAGCTCATGCTCACGCACACGCACAAGCACGTGGGTTTAAAAAGAGCCCATTTGTTTTCCCAATTTCCTATCAGACTCATTTTTAATTTAAGAAATATGGATGTGAACTAGATTTAAATGGATGGTTCTGTAATGGATGATTGTGTAAGCCAAAGAGCCCTTGAAAGCATCAGCTATGAAAAATGAATTTAATCGTCTTTCTGATGATGCTTTCTTAAATTTGATTAACTGCTTTCTAAAAATGTATTCTGTACCAGAGCCACGTCCGACCGGTTCTGTGATGAGGCATCTGAGCTTACAAAGCATAAATCAGATCGTGGACCACTTGAGCGTGCAGGGCTGTGGGAGTGGAATATAAAGCATCTCCCTTGGACAGCGGCTGGAGAAATCCAGAACTCGTCACGGAGGACCTCGGCCAGCCTCCACGTGCCTTCGCCTGGAAAAGACTTCTTGACGTCTTCCTGTGGTTAGCAGCTTCTTGGTACGTTCTGTCATGATTCATTCTCTATTATGTCGGCCTTTATTTATCTACGAGAACGTTTTCACATGAATTTCCTTTCGTCCAAGGATGATAAAAAAAGAACCTTGAGTGAAACGCAGTTCACTTGAGTTAGAGCCTCTAAAAACGAGAACCAATTTTTCTTTGCTACAGAATGTCTAGTAATAAGCGGAGGACTTTAAAAACTGTAATAACTTTCTCAGGCTTAGAAAGATAGTAAATCTAGTGGAGAAGGGTTTAAAGGCGCTGGGCCAGGCATACTTGAAGACCCAAAAGGTGGATGAGGAAGGGGCTGTGGAGGCTGACCCTCAGTGGCATTTGGGGAACTAAAAATATACACATCAGTGCTGAGCAACGAAACGTAATTACAATGTTACAACATAGCAGACAATCGGAAATCTAAGTTAATAGCAGTTGGATACGGTAGGTTTAATGATGTCGAAAAGTACAATGAGATGGAACGAAGCTCGGAAATTGACAAAAAGTGGGAAGAAATTCGTCAGCGATGTCAGGAAAAGGATCACGATGATGGACACGTGAAAGTGTGGACGCAGCAAAGGATGAATAAAATCAACGCAAATCTGTAAAAATTTATACAGAAATATGAGTTTACAGGGAGGCAAGTTACTCAGCACCAACCTGCTCGATACAAAACTTTTTTTTTTTTTCTGAAAAGTGATTTAAAAGGAATCTTTCTGATAGGTCAACTATACGTGAACAATAGGATAACATACTGAGAAGTCTACTTGTCCCCAAGACATTTCTAGTCAGGAAAAGTCACTTTTGGGGGCAGAGACAGCGTGTGGCTGGAAGGTGGGTTTTGTATTTTTTAGAAAATACAAGGGCTTTTTTATTAACCAGTGTCACCCCAATAAATTGAAGAATAATAAAAAAAGGAAACACAAGGGCTTGAAGGAAGTTATCAACATTACAGGCATGTCGGAGACAGGGAAGAGATATAATTTGCATACCATACGGTTCGCCCACTGAATCTGTGTGGTTCGATAGCTTTGTGTATATTCTCACGTCTTTGCGACGATCAGCACGATCGGGCTTAGAACGTTTTCACCACCCGCCAAAAGAGCCCCGTACCTCTTAGCCCTCACTCCCATCTCTTCAAACTTCCAGCCGTAGGCGACCACATAATCTACTTTTATCTCTCTTCACCACAGGTTTTTATAACCTATTCTCAGAAGTGACATCTCAGTGCTTTCGCCTCAGGTTCGGTTGCTTACATCTGAGTTGTTAAGATCTCACCAGGAGGATGGAGGAATTCTACAGGCTTCCTTCTCTGTGGCTCATACAAGTGTCTTAAAAGCAAGGCAGTTCGGAGCCGGATATGGCAAGATGCTGGAAGGGCAGTGCTTCTTCTGCAAGAGTCCTCCATGTACTTGGACTTCCCCCTTCTGCCTGTGCTCCCGCTGGCCTGAGCAACCCTGAACTCGCCACGGCCCCCAGAACCGAACCTGGCAACCCATCAGTCTGCCGTCCAGGGCAGATGACCCTTGTTCGCCTAGCTTTTTAAATATAGATATTTAAACATAGATCTTTACATATAGATCTTTAAATATAGATATTGCACATTAAGCACGAAAGCCTGAGGCCGTGGTGATTGAGTTTTCCCCTGAGATTTTGCTGAATCTCATTGCATGACATTTCTCTGCGAAACTACGGTCCACTCTTAGAGATTCAAAATACACGCTGACACCGTGAAGGCGTATCGTATAGAAAGTCGCTTAACTTTGTTCGACTGTGTCTTCCCTGCCCATAATTAACCGTGAGGCACCTTCCCCATCATTTCATCCCCATTGTGGGACACAGGAGACACACAGAACATTCTCTGAGGGGCAAAAAAAGGGGGGAGGCTGTTGCAACAACCTGTTAGACTCTCGTTAAGTGTGCATCGAGTCGACTAGAACCGTTAGCGTTTTTCACAAGGAAGGTGAGAGATTTCTCATACTGTGCTATCTCAGGTAGGGTTTCGAACCCGTGTGGAGGAGTTCACTTTGATCTCTGCTCAATATTATTGGGTTCAAGGTCAACCTTAAGCAGAACAGCGTATGATGCTGGTGATCAGTAGACTCGACTGTCAATCCTTGGTTAATCCTGTGGAGAGGATGTTGCATCTTCGATCTAGGATTTATGTCATGGATTAGTTTCCCTACAGGAGGCAAGCCACGAACATTTCGAAGCATGAGTTTTGTATCGAGCAGGTCGGCGCCGAGTACCTTGCCCGCCCGCAAACTCTCCTCGCTCAGAATAACATCCATCTCGCTTCTGTTCACCTGCTTCTGGGTATAGTAGGTAATGTTCTCAGCAACTGGTGAGAACGTTACTTCAGAAAATATTCATTTCCCCCACAAGGAGCACCTCCTTGAACTAGCTTCCCATCGGGGGGCCCATATTTTCAGCATTGTTCTCCAGCTGCCTCCGTCAGCTAGGACAGAATTCTTTCAGTGAATCAATATTAACTCCTGTTTCGAACACATTTTCTGGAGCTCACAAAACGTGTCTAATTTATTTCAGATTTTGGGGAAGAGTGAATAACTCATGCGTCTCTCGTTTTGAGTCGAGTTGGTTTCCTTTTTTTAGAGTCGATCGACTCTAGACTTTTGGACATTCACCTGCACATTTCAGGATTACTAAGGGCGGTCTCTGTCATTCTTTTCATCCCTTCTTTCGATAAACCGATGGACCTAGACTACTCACCCGAATCTAGAATGTCGTACGAAGTTTAAACTAGATTATTTCTTTTACCACCCTTGGTTTCGGCGCCACCATAAGTATGTCGTATCTTCCTTTCTAGCTGCGGTAGTTTGAATCCTGGGCTGGCTCCGAGGTCGTCATATCGTGTTGTACACACCCTCTGTATTCCTTATCCCTCGCATGTGGCACCTGTGAAAATGATGGATGCCACTTTCTTGATTAGGGAGCCTTCTAAGGCAAAGATGATGAGATGTCAGCTGGTGACATTGTAGCAGACTGCTGGCGTTGGAGAAACAGCTGCCGTGTCATGAGAGGGTCAGGTGGCTAGGGACAGAGGGCCGACCCTAGGAGCCGACAGCCATTGAGAAACCTGGGACCTCAGTCCTACAGCGAACCACAAGGCGCCGAGTTCTGTCCACAGCCACGTGAGCTTGGGAGAGGGCCCCCAGCTGCAGACACCACAGCCTGGGGACTCCTTGACGAGGAACCTTGAGAAAGTCTGAGCATTGGCCCCGGTTAAGCTGTGCCTGGACTCCTGTCCAGAGACACCATGTGCTGACGTGTGTTGTTTTAACGCACCAATTTTGTGGTCATTCGCTGTGGAGCGTCAGATAAGTCACACCGCAGCTTAGAAACACTCTCGTCGCGCTTATCAGTGACGTCGTGCCATGCACACCAGACCATCCTGCCGGTTCGGACCCCAGACGTCACGAAGCGTTTTCAGATGGCCTGGCTGACACTTTCTATGCCTTAGCTCCTGGTGGCTTTCTCCATCTTGGTTCAAGTCCAACACCCCTCCCGCCTGTCTTTCTTCATATTCCTTTACAATCGAGGCTCACGAAAGAGACTCTGCAGCCACGGCAGGGGGTGTCACCCCTTTCATTAAGATCATTCCCATTCCCGCCGCCCCGAAAGGCTGCCTGCCCACCTTTCTTCCTTCTACTCGCAGTTTTAGGCTGCCCAAGAGTCTTCCTCCTCGCTGCGATATTTTTCAGTAGCTGCTCAGGCTTATCAAAGGTGCAGAGGAGTGGCCTGAGGGACGTCCTCGCATAGATGGAGCTACCCGCCACCACGCCGCACACCGGCGGTGGTCAGGAATGGCGGAGGGGGTCTCCCCCAGCAGACCACAGGGGCGTTTTCTGGCCGTAAGAGGCTTCATCCACCAGGAAGGCGAAGCCGGCGCCACACACGCTTGCATCCACCTTCCTCTGGACCTCAGAGTTCTGCACTGGACCCATCGAAGATCTGCATGAAAATGCTAACGGGGAGCCCAAAGCACAACGAAGATGGAGGCTCGGTGAGTGTGCGCATCCTCTGCAGTTTGGGCATTGCAGGTGGAAGGCCTCCTGCACGGAAGATGAGAAGCAGCACACTCTCTCGCCGCCATGGCTGTGACATACGCCTGCTGTATGCACGACTGGCCTCCGGGCTACCGGAGAAGGCAAACCGGGGTTCTCGTGTTTAACTGACCGTGCGGTTTCCGTACCCTGAAAGGAATATCTGATTTAAGAGGGAAGGAGGGAAAAGGGGAAGGAAAGCCAACAGGTTGTCTGAACTCGAGCACAGGTGATGATGAGTGGAATCACGTGCACGGAAGCAAATCTCGCAGAGAGGGGACTCGCCATCAGTGGGCATCGAGACACAGGGACACACCTGTGTCTACCGGAAGGGTCACCGAGGTCACAGCCACTACGCCCAGACATTTGTAGGTATAAGGAAACCCATTATCAGCTGCTGAGGGACGTGCGTCCTGTCCGGATCCTTGGTGAAAGTTGGGGGCCGCCCACGTAGAGCTGCGAGGTGCCGATCTGCACCCGGGTTTGGCGTAAAATAACACAGTTCCCGAAGCTGTGTCTGCCACACCCAAGGCTCCGAGATGGAGCTGCTCAGCCACGAACGGTCGCTCGTCGGCTCGTAACGGCGTCCTTTTTACAGCCCGCGTTACAGTTTGCAGCTTTCATGTCCTGGGTCACTTTCCCTGGGGGCCAGGCTGCTCTGCCCACGGCGGTGCGGTCTCCACGACGGCGTGTCGCATGCTCCAGCCGTCCAAGGCGGTGAGCCCAGCGCCCGGCCCGCTTCTTGGCGCTGTTGCTTTTCCTTGAGCCCGTGTTTAATGAACGACGAGAGGAAACTCGATCGTTTCGATGGGTCTAAAGTTTTCCTTCCAGTCCTTCCTCCCTCCCCGCTTCTTCCTTTCATGCTTTCTTCCTTCCCAAATCCTTCTTTCTCTGTCTCACCGTGGAACGCCCCTGGGAAGTCCTGTGAGAGCGTCTTCCAGAGCCTTCTACACTTCCAGTGGCTGCCCACGTTGCCAATGCCTCAACCCAGGTGACGTTACCTGATGGCGTCTGATGCGTCGCTCGTGACTTTGAACCTCTGCCTGGAACACGAAAGGGCTTGGAGCCCGGCATTCATGTTTTCTGCTGGATTGTGGTTGGCAGAAGAAAGCGGAGTTTTGAGAGCCAGCATGTGAGCCGGTCCCAGAGATTCCTACTGCCCAGCGTATGTGTACCCTGTGTCACCCGTACCTTCCCGCCGGGGCAGAGCGTTAGGACAGGAGGGCTTACCGCTCCCGTGATTAGCTCACTAATCATTTGACGGTGAGTTAATTGGGACTTGGCTTGTGACAGGCGGTTCCACTCACGTGACTTGGCATCTGCCAGGTACGGTCCTAGGAAGCTCTTGGTCCTCCGATGGACAGAGACGACTCCACTGAGTACCCCTCCCCCTTCTCTATGCGTGAGTGCCCGGGTGTGCCATAGCCACCGTAACCATGAGGCCACATTTGTGATTTGGGATGAGCCATGAGCAGATGCTGAGGGCGGAGGCCGAGGGCGGGGGGCACAGACAGAGAGCACCGGGTCCTGAGGGTATCGTGAGCAGAGCCACTGGCTCTTGGCCACACACCTGCTGACAGCGCGACAGAGATAAATCCCTATCGCTCAAGCTGTTCCTTTCTCATCAGTGTATTTTCTCATCCGAATACAGACCTTGAGGCTCTGAAAACCTGTAGTTTCTCCTGCTCAGGGAAGAAAGCTGATGGCTGTTCAATCTCTAGAAATAATGAATAAGAGCAATAAAAAGTCATGCAAGAGTTAGCAAGGCGACAGAGTCAGAATACGCGGTGTTCTAAGAAATGTGGTTTTAAGGGAATTGTGCTTTATTTCTTGAAAAAAACCCTGCAGATGGAAACATTTTTTTCTTTATTAACTCAGCTGCTGGTATTTGATTTCTGATCGAACCTCTAGTTAGTTGTGTCAACTGCTTTTGTTTGTATTTTTTATGTACATAACATCGGCACTGCTTGTAAATGTGCCACCTGCTCTGGAATTTTATCATATGTCAATGAAACCTAATCAGTAACACAAATTGCTGTCAAGGTCATCGCGAAGGGATATATGAAGCTTTCCATGGTCCTAAATTTTGAGAAATATAGTCGATCTAGTAATTACTATTATTCTCAATTATGTCAGTGGAAATAACTCTGAAATATATTCTGGGATGGTCTGGTGCTCTACTTTAAGGCTCTACCATATCTTGCAGAATGAAATCAGTGAGCGTCAAAGAAAATAGCGTGATAAATATTTTCTATCCCGTAGTCTCGGAAAGACATGATTTGGAGAGAGATCAACAGAAAGATAAAAATGATCAAATACGGTCGAGGACTGACGTATGATGGAAGATCAAAAAGATACATAGAATCAGTGTGTTTTGGTGGCACTGTGACCGAAGAAGATATAATGATCTGTAAAAGGCAATGTCTGGAAGAGATGGAGATTAAAAAAAAAAAAAACACACTTTATTTGGTTTGGACGTGTCTGGGCAAAACTCTCATTCATTGCAATAAATCTTTATCACGTGCCTCCTGTGGGCGAGCATTGCTCTAAGCATCGAAGACACAGAGAGGAAAGGTTCACTCCTTGCCCATGGGGGTGTCCATGAGCTGGTGAGGTAGTCAGGGAAATGAAGGGGCCGGCCGTGAAAATAGAGAGGGCAGGAATGTCGGGGTGCTGAAGGGTGCAGAGGCACGAGAAAGCTAATCCAGCCTGGGGGTTTCGAAAAAGGCATTGGGGGGAGCCATGCTGAGTGGTGTCTGGATGAACGAAATTAGCTTCATGAGCGAAGGGAAGGCGAAAGCTTGTCAGGGCATGGGAAGTAGCTCGTGTAAATGCTCCAAGGAGCGTGGTGCCTCGAGGAAATTGTCAGTGGCTCCTAAAATCTGCAGCCAGTGCTCGTGGGTAGGGAGCAGGGGATAACTCTGGGGAAAAGCGAAGGGAAAATTAATAAGGGAACTCGCAAGCGATGGTAGGTCATTGCATGTTTGAAGCTGAGACATTGCGTGATCAGATCGATGTTTTGGAATAGACCGCACGATCTGAACTTGGATTCCAGAGCAAAATCTGAGACCTGCTAGGCGGGAAACAAGATTTGGTGGGTACCAGGGTCAGTGTGGTTGAAGACGAATGGATGGATGAGAGAGATTTGCTAAGGGATGAACAGGACCTGCCTCGCATGGGATGTGCACTTGAGATCTAGCAGCACGGAAAATGAATGAGATCTCCCCGCGAAGGAAAGAGGTTAAAGATCAAACGTTTCACATCGTCGACACCGAAGAGTGCGCCCAGATGACCGAGGCGCGCCAGAGAGCGGGGACTGGGAAGCGGTGGCTTCATAACAGCGGAGGGCAGAGGTGTGAAGAGGGAGAGCCACGTGACCCAAAGCGACCTCGCCAGCAACAGCACCTGGGAGCGTCGGGGGCGGAGGCTGCTGCAAAGGATGTTAGCCCAACGTAATGAGAGTTTATGTCACCAATGCAAAATTTCATCTTACCTTGTCCTCATTCTCTCTCATTGCTCAAGACATCCCGGGCTAAGTGACCAGATACATGGACGGGCAAATCCGCATAGGTCCGAGGAGCGTTCTCTGTTGACCTGTTGTATCCGCTCTCCAGGGACCTCCACAGTTCTCCTCCCGTCTGCTGACTTCTGCGCTGTCCTTCAGTCTTGCAATGAAGTGGTGGTACCCGCTTTGATGGGCTGGGGCTGGAGGGGGGAGCAGTATCAGGTGTATGCGTATGGAAGACCGAGCACTATCCTGAGCGCCTTAACTTCTTCTGCCGAAGAGCCCGTCATTGCCTTGCAAAGGCCTGACGCTCAGCCAGTTGACACTCACGGCCCGAGGCAGGGCTGGCAGGTGGCGGAGTCAGGATCTGAACCCAGGGCGGCCTGCTTAGAAAGCCTTTGCTGTTCCTACATTTCCGTGCTCTTCTGCTTAAGCTCGTTTCGGGGAGATTGGTCTGTAGAAGGGGAGATGACACGCGTAGAGATATTTACAGCCCAAGACGCCATGTGTGAATTTCACACAGTCCTACGGAACGCCAGAGAATGAAGAGCCCCCCTTACTGGAGCATCAGGGAAGGATTCAGGAAATGCACGTTATTTCAACTAGACCTTGGAAGATGGGTTGGATATTTTTCCATCAGAGTGACAGCAAATTGGAGCCCAGGAAAATGCCCACCTGTGTAGATGACAGCACGACTCCATGCAGAAGACGAGGGGGTTTCGGGCTACATCGTGGACACGTGGAGCTTCAGGAGACGTTTCTGCGGCAGACAGATGCAAAAGCAGGAAAGGCCACGCCCAGCTCTCCATCGCGGTCTTTCAAAAGACATGCTCGTTTGTGAGTATGTTCTACAGACGCTTCCTGTGCCGGCTCCTTCGCTGCTTCGTGCGCATCTCAAGGCTGTAGCCCACCTGCCTTCTGTTGTCCCTTCTCTGCAGTGAACCACCCCCCGCCCCGGTCTCCTCTAGGCATCTAAGGCAGTAGGGCTCTTGGGACCAGGCGGGGATGGGCTTTAATGACTGGCCACCATGCACCTGTCGGAATCCGCCATCTGCATTCTCTGGGGTGCCCGCCACGCAAAGGAAACTCGATGGTGCAAGCTCGGCACGTGACTTCCGTCGCGACACAGAGGGTTTGGATCGTCAGAAAGGTTGGCCGGTCTTAAAATTCCGAGTTTCAGCTCGAGCATCCGCGTCCCCGTGGTTACTGTAGCTGGCCAGGCGCAATATTTCTTCTTCTTTTCAAACCGTTTTCATGCTTTTCAGTGTATGTTGGTAATTCAGGAGTCGCGACGAGATAGTCAATGCTCGTATTTTAAAGCGCCGCGTGTTGAAGTTCGTCTTTCTTTAAACTCAGTGGCGTGCTCTGACTTTTAAAATGTAGCATGCTCAGGAACCTACGTGGCTGGGACACATACCCTCGGGAGCGTTTACGAGAAATCGATGACCGCGGCATTCCTGTTTCGTAGGGCAGATCCCAGGTGGTTACATGATGGAATAATAACATCCAGTAACAGCTTATTAAAATCTTAGGATGTCGCACTGACAAGGGGTAGCCAACTTGGTGGCAGAAGTCGGCCTGGGCAATTGACAACAGCACTCTGCAAACTGTGGTCGCGCGCCCCGTCAGAAAATGAGGCGAAGCCATGCGTCGGTAGCACACAGGGTGTTTCTTCTGACCTTCCGTGTGATGTACCATTCGACTAGGTCAATTCAAGCGAAAGCTTTAGCGTGTATCAAGAACCTCTTCTGAGCCTCGCAGATGCATTTTTTCTTATCTTGAATCACTGCGCCGTTGTTCTTAGAACTGCATGAAGTTCCTCGATTTACGTCCTCGTTCGGCATGGATTGATCCAGAACGAGTGTAGGTGTGGAGCTTCGCAAGTCTATAGCAGACGTGGAAAAGCTTGGAGTTAGCTTTCTCTTCGTCCGACTAACTCGAAGTCGGGTACCAGGTTGGGAGGGGTCGGTGTTAATGGCTGGGTTAGGAGATGAAGGCGATACAGAATTTAGCTGGGTGCAGAGCTTCTGGAAGTTCCTTCTTTTCCTTACCAAGAACCCACGGCGGATGCCTCCACTCCTGGCGCGCACTGTGCGTGGCTGGGGAGAGTGTCCTTAGCGCGTGCAAATCGTGACTGTCGCCTCTGTCATTTATCAAACGCTGATGCGCTCGAACACGCACGAGCGCAGACACCCTTTCTGATGGCTGCGGTCGTCACTTTATGCAAGATGAAAAAGCTAGGGACGCTCTCGCTGGGCTCTGTGAGTGACCGCGGAGCCGGAGCTGCTCACAGCCGCCGGGGTCGGGAAGGCGAAAGCGGCAGCTAATGTTCCTGCTGGCACCGAGGGGCTTGTAGATTGTGTCACGAGTTGCTAGTGTTGCAACGGAGGAGCCAGGATCAGTGAGACGAATGGGAGTGCGTGCCTGGCATTTTTGAGGCAAAGAGGAAGCAGAAGGAACGGGAGTTAGGAGAAAAGCAAAGAAAATTCGCACCCAAGAACAGTTAAAAATAAAAGCCGTGCAGCAGGCTTGCCGAAGGAATGATCTTTATAGAGAGACACAACTGCATCATTCTGTCCTTTGCAAGTGACGTCACCCTAGGCAGCCTATTTGAGCAGCGAGAGTTTGCAGAGGCAGAAAGGGGGTTCATCGATATGTTCGAAGCGTGCACTATCTGTCCTTCTGTGATTAGCTTCCTTCACGTCACACGGTGTCCTGAAGATTCAGCTGCAGAATCTCCTTTTAAAAGGCTGACTAATATCTCATTGTATGTTTATGTCACCTTTTCTTTATCCATTCGTGTGTCGATGGCACTGACTTGGTTACCACATCACGCCTGTCGTGACGAGGGCTGCCGTGCACACGCGTGTGCTAATATCTCTCTGGGGTCTCATTTCGATCCATTTGGATAAAAACCCGGATTGCTGAGTCTAATCGATGGGCATAAAGATTCACTTTATGCAAGATGAAAAAGCTGTCGACATCTGCCTGTAACCTGTACTTAACACTTAAGTATGACACACTTAACATTCTGTTGAGAGGGCGGGTCTCACGTTAAGTGTTCTCACTACGATGAAATAAAACCGTAAAAATACGATTGGGCTCTATGGCCCTGCCCCCCGGAACAAGCCCGAGCCCGTCTGATCTCGGAAGCTCAGCAGGGTCGGGCCTGCTTAGTACTTGGATGGGAGACCCCCTAGGAAGACCAGATGCTGTAGGCGTAAAAAATAAAAAAATAAGGGATTGTAAGCTGACAAGGTCCTTGCAATCTGTGAGGTCGACCAAGGGTGGCCTTGCCTCAAAAAAATAAATAAATAAAAAATAAAAATAAAGGTACTTTTGGAGCCTTATCCTTTGTTACAGCTTCCCTTGCCTCTTAGGACGAGGGACAGGGACGAGGAAGCAGAGGCTTGGGGTGGTCATCGGCTCAAGGTCACACAGCGAACTCGGGCGCACAGACGACCATCACACCTGGGATGCCCTGAGTCCAAAGTCCATGCCTGTGGCCAGCTGAAGATAACAGAAAGGCATCGTCAGGGCGAATAAAATAAGAAGCTTTGGGAGCGGCGATGGGTTCCGATGTCGCCATAGGAATGTACCGTCAGCTGCACGCCCAGGAAATTCTCATTTTTCGCCCCCGTGCTTTTCACACGGATGAGGCGAGACTTTGTGGCAAGGCATTTTCTTGTCTTCTTGCGAATTTGCTTGGCATTTGGAATTGTCCCCTGTCAGCACTGGCTGCCTTTAGGGCGTCGAGCCAGGCCGGCGTTGTGCAGACACCCCCGAGATGATAATTGTCCCTGTTTCATAGTCCTCCGGGGTCATCTGTATGTTGACCAGCCAGCCGGCCGAGGGAGGGGACTGCGTGGCTCACGGGACTTCACCGTTTGCTACTTCTGACAAGCCCGTGTCCTACAGAATCCACATTTCATTTCCCGCTGAGAGGCTGAAAAGAAGTTTACTTTATGACGCCTGAAAAGGCCCAGAACCACGTGATGAAGATGCTGGTATTCGTATATCAAGACCTTAAACTAAGAACAAAAAATTAGCAATAACAATCACAACAACAACAACAATAATAATGATAATGATAATAATTAATAATACCGATAATACTGATAATAAAAGATCGTCAAAGGGATAGATGTAACGAGGAATGGACTCGTCCGGCCCACGTGTCACTTAGACAGGTTTCAGACGTTAGGGTTGTTTTCCAATCTCATGACCCAGATGCAATAGTCACTTCTTTCTGTGGCAAATGCTACAAGCTACGCAGACACCAGAAAACACCGCAAATCAGCCCACTTGGTGGTGGTGACCGTCACCTCTATCCAGGTGCAGGTCCTCTGAATGCACGTGGCAGGTGTCCTACCTGCTCTAAGCCCCAGAGGGACATACTCGCTTCTGATGGACATTCTGTGTCCCCTGGGAGTTTGCCGGATGCAAGGGCGTGAGTCTTGCCGCAGAGCTACTGAATCAGAAGCTGTGGGGACAGAGCCTGGGGGCCTTGGCTGGAGCACACTCACTAAGGGACACTGATACCCGCCGAAGTCGGCCGGCCTTGTCCTCGACAGACCCCACAATGCTTTGCGTTATGGCGAGCAGCTTCCTGTCGACAGAGCACGTGCGAAGGACCCAAGGCTCCGTGCTTTGCTCAACGCTTCATCCAGTTATGCCGTGGTAAGTAGGTTAAACTTTTTTCCCGAGGACATTCGGGGGCACCTAGATCCCCACCCAGGAGACGCTGGCACCCACAGCCGGCCCCTCTGTCTCTTCTGCACCTCATTTCACACTCGAAATCAACCCGAGGCAGGAACCCAGATTGCCCTCCGTTTTTTTGACTCTGTGTCCACTTAGAAGACTAAACCGCAGGACCGATGACCAGGCACCTCTGTCCTGTCCCAGCCGAGGGATTTTGAGTAGCCAGCCCCAGATGCACTGATTAGTCCCCTTGGCTCTGTCTGACACGGAGAGAAAATGCAGGCTACTTCGCCAGTCCCATCAAGGCACCAAAGCTGGGCGACTCATGGGCGACCTTTCGAGGCCATCATTCTTTGGTCCTCAGGGGCAGGGATCGGTGATCCCCTAAGGATGTGTTCTCTATAGGACAGAACCTCCAGCTGCGGCCGCCCGCAGAGGCTTTGTGCTCAAGCTGCTGGCGGTGACTTGCTGGGTCCCTGTCTCACCTTTACGAGTGTCTCATCTGCAGACAAGGCTGCAAGAATCACCCCACCTCACAAAACGTCACCTCGCAGAGTGGGAAGCGTACCCGGATGCTCTCTGGAGACGACCAATAATGCTCTCTGGCACCTGCAGAACAAATAGACTGCTGTGCCCTTTTCCAGGCCAGAAAAGAAGAGATTCCTTGAAAGTGGCAGACTTCCTGTGCTGTCGTCATTGTCAGCATCTTATATTATGTGGAAGCATCTTGAATGTTTTCACTCTGAGTGATAACTTACAGGGAAGGCCACTCAGGAGGTGTCCGTCTGCACCTCTATAACCAACGCCCAGGCCAAGATCCAGCTCACGTCCACCGGCCCCTTCCTGCTGCGGCCTGACCTCTGTGTCTCCAGAAGAGGTGAACATCGCCAGATGTCCGTCACCGTCCACTGCCGAGCGTCACATGCCTTTGAAACTGCGTGCCAGTTCACTGCCCTCTGGCCTATGGAACCTCAAACCCTGTTTGTGACTCTGCACGCGTGCTCCCACGAAGGTGACTCTGTTTCATGCCTGGGTGTCATGTGCCTGGCTGTTCTGTCCTTGGCTGGCCCATCCTGCCTTAGCCCGCAGCTCCTGCATCTCCACCCCCAGCCCGCCTGGAATGCGAACCCCACCTCCTCTTTGCTACCCCGGTTGCCTCTCCCACATCGGCACCTCCAAATGCCAAAGCCTTTGTGTTCAGGGGCGTGCCTGGGGGACCCCGACTCTTCGGGAAGCAGGTCAGCATTCCCCGAGCATTGCCGATCCTCTGAGCCGCATCCTGCCGGCAGCTCCACGCCGGTGCCTGAGCTGCTCATGGGCCTGGATGACACTTTGTCCCAAAATGACACTGGAGAAGGCACCTGAGGAGCCCTTTTCTCCTTGTTGATGGGTGTCGGTGCTGCGCGCGCGTGTGTGTGTGCGCATGTGCGTGAGTGATTTTGTTCCTGTCCCCGAGGGATGCTTGACAATATCAGAAGACTCAGTGTGGCAGGGGGACATCTAGTAGCAGGAGGCCAGAGATGCTGGCAACCCCCTGCAATGCATAGCACACTCCCCAACGACAAAGGGTTATCTGGCTGCACGTGTCAGTGGTGACAGGTTTGAGGGACACCGATGTAAACATAGTTTGGGATACAAGGTTCTGCTAAGGATGAAGGTGACAGGAAGTGTATAGCGAGTGGAAGAAAGGTGAGTCATCGTGTCAAGGGACAGGGACTGCATGGCGGGTGACAGGTGTTTTCATATACGCCCTGAGGACGAGCCCGGCTGGGCAAACGTGGACAAGGTTATACGTATCCAGTGAAAAGTTACGCGAGTAGCATTAAGTTCTAGAAAACTCAGGATGATGCTCGTAGGTCTTTGAGCAAACGAAAGCCGTAGATGGGACATTTTTTGCAGGGAACCGGTCTCCCTAAGGAAAAGCGACACCCACACGACGGTGTTGTGAGAGCCTGTTCCTCTGTAGAAACAGTTACCTGGGTGTCGTCTGCGTGGCTGACACTGCTGGGGGACTCTCGATTAACTGTAGAAAAGCCATTTGTTACTTGTGCCACATTAAGGTATAGGATAAGGGGGAAGAGCGGGCCTGTGCGGTGGTCAGCCACGCGGTCTGAACGGAAGCTCAGAGGCTGACGGACGAAAAGCGAAAACATGATGCTCTTTCTTCCCACTGGCCCAAATTGTTGCTTAGTTCCCGACGCTCCTGACGAAAGTCAGAATTTGGGGCTTCGCTTCTCTAGGTCATTTCGGACCCCAGAGGGCTCCCCGCGAAGAAGCTCACCCCTCCCTCCTCGGCCGTTGTAACCGACACTGAGTGCAGACTGTGCTTGGAAGGTCGCACGCTCAGATTTTGTGAACAACGTGAACGCTCAGGTTTTGCAGCAAGAAAGCGGCGTGACATTCGAAGTCAGTCGCGAGAATTTTTGCATCATGCCCATCGCCCTTTGCTTTGGTTGGCAAGATGAACCGAGAACAAGGAAAACCCCGTGAGGTATTTTGTTTGGACAAGGGGAACGGGGCCTTCATAGACTTTCAGTTGGAAAGGACTTCACAGGTCTCGCCTGGTCTCCCGCCCGATGGAAAAAGTCTCTTGCACACTCGCTGGTGGCCGTCCGGCCTCGGCTCAGTGTCAGGATGTCTATGTGTTCCCGAGCTCTGCTTTCACGGCTCCGTGCTCCGTTCGGCAGCTCTGGTCATTACAAAGATTTTTTTTTTTCATTCTCGTCCTTTGCTCTGCATTTTCTCTCTGAGTCGGGACAATCAGAGTGTCTATATCCTCTGCACCACAGACGTCAACTTTTATGTGACTTAAGCCATTGATAATATACATCTCTTTACAACACTCCGACCTATGATACTTAAATACAAACTCCAAGTAGATATACATATATATTTTTTTTTTCCGGAGAAAACCCATTGGAATTGCATGAAAACAAATTCAATACCCTTATGACTATAAACAAAGATAAAAGACAAACTACCCAGCGCTAAGTATATAGTTAATTGCTAGCGCTAGCCACAGAGATTTGCAAATCCGAACATCGCCAATGGTTCGGAAGAGACAAGAGTCATTTATAGGACTCTACGATCGTGCAATTTGCAAGTCCAAAAGTGTGAGGGTGACAGAGGCTTATAATAGATGATCTGTTATTACATAAAGCAATCGGAAGGGAAAACTGACGTTGTCCACAGCACTAAATAAATGACTGATTTCACTAACACATGCATGGCCCCAACACGGTCCGAGCAAAAAGGCGTCTCAGAGTCAGATGGCTTCCATTTGTACCTTTGTCCACCTGGGTCAGCGTTACACCCAGCGTTACACAAGATGTAAGACCTACGAAGGTCCCCTTAGGCCATTTTGTCGTCCATTGTATTGATGACACCCTCATCAAAAGAAAATTTTCAGGATGGTAAAATAACGCTGCCTCTTATCATCCAGTGACTAAAAATCAGCAGAGGACGGACTCTGACCGAGAGGAAGCTGAAGGCGCTCATAACGGATGACGATGTACGAGGTCTAATTTGGAGCTCAGAGGTGATGCAAACTGTAAAAGGATTTAAGGGGGAAAATGGTTAAGTTAAAAACCTTCCTTCTCTCACAAAGGGGCCGCTCTTGGTAGGATTATTCGACCGGTGGATGTCAGTTCTTAATATGGGGGGTGCGACTCGCGCCATTTAAAAAATGACTTGAGGACGCAGGAGTTCTGAGGTCTGGGTGCCTTCGGCGCTGGTCTTACCCGAACTCTCTTCTCAAGGGTCGCTCAGCAAGGTCTTTGCGTGTCGAAATAGGCGGGTGGCATCTTCTAGGTGGGAAAGGATTCGTTGCAGCTTACAGGGTTGCAGCTCAGATTCCCGGGGCTCTAGGCAAAACTCTACGACCTTAGAAAAAAAAAACAAGGGCCGTCTCAAACCAAGGCCCCATGGGAAACCAAGCTATACAAATGGAACAACGCCTTATGCTGGGGTCCGATTAATTGAGGGCAGTGTGAAGGGACGGGTCACCTTTTGCCCAGCTCGAACGCCAACGAGGCATTCAAGAGAGAGCTGACTGAGGCCCTGGAGGTGTCCCCACGCTTTTTGAGGGGGCGAGCATGCCTCCAAGCAGAGTCCACGTCCCCAATAGGGAAGTGACATCTGCCTTGGGGACAAGTCTGGAAAGATTACAGGGGGGCCAGGAAAAGCCAGCGCAGGGCCTTCAGAGCCAAGAACGGGCTGTAATGGGAGAGACAGGTACCCGTCTGATGACGAGATCACGCCTTGACATGAAAGGTGCTGACGGCAGACAAAATTATAGTGCCCGTCAGTTCCTCGTTTTGCAGGGTTGACAGCAGAGGTGAGAACGAAAGAGAAAGCTATTTAGGGATGGGACTCTGGGAGGTAGGGATCCACAGAGCGACACGGTTCGGGTGTTTCATGAAGCCCCCCGCCACGGGGCAAAGCAGGGGGCTGAAAACACGATTAAATAGATAACCTCATGGAAGCCATCACAACGCCACGTAACAAGGAAGGGCGGAGGCATTATCTGGTCCCTTCGCAGAATGCTCGGACAGGCGGGCTTGCCAGAGGCTCCTGTCTTTGGGTTTTAGCCTTGCAGGCAAATGGGGCACAGAGAGAGGGCGGGGAGCAAAGGGGATTTCACAGGCTGGGAGTGGCCTTTGAACACGTGGCACGACAGTGTGTGGAGTGCCCGTTGGTGCTGAGATTTGTGAGTGAGTCTGAGGTCTGGTTTCCCGAGAGGAATTTTAATTTGCATTGTCTTTTCGTGCACGAGGCCGAATCCGCTTAAAAATGTTGACGAGGCATTCACTGGGTTTTGCGTTTCTTGTGTTCCACATCGGTGCCCGAGAGCTCTGTGCGTACCAGACTCGCCCTTTGCCCACGATGCGACTTACCAGGCTATTATTTCCGGTGCCACCGTTAGCATGTTCTACATCCCCTTTCATCTTGAGTCTCTATCTCAATGTTCTGTTTACTTCTATGAATCGATCTCTTCGCGAGCAAGTGCAACTTTGCTCCCATGTCTACAGCTTCGTAATATATATTAATATCCGATATGGCCTGGACTCCTCCGTTACTCTGGTTCAGAATTTTTCCTGGCCGTTCTGTTTCTTTTCCCATCAGAATCAGCTCGTCCATACTCTAACTCCTTCTCTCGGACAAAGCTGGCACTTTTAGTGGATCGTAAAATTTGTAAACAACACAGGGCGGACTGACATCTGCATTGCCCTGAGTCTTCCCGGCCTCGAACGCAAGGTGTGTTTCCATTCGCTCAAGACTTTCATGTCCCTCGTGGGTGTGTTAAAGTTTCTTTCTAATAGGCGTGCGCATCTCCTGGGCGTCCCTAGGTATTTTACCTTTTCGGTCACATTCTATGATCGTTTCAGCCGGTGTTTTTTCTAAGATGCTATTTTACGTCTAAGAAAGCTCTATGGTTTCTGAATGTTCATGATGCGATTTCTATGGCACTAAGTTCTCTCTCATTTCGCTGTATATCTTATAAGGATGATTTTACCTTCACTTTCCAACGTTTTGTGCATCTTTTCTCTTACATAATTGAATTGGCTAATACTGCCAGTAAAATGTGATATAGCAGGGCTGCCTGGGGTGGATGTTTCTTTTTGGTCACCAATAATATTTAGACTAAGCTTATTATATTTTATCAAGAGGAATGTCCTTCTGTTTTATTTTATCGACTTTTTTTTTTGATAAAGAATGATGTTGGAATTCTGGATTATGCCCTTTTCACTGTCTATAGAGATGATCATTAAATTTTTCCACTTAGATCCGTAATTTGAGAAAGTATAGGCCTACCATTGAACTCATATTTAATTATCTTTTTCTTTCGGAGAGAAAACATGCTTGATCATCTTGTATTAGTTCATTAACCTGATGTCGGATTCTGGAGCTAATGTTGAAATTTTTGCATTAATATTTAAAATAAGATGATTTGTTGTCTTTCTCAGATTTTGGAATCAATACTATATTTACTTCATAAAAATTTTTCGAAGTTCAGTTTTCTTTTTCTATGTCCAAGAACAATTCGAATACGTTTGGACTTAGCTTTTTTTTTTAAGTTTTGGCAGAATTTGTGAAACTCTCTGCCTGTTATTTTTTTTAGTGAATACCTTTGACCATTTCGTGTGTTACTTCCATTTAAATGATCTGATTGTCTTTCTTTTCTTGTCTGTTTTGACATTCTATGTTTTCTAAAAGTTATTCCTTTTTAAAAATTTTATTTTATTATTAGTGAAAAGTATACAGTATGTGGGTTAGACATTTATCGTCTATAAAATGATCCCCTCTGGCTCTCCCCGCAGCCATCACGTTACTGCTGACTGCGTTTCCTCTGCCGTGCTCCCCATCCCCATGACCATCTGTCAACTACTAATTTGTACTTCTTTAACCCTTCCCCCCAAATCCCCTCCCCTCTGGCTGTCACCAAATTGTCCTCTGTATTTGTGAGTCTGTTTTTGATTACTAAAAATTATTCATTTTATCCAGGCTTTTAAATTCATTTGCAGAGAGTTAAGACATATGATACTCTTAGAATTCTTTTAATTTCCTCTGAATCTACGATTGTCTTTATTATTATCTCTTTTTTCACTTTTATATATTCTGCTATTAAAATGAGGTGAATAGTTGGTCTTTTAAAATAACAAACACTTTTAGATGTATGTGTCGGTTGTATGGTTTTGTGTTTGCAACTAATTTACTTGTTTTCGTTAATTCATTCTGATTTCCTTGTTTTTTTTTTTATTTTTTACGCCTACAGCACCCGATCTTCCTAGGTGGTCTCCCATCCAAGTACTAACCAGGCCCGACCCTGCTGAGCTTCCGAGATCAGACGGGATCAGGCACGTTCAGGGTGGCGTGGCCGTAGACTCTTTAGGTTTCTTTTATCATTCTCTCTCTAGGTATTAGAAAATGATGTTTAAATTATTGGTTTTCGTTCTTTATTAAGAATGAATATCTAAGAGTACAAATTTTCTTCTAATATCGCCTTGAGCTGTCCCAAACGACCACACTTCTGTGCCTTCTGCGTTAGCATAGCAGCCTGTGTTTGCGCCATGAGACCTGACGGCAGAAGCTGGTTTCTCCTCGGTGCTCACGTATGGAATCCAACGACCTCCGCATCTTGAGCCTTGTGCTGAAGCCTTTTCCTCCCGCCACCCAGCTCGCTCACCCTTGTTCCTCCTCGTACCTAAACGTTGCATTTAGAACAGCACTCAGGTCTTTAATTAACATGCCTTCTGCTGTCCGTTTCAGCAACAATATTCGAAACGCCTGAAATCTGCCTCTGAAGCGTGGGTTTCTGATTACGCTAAATAGCCCCCTCTAGCGCGTGGGTTAAAGTTTACTAGGACACTTGCACAGGTGCATGGTTCTGTCTTATACTGAACTGTTTTTAAAGTAAATTACTCCGTGGGCAACATAATCTATCACCGTCAGGAGGCTTCGCTGTGTTCCCCGAGTTTTCATGTCATGGCTTACATTCAAAGTCATCATATCTGCGGAAGACACTGGAGTAAATTGGGTGAGATTCCTTAATACTTGGGGTCTGGTAGGCCCAGGCAAGTATATTTTTGTAGAAGTTTATCAGTGACAAACTCCCCTAAACTTTGAAAATGCTAGAAGAAGAATAACGGGAGGAAAAGAAAGAAGATGTAAATATTTAAATAGCTGTCCCCTGTGAACTTCTTGGGCACAGCATTCCTTGTGATCATTCTTTCGATGAGCGTGAAGGAAGTCATGCTCCTCCATCTTGAAGGTGAGCCCATCAGCAGATCATTTACCCACTTCTTAATTTTCTTAAGTTCATTGGGGTGGCATCAGTTAACACGTTATATAAGTGTCAGGTGTACGATTCTATAATATACACCATCTGTGTATTGTACTCTGTGTTGACCACCCAAAGTCAAATCTCTTCCATCACCGTCTGTTGACCCCCTGATCCTCTACTTCCCCGCCCCCCCTTCTTTTGCTGGGATAACTACCATAGCGTTGTCTGTGTCTATTAGCCTGTTTTGTTGGTTCGTCTGTTGCTTTCTGTTTTATATCCTGAGTATGAGTTAAATCATATTATTCTCATCCTTCTCCATTGGACTTGTTTCTCTTAGCACGATACTCTCAGAATTCATTCATCTTGTCAAAAATGGCAGTATTTCATCCTTTCCTGTGGTCTGAGTATTATTCCACTGTATATATGTACCACATCTTCTTTATCTAATCATCCATCGAAGGACAAGACACTTAGGTCGTTTCTATGTCTTGGGCACCGTGAATAACGCTGCAGTGAACGTCGGAGTGCCTATATCTTTACGGATAAACGTTTTCACTTTTTTTTTTTTTGAATCTTAGTGAGGAAATGCTGTTGGGTCTGTTTTCAGCAGATAAAAAGTTGGTCGATAGAAATCGTCAGGAGCTTGCTGCAATGAGCAGAAACTGTAGATGTTACAGACACTTGGATAGCTCCGAAGAAAAGGAAAATGACAAATAGGAGTGCGGTGACAAATGACAAATAGGGTGAGGCGGTTTTTCTGCTAAGATAAAGTGTTATTAGTTTTTGGAAAAAATGGTAGAAATATAAACGCATCCTGGGCAAGAATATTCTACAGTTTTCGGTTGATTGGGGAGACAGGTTGTTCAGGCAGGTCTGGGGAAAGTATATTTTGTGGTCTCGGGTGTATCAAGCAAACAGGAGATTGAGAGCCGAGGTTTATGACTCTTGATTATGAAAGTGTTATCTCAACGACTAATAATGGCCCGTGGTAACCAGACAGTGGGATTTGAAAAATGAGACCGACAGCTCCCCAGAGTAGATGACGGAAATAAAGATGATCGTGAGCTAACTTCATTTATCTTAACAGAAATGGCTCTATTAGGATGAAATAAATGCCAAGATTTTTCTCATCTTTTTTTTTTTCTGACCACGAGTTTTTTTTAAAAAGTCGCTTTAGGATGTGAGCACACCTCTGGTATTTAGAATTTCATTTGGGTCTATTTTACCTGCCCGAAGGGGGCTGTCACCTCCTTGGGCGATGTCTTCGCCTCCTGTGATTTTTTTCAGGATCATCGACATACGTTTTTGGGACCTGCTAGAAATCTCAGAGGTGATTTAGTAAGACAGCAACTTTCTTTTAGTCATGAGGAAACATGAAGGAAAGATGCTATGCCACTTGCCGGGGTCCTACAGCCGTGAAACTTTCGAAACTGTCATTTTCGTGGGACAAAGTGAGTCCAGCTGGCGGTTCCACGGTCCACTTCGTACGAAGTCTGTTCAACCTAGAATGTTTGCGTGGACACCGTCATCAGTATTTGCTGACAGGTTAACAGAAAAGTTCGAGCCTTCAAGTGAAATACTATTCCTACAGCGTGTCGAGTTTCACAAAGGGGCCTATTTGAAAAAAAAAAAGTCTAAGGACCAAATGAATATTTGAAATTGTTTTTTTTTAAAGCTATGTCCTAAATCGGTACGGTGTGATATGCTTCATAAATGTAATGTTTCTTCTGTTCTGTTAAGTTTACTGTGACCCATGACTTTGATCGTGACTGTAATGGAAATATTTTTATAATATTTAATTTAGAATCAGAATTAGGTAGGTTTATAAGTATCTCTAGAGACCCAGAAGTTTTCTGATCTCAAATATGAATACATTGCGTAGAATGACTGATTATTGGGGGAATTTCGAGATACAGAAAGACAGTAACAGCACATTCTTTTTATAAGAAGTAGAATTATGACTAAATCATCCTCTCTAAACCTACAGGTACATCGTTGTGATGTAAATGTTGTTTCTACAACAAGGATGGAGTCACTGCTGGTTTGTTGAGCGGTTATTTTAGGACTGGTTTTCTCCCGCGGTGTGTGTTCACGCCGATGAGGCGGACTGACTCATTTCGTACCGATCCGTTTGACTTGTGTCCAGAGACTAAAATGAAATGATACGAAATTGCTTTTATGATGGTTTCCCAGAGAAGCTTTCTCGTCCGTATCAGCATCTAAAGGTCAAAGAGAATAGAGTATTAAAAATGCAGGTCAGGAATGGGTGACTTAGTGTGAAACTAAATTTGAATCAATTGCTTAAGTTGCTTGATGCATAATGTGACCTGGCGGATGATTTAGTTTGTTTCCTAAACAGGAGTTACTCTGTGTCACAGTGTTTTCTTCCACATCTTCGGTCACGTCTGTATAGTCCGTGTTTGTCCTAATGTTTTAATCTAATTTTTAAATGGTAGATGGTTGGTCTGTGCTTTACTGGTGACTGTTGGTATACTTAGAGCCTGGACTGGCTTCTTAGTTTCTGTGGTTATCTATATTTAATATATTATTAATGTAATATATTAATATATCATATATATAGCATTTAGAACGGCTCAGTTTCTCCTTAGTTCTTGGTATATTGATTAGCTTATGAATCTCAATAAAGTATTTTTTATGATTTAGTTTTATCTCCACTATTCCTAGATTATTGATACCTCTTAAAACTTGATTGGTCGTCCTATGGTTTAAAATACACTTCTTTCATTAGTTACAGTCTACCTACAAATAAAACGATACCCTTTAAATTGGTATGAAGACCACAACGATATACTTCCTCCCTCCCTTCCATCCTTCACATATTTTGGAATACATGTTACTTTTAATATGCTATAAACACACAATACACTGCTTCTGTTTTTGCTTTAGAAAATCAAGGGTTTTAGAGCAATTAAAGCAAGACAAATTATCTTCCATATTTATCTTTCACATGTTGATTTACGGAAACCTTTATTTTTTTCTTGAGAATCAAGTGGCTCTCTGTTAGCATACTCCTCTTAATCGAAGAACTTTCAAAAATGTTTCTTATGCCTCGGTTCTCCTCGTAGTGCATTTTCTTGGTTTTCGTTTTTATTTCTGAGTTTTTATCTCTCTTTCATTCTGGCAGATGTTTTCATTCTGGGTATGGAATCTGGATAGACACTGTTTCTCTTTCTTTTTTGTCCTCCCAGCCCTTTAAAGACGCCACTCCAGAATCTTCTGGTTTTCATAGCTTCTGATGAGAAGTCTGCTCTAATTCTTATCTTTATTTCTTTGTGTAACTATGTAATGCCTTTTTTCCCTTCTATGGCTGCCTTTAAGGGTTTCTCTTTAATTTTTACAGCTTGGTTATATCGTGTTTAGGCATGCATGCGTGTGTGTGGGGGGAACTTAATTGGAACTGTCATTTGATGACTTCTGTTATTTTTTGAAAATTGTCAGCCACTATAGTTTCAAATATCTAGTTTGCTGTGTTTCGTCTCTCTTCTTATGGTAGGAATCCAATCACCCCTGTAAGATCGCTTGGTCTTGTCCCACAGCTGTTGGATGCTCTGTTCTATTGTTCTGGTTTTCTCCTTCCTCTTTGCCTTAGTCTTTCAGCTTGGGTCATTTCCGTTGACCTACGTTCAAGTTCACCAATTCTTTCTTTGGCTGTACCGAGTCTACCGAACGGCCAGCCGAAGGCATTCTTCATGTCCGTTACCATGCTTTTTAAGACAAATCCTAGCATTTCCATAGTGTAAGAGTTTTCAGATCTCTGCCCAGATTCTCCCATCTCTTCATGCATGTTTTCCACATGTCAGACTAGCATCTTTAATATATTCCTAGTTATTCCTCGTTTTATAGTTCGAACACATGATTATCTCTCTTGCTCTGCTTATATTGATTGCTCTTTCTCTTGAGGGCTGGGTCTTTTTTTTTTTCCCCCCTTGCCTATTTTTGTGTGATGCATATCTTTTTAATTGGATGCTGGATATAATGTGTAAGAAGCTAGAGACTGAGATAGATAATATTTATGCCTGGAAATGGTACACCTCTTCTAAAGCTAGACCATTAGTGTGTGGGTTCTTTGCTGTTGTCTTGGTGTAAATTCAGTGCACTAGGAGCATCAGATTTCTCTAGCAATATCTTTTGCTCAGGGCGGGGACTGGATTGCTGGGAGATTTTTTTTCTCAATGTATTGCTCCACCCTCAAGTTCGGGCCCCCCCTTATATGCTTGCACCTCAGAGAGGATTTCTCTCCTTGCTTTGTCCTTCCTTAGTTCTGCGACCCACATATTCTTGGGGATCTATTTTGCTAAATGTAGTAGGGTATTCAAAAAAATAATAAGGCACAGTACCTGTCTTTCATGAGTCTATCGATCGCCGTTAAAAGATGAAACGTAGCTACCCAGAGCAATGTGTCATATAGACAAGGTGCGATGTCGGCTCAGGATTTGGGAAGGATGTAACCATCGCAGAAGGGAAGTCTCTGATTTAGCTCGCTCATGTGTTTCTCTTTCTTTACTATTTTTAGCAACCCGTTTGATTTTTTTTTAGTTCTATACTTGGATAAGTTGTCAAAAGTGAGTTTCAGTGCTGTGAGTTATCACGATGAGTCAGCAGACTTTACGACCCATTGACCTCCTAGGTCAACCTGACATGTGGGTTATCCTTGGGGGTATGAGGAAATGTGCCAAGGATCTGAAGGACCGTAGGATAAACAGCTCCTGCCTCCATAGACCTCGACCTACAGTTTGCATGATGATGCGTAATTTAGAACATCCTTACCAGATTAAGACTTAAAACTTACCATGTTGAACTTGTGTCTATACGATGACTTGGCTGAGTTGTCAAGGCAAAATTTGCGTGAGTCTGTTGCGATAAATCACAATTTTGAAAGAAATACAATTCCTTTGAAAGACACGTCACACTGGCAGCTTCGCTATGAGCGCTCTGTCCCCACGGATGTTCGTTTGTCTCTGCTGCTCCTGGCGACACTTGCAGAAAAGGTTTGAGAAGCTTTGTCAGTGACGCCTACTGCTGACGTTTTGGGTTCTGTCTTCGGCCAAGGACGGAGGTGGGGATGGGCAGAGACAGGAAAGTTTCTTTTGTCTTGACACTTGGGCCACGAGATTTTTTTTTTCCCCCTAAAATGTGTACACACTACGTATGAAGAAGGGGCAGGTGAGCGGGCGAGTTTTCTCTCGCTTGCGTAGTTTCAATATGGCAAACTCGTCAGAAAGAATACGTTTAATCTGCTTTTGATCTAGCGTTTATCGTCAACAACCCATATTAACTTTCAGTGTTTTACCTGATTTTCCAAATTGGTCAATTTCTGCCATTAGAATGCAGTCACTTGTTTTCCCATCACTTTTAAACAGGAAAATGAGCTAACTCTGCTGGTTTTATCTGAAGTGTCTTCTTGCATGAGAGGGCAGTTCATTAGAAGTAGCAGCTGAGTCCCTAGGGGACCGTGATTGCTATTCTGGTCCGACTTTTCCTAGCAAGCATTTCGGATGGGAATTTGGATGATTAATCCCATCATGAGGTTCCTTCTAGTAGAAATTTACATTCATATTTATAGATATAGCGGCAATAATATTATCTCCTAAACTAGCAGCCATAGTCTTTCAAACTCCGTATGCTAACTCGGAATGAAACAGGATGAAGGTATAATAGCCAAAAGAGATGCTTCTGCTCTCCCAGAGTCGAGGGTCTATTTTCACAAAGTTGGGTTACAGTTTAGCTGAATAGTAGAGAATCGTAGCTTAACATTTCAAAGTACTGTTTTTCAAACGTAGAGGATTTCATAAATCCATTTAATACTTACTCTCGCTTTGATAAAATGCTACACAATTATTAGCGGCTTACCAAAGTATTTATTGCTAATTAAACTCTAATTCTCAGGGAATGCCCCAGGGTTCGACTTTTTAAAATTCTGTTTTCCTATACCCGCAGCTGTTAAGCTTTGGTCTTATTTTGGTGAGTCTTCCGACCTGTCTCACATGTTCATTTACAGCTCCCCCTTCGCGTACGTAGGGCGCACAGAACCGGACATCACAGCACGAGATCAAGGTTTAATTTCAGCATCCTAAAAGAAACATCCCTTCTATCTAGAGCAAATAGGAAGCGTGTTCAATGCATTCCACTTAAGAAGCTTTTGCACTTATCCTACGTGAGAACAGACAGTCGCGGCTGCTCTCTTTACGAAAGAGCAAAGCCGAGTTCCCTGCGAGCTGCAGGAGCTCTGGGAGTGACGTGTCCTCATCTCCTCTCTGACGCTGGAAGGTGCTCAGGCAGGTGAAGTCGCCTCTCCCGTAACCCTGCGTGCAGCGTCCCGTAGCACAGCTTAGAAACGGGACGCGGAGAAATTGTGCCTCCGTGACAACCAGAGGAGCAAAGTCTGCTTTCTGGTTTTTCAGTTCTTCTGGCTGTGCCATCTCGGCGCTGGGGACTGGCGGAGCGGAAGGCACGTTGTCACCCGCGGTGTGTGATGAATGCGGTGTAGTAGAGTGTCACCCCTTGCGAACACAGTTCCATTCATTGTTCACAATTTTACCTATTTCGGAAACATTGTCTGGAAAGCTCCCGATTGGCAGGCCATCCCCGACCATGCTTCTCGTGTCTAGATGATTTAGCCGATTTTCAAGAATCTTGTTCTTTTTGCGTAGTGTCCTATTCTTTCGTCGTGGTTTCTACTTTTTAATAATCTGTGTTAAACGTAATAGAAGGAACTTAACGAACTTAGGAAGTGGTTATGTCAGTTTTCACGGTGCCCGTGATCGTTTTTGTAGTGGGTCCCTTCCTGTCTACCTTTCCACTTATTACGAGCTCATTGTCAGTAAAGGCAGCTTTTCCCCCTTAACATTACACATTAGGTTCTGGGCGGACTTTCCAGAAGGATTTGCACGGGCTTCTGCTCTGACGAGTTTTCTTGTTTCGGAATTTTCACGCTAGGCAGAGAATCCACATTTCGACTGTGATTTCTCACAGGGGCAAAGTCCCCCAGCTCGGAGGTCCACGAGGACAGTTACGGGACTCTGCTCTCCCGGGCGAGGTTTTCCCGTCAGCCTTTCGTGGACAGACAAATCCTTTAGCTTTTTCTTCTGAATTCTCGTTGAGACCCAAAGCTCCATCCCCTATTCCACGAAACCATCACCTCCATCTTCTGAGCACGCGTCGGTCCTACACACCCTTTCTCCATCCCTGAGTTGAAAACGCACTGTGACCCTTGCAAGTGGGGGTGAGCTGCCACAGTGGGGAGTACTTTGTGGCATTGCCCAGGATGTGACACTGTTTACGCGCCTATGCCCGCCGAGGGTTTGTGTCTTCCGGGGGACCTCCACTTTGAGTGGCCAAGAAGCAAGGACTTCTCCAGGATAAGAAGTCTGAAAGTCTCTCACATTTGTGCCAGACGGCAATACGCAGTCAGGCACCAGGGACAGTGTGCAGAGCCTGGGACGAGCACGTGAGTGTTAACACAAGGCCCCACAAAGGAACAGGGACTTGCCTCAAGAAAAGGGGCATTTGGGGCAGAGGGCATCCCGGGAGCAGAGCCTGGGGACCGTGAAGACATGGATGGCGGAACGTGGACACTTGGACCGCACGAGAAAAACATCGTAGAAAAATTGTTCTCTTCTGCTATTCCACGCCAACTTAATTTTTGCTTTGTTAATCAGCTTCCGAGAAGGAGGGATTGAAAACTAATGACAAAATCGCATCACTTGTCATGTTTACTGGTTCGTAACCTTCAAGTAAATCCTCTGGGAAATTATATTCATATTTCGCCTTCTGCGTTTCGAGCTAGATATTCTCAATAATCATTCTGATATTTCCGTGAAACCCCAAGTTAAAGAATTCCTCCACATTTTCTTAGAGGCAAAGGTCTGCACTGGGCAGCGCACCTGACTATTACACTTAAGAATTGAGTACACGTGGTCGGATAAGCCACCGGCAGCCTTTTTAGAATATTCCGTGAGTGGAGATTAGATTGGTCCAGACGTGTTAGCAAGACACTCACAGATTCTGTCCAGCTGGTCTTGAAAAAGACAGTTGTGCTCATAACTCAGCAGGCTAAGGATTTTACTAGCAAATGGAGAGTCTACCCTTAAATGCACTTTTGAACTGCCCATCGAAGGAGAAACACAGGGAAGACAGGCAATGGCTTTGCGACATCACGATTTGACCGCTAAGAAAGAATATTCAGCTGTCATTGCATCCCCGCGTGGGGCTAATATTTTTCATTAGCGTTACGGAGCGGAAGGAAGTTTCGTAATTAATTCCACAAGAGGCAACCAAGAAATGCAAAAATGTAGCCAAGAACGCCAGCGATTCTCGGAGAAACTGAAGTCGGGTTGAGGTGCAGTGTGACTTCAAGGAATGAAGGTCGTCGGTGGACCAGAGAACACAGCCCTCCAGGTGATGGGTGTCTGAGAAGCTGCAGACAGATTCCTGAGCAGACGTCGAGTTAGTCTCCGTCAACAGAAAAGGGTGAATCCCGAACAGGTGTCGGAATGCAGCTTTTCCACGGAATTTTCTTTGTTGTCTTCATTGAGCCGGTTTTTACTGAATGACTAAGAATCCCATTAGACTTAGTATCCCCAGGAAGGATTTTGGACTTCTGATTTCTGGACGTATACAAGAATATATTTGTGTTGTTTTAACTCACCAAGTTTGTTGTAATTTATTACATTAGCCATAGGAAACTAATACACCAATATCTAAAATATGGTATATTTTATTTCTTTTGTCTAAGAGCTATCTCCCCCTGCCAAAATATGGATGCCAGGATGGCAGAGAATCTTAGGAATTTTATTTCTCGTGGTGGTCCCAACAGTTGGGACATGGCTCGGCATAAAGCAGGCTTCCCATAAACATTTGGTCAGTGGATGTCACGTTGAGAATTCAATCCACCCGCCTGTCCCAGGAAAACACGTTCATTGATTATTTTCCCTTTGCATTAGGATAGGGTCGCACTAAATTATAAGAACCCCTGCTTCCCAGTGTCTCTTCTGTGTAGTTAACGTTTTTATAATGATCACCTGCTACATGTGCAGGGAAAGTAAATTTCCGCTAAGTTTCTTTTTTGTTTGTATTTTAAACGCGTATGAGAATTCAATAAAACTGGTCTCCCCCTGCCACCCCTGGGAAGGACTCTGACATTCGTGGGCAGCGACACAGGTAGGCTTTCTCGTTGTCCGTCCATCCACCTCGTTTACCCGCGGGCTGTTTTCTCATCGGCTCACGTCCGTCTTGAATCTTGCTAATAAGTCGTAGGGAGGACCTTTTTTTTTTTTTGAAGGCCTGGTGGACATAAATGTGGCCTTCGGTGGAGCAGAGCTGACAAGCATCTCGTTGTTTCTTCGCCAGCAGCCCATCCTGGGTGTTTTGTGAAACTAGCTCTATCTGAAAGGCTCTGTGCCATCAAAGCATCAAAGGACAGTTGGGAATGGACAGCCCACGGACAGAACGAAGTCTCCGGCCGCTGCTCACAGGGCAATGTTCTTTGCCAGCCGCGACAGCCAGCCCCAACCCCACCTGTGTGTGTGTGTGTCTGTCTCTCTCTCTCTCTCTGTGTCTCTGTTTCTGTCTCTCTGTCTCTCTGTCTCTCTGTCTCCCTCCCTCCCTCTTCCCTCCCCTCCCCCTCCGTCCCTCACAGTTGATTTTCCTGGCCCTCCCTCGGAGTCTGGCAGGCATTAGCTAAGCACCTTTGATTTAAATCCAGCTTTCTTTACGGAGACAAAGATCCTCCCACTTGAATGTTCATTGATTCATTACGTTTCCTGCCTGAAATAACGCTATTCTTCTCTCGTTTATTTTTTCTCCCACAATGTGGATCTTTAATAGACTTTAGACACCGTTGCGATTTGTATTATTATTCAATGCACTTAGTAGGCTAGGCTGTCTCCCAAATTGGGAATTGTCCACCTCTTTTCCGTCTGTTTTCCACTGTGCCAATCGTATTGCTGCAGCTTGTTCCAGAAAGTCCAGTCCGGAGGAAATCGGACAGCCCGAATCTAATAATCCAGTCGCTTTCAGTAGCAGGGAACACCCGTGACATTGCCCGGCCCGTGCCTGCTTCGCCCGATGTCTTAGGGGGACAGCCCTCACCCAGCATCTTTGCTCTAAACGGCTTCGTTCTGACTGGGGAGGATCCGGGCTGTGTGCGACGGGGCGCACAGTGGGCACGCACCTGCTGGGGCGCACAGTGGGCACGCACCTGCTCTGGGTCACGGCGACAGCAGCCGTCCGTGCGTGCAGGAGACGAAGCTGGATTTCCGCACGTCTGCCGTCAGCTTCCACCCGGAGGGGAGGCCTCGGTTCACCGTGCAGGCCACGCTCAGGAGGGAACGCGCGGATGCTCCCCTTCTCCTGTGGCATTGGCTCTCGTGGGCGTCACCTGTGGGCTGACGCTGGGTTGCGGACGTGTCTCCGAGTCTCCGACCCCCGGGACAGTTTTAGTGGCTTCGTACTTCATCACAGAGAGAGTCAGTGGGTGGGGAGCTGGCCCATGGGACAGCTGAGGGACGGCTTCCATTTGGGGTTTTAATGACCTTACCTGTGATTTACGCGGCTACACGGTGCCGTGATGACACAGCACTGAGCTGTATCAAATGGCAGGTGGACACAGTGGCGGCCTTTTGGTTTTCAGTATGTTTTCTGAAAACATAACAAAGGGACAGAACCGTGATCAAGAACCCCTCCAGTCCAGATCAGAGCCCACTATCGCCTAAGTGACAGACAAGACGGATGACTGTCACCGCCCTAGCCTCCCTCTGAACCAAGTAAAACAGCGTGTGGCAATGATTTTGGGCTGGAATGAACTCGTGAGTCCAAATGCCAAGTGGGTGTCCGAATAATGCTCGGTCTCTATCTAAATGTCCCTCACTGTGTGTTACGGGTTGGATTGTGTCCCCCTCCCCGCTACAAATTCATTTGTTGAAGTCCTAACTCCCCATCCTTCAGAATACGACCTGTTTGGGAAATAGGCTCCTTGTAGAGGTAGAGTGAGGTCATTCGGGCGGGCCTCATCCAATAGGATCGATGTCCTTATAAACGGGAGAAATGCAGAGAAACGGACAGACACTTGTGCAGGGAAGAGAGAGAGCCATCTCTGAGGGAGGGAGGATGGCCTGGAACAGGCCCTTTCTTCACAGCCCTCAGAAGGAACCACGTGTGGGACAATGGATTTGTGTCTTCTGAGCACCGGGCCTGCCCTAGACGCTACTGCGTCAGATTCTCCTTCTCGACCCACAGTTGGGTGGATTGTGGATTATCCATGCTTTTTCCCGCTTGGCCTATGTTATATCTTTATTTTTAAATGGCTGAGTAGTCGCTATGCACGGTGGCAGCTAGAACGCAGGGATGCTAAGTGTGTCACTTACCGATGGCTGCATGACAAATTACCCCAATGCTTACCCTTCAAAACAACACACACTTATTATCACCGATGATCTCAGCACTATCATTTGTAGACATTTCTCAACCCGCCGTTCCATGGACCAGGAGTCTGGGTGCATCTTAGCTGGGTCCTGCAGCTTGGGGTGTCTCACAGGCCGCAGTCCAAGTGTTTGACAGCAAAGTCTCCGGGCCCAGCTGGGGTGGGGCGTGTTTACGCTCGTTCACGTGGCGGGCGGCAGGCTTCCAACCCTTTACTCCTGGCTTCCGCTTCTGTTGTCGAAAAGCAGCTGTCAGTCTGTTCCCACATCCACGATGATCTTTCTTTTTTTTCTCCCCTGTTTAGGATTCTCTTTGGTGTTCTCAAGTTGTACCGTGACTGGTCCAGGGATGTGTTTTTCTTGATGAGTTTTACTTGAGATTCCTGGCAACTCTTGGATTCGTGGATGGACGGCTCTCGCCCATTCTGGGAAAAAGAACACCTCCCTGTTCCCTATTATTTCCTCGGCCCTGTGCTCTTTCTTTTCCTGTGGGACTCCGAGAAAGCGTGTACTATCTTCTAGATCCCGTGTCTCTAAAATTCTCTTTGCATCACTTTGCTCCCTGTGCAGAATTCTGATAATATCTTCCCCATCGTCTCGCCACCCGGTTACCTCTTCGGCCATGTTGAACCCGCCGTGACACTCATTTTATTAAATTTCGATGTCTCGTTATTTCGGTTGCCATTTCTGTTGGTTCTTTTCAAGGCTCCTCGGCCACGTTTTATAGTCATCTGTTATTTTTTTTTTTTCCCCTTTTAACATAATCACCAGTCTGATTTGGATCCAATGTCCGATCGTTCCAGTAACACCTGAAGCTTTTGCAAGTTTTCTGTCTCCCTTTTAATTCTGCCTCTATTTTAATCATTTCTGCGTTTCCTGATTTTCTCTTGGTTGGGAAATGTGCTTCTTTCTTGGAAAAATACTATGCGGCTTCCCTTAGGCGTAAGAGGAGGGAGGTGTGCTGCCCAGACAGTAATGGCCCGTGTTTTGCCGGACACTGGGGACCAGGCGTCGCTCCACAAAAGGCCTGGACCTTTTCCGCGATAAGTATGTAAACCGAGAGTGATGTTTAGAAACGTTTCCAGTAACCTCACGTCGCTACAGCATCGGCGTGCCACGTTTGCCTCTTTTATTTCTGTATCTTATGTTTGCAATTTATTTTTATTGCATTTTTAAAAAGTAGGAGAGTCCTCATGAATTGCAAATGAAACCACGGCCCATGTCTTCACCATAAATAGTTTCAGATGTTCTGCTTTAAGCTAAATGGATAGCTTAACATTTTTTTCAATGTTCCAGGTGATATGAATTTGAATTTTTATGACAACTTTTTTTTTTTTGACATTTATTCCTTTGCTGCTTTCCTCGGGATACAAGAAAGTGTCCTTGTGGTCCTTTTATGGGGCAGGTTTGGCGTGAGTCTACTTTGCCTCAAACTTAGGCTGAGGCTGTAGCATTGGACACATCCTGGATTTGAGGTATAAGGGACCTCGATTAGATTCTCCACCCTGGAGGATCCTGGGGTTTTTCACATTAGCTGGTCAGCCTTTTGCTACTGAAATGATGTGTCTATGTGCCTGTGTCTGTTTCGTGGCCTTGTAGCAAATGTAGAAAGAGGCTCACGGTTACCAAGGACTCAGATTCTCAGATCAGGGTGCAGAGAACGAGTCCATAAGTAGGTCTTGCTGACTGTCTTCATGTCCTTCCTGTTGCACTCAGTTTTAGCAGGACTTCCTGGCTCTGCCTAAAAGGATGACATCCTGCGGGCACATATTACTCACCGGACACTCACTTCAAGTATAAAAGTACTATAAAATAATGTTAAAGCAGTAATACAAATTGCTGGAAGCTATGTGCAAAAATGGGCACTTTCACATATTGCTGATGATAATACGAATACTCTGTAGCCTTTTTTGGAGACTAATGTGTCAGTAACTACCAAAATGTTAAACATATCTACTCTGTGAACCAGTCTTCTCATCTTGGAGCTCTATCCTCTAGAAATAAAGCTCAGTAGGAAAGGACCAATGTCCCGATATGTAGTGGGCAATTTGCAAGCTGAGAAGAAACTAGAAACAAACTACCTGCCCTTCAACAGAGGAGTCGTTGAGTGAATTAGACTATGTAGCAACATGGCATATCACGTCATGCAGCCATTCAAAAGCATGAATGTGAACGTCTTAGATGATGTCCAGGAATTCCTATAATGTCTTGTTGAGGGCGAAAAGCAAGAAGCAGAAAGATATATGTAACACTCCAGTTTTATAAAACAATGACAGAATTCTCTTTCTCTCTTTCTCTCTGTCTCTCTGTCTCTCTGTCTCTCTGTCTCTCTGTGTGTATGTGCATATGGTTAAGTATGAAGAAAAATCTGGAAAGATACCTTCTGGATTCTTCGATGGTTGTGTGGCAGGATGGTGGCAGACAAGTGGGTCGTAAGGAGGGATGGTGAGCACGGAAAAAACGAGCCAACCAGAACAGCACTCTCATGCATGAAAGACCACAGAAACGGATTCTGAGATCATATACATCACGTAATTCAGTCGGGCATGATGTCAAGTCCTATGTGTCTCTGTATAGAAGGATTTTGAAATAAAAAAAATTGACAGGAAAGATATTTTTAAGGTAAAATAAAAGTCCTACAGTGATTGGCCAGGGTCTGGGGGAGAAAGGTAGAGGCTGTCTTCCATCTCATGGCCTGCCACGTGACGGGAGTGGACGTGGGCTGTGTGTGTTGTGTGTGCCCGCTGTGCAGCTGGGTCCGGCTGCCTGATGGGCTGTCACGTGCCCCTTGGATTGTTCTTCGGCAAGTTTAGACTGTCCCCAAGTCTTAGCTCACACGTCACCGCTTCGACTGCCCAGACCGAGTGAGGGTCAGGGAAGTCTGCTGACGCCGTGCTACGTGACGTATGCACCGTGGACCACCGGCAGCATCATCACGTGGACGATGGGCACAAACGCTGACTGTTCAGCCTTACCGCGCGGCCTTTGGAATCGGAACCCTCGTTTCGATGAGATGCCGAGGTGTCTCATTGGCACGCGGAACTGTGGGCTTCGTCTTCAGCCGTTCATTTCACCACATTGTCTGTTTTCCTGAACCGATCGGCATCCTCCATGGGATGCCATCTGAGGTCAGAGGCCGTCTGTTTCCCCTTCACACCCCCGATGCCCGGGAACGTAATAGGCATTTAGTAAATGTATCCGAAGAGATCGAAGACGTTGTTTCTGGTAGAAAGGCCTTGGCAGTGGGTAGATTTTCAAGTCAATCATTTACATGTAGAAAGTAGATTCTCGCAGGTGGCTGGGACTGGCAAGGGAGGTTACCTACAGCAACGAGAGAAAAGGGTTCTGAGCAGAAACAGTGTCAACGTGTAGGAAGAACGGGGGGCGGATGGCATCGAAGGAGATGGATCAGAAACGCAGGAGGCAAGCCATCATGACAGGGAGGAGAAATACTTGGGAAAGAAAGGCTGCTCAGTAATACAAAAAGCCTCAGGTCCATGACATTAGGTGATGCTTAAAATTCTGGGCTTGCAATGGATCGGGAGGTCTCAGATGGCTGACTCGAGCTTTCATTCAAGTCGTACATGAAAAAGATGCTTGAGTTGGAAAGCGAACAGCAGGTGCCAGGCATTTGGCAATGTAGTGCATGAGGAGTCAGCATCCTAGTTTGAAGGGCAATGGAGGGCCCCAGCAAGGATTTTCTTAGAAAGAAGAAATGCGTGTCTTCTCTCCCTATCGGATTATAAAGCCGTACGGCTGTGGCCGTGTCTTAATGGTGTTTATTTCTTCAGGATGCTCCTTACATAACCCTTTCTCTGTAGGAATCCACCGTTTGGGTTTTAGGTTGTAAGGGACTGAATAATAGATCCAGGGAGCAAAAATAAATATGATTGTAGGAGAGAACTCTAAAACAGGTGAGCAGTTAAACGATGCGTTCCATAGTAGACAAGAGCTCACTTCAGGGAGTCGAGCCCATGCGTCCAGCAGCGGCCAGGAGTAGGGCGAGGTGAGTGTGGTGTCTTCTTAAATTTCGCCCCTAAGCATCGGCTCACCCTCGCCAGGGCCCTAAAGTCCAACTAGCCGAAATGTTCTTCTCTGAGATGACTGCATCACACATCTTTTGGGAGAGTTGACATTTGGCATGTTTTTTCAGAAATGTCATTCTGTTTAGTATTCTATGTCCTCTTAGTGCCAGATCGAATGTTTATTTCAAGCTCTCTCTCTCTTTCTCTCTCTCTCTCTCTCTTTTATGATAAGACGATGCATTTTACGACCGAGGACTTTTTCTAGAAGAGATCTGCGACAGAAATAACCAATAATTTTAATAGATCTGCACCAGGGCACAAGACTGTGTCATCTCCAATGAGTGACGACGGGCTGCTTTTGTTAAGCCAGATCATGAGTAATTGAGAGCTGTCAGTCTATCTTGGGAGGACAGAGCATTCCATGATGTGCAGACTGGGCGTGCTCCTGAGAGACAAATTGAGAAAACTGTTCGATTTCATGATAAAGGCTATGTTTACCCTAGGGAGAAAAAAGTCGAAAATTCAAAATATCTTAGCAGCACGGAAATGGAATTTCTTCGGTTGTATGGCGTGCTTCGTCTTTCTCTAGATGCCAATTTAGCTTCGATTACTATTAAAAAACAGGGTATGTAGTTTTTCCAAGGCGTTTCAGAACCGGAAGGAAAGTAATGTACTTTTTCTGGCAAACACAGGCATCGCCACACTTCTTTTGATCACGAGGAGACGAAAAAATGTTTTTAGCAATTTCTAAGAATGTATTCTCCCCCCGCCCCAACCCCCGCCCCAACCCCCGCCCCAAATCAACAACAAACTTCTATGAAGGAAAGAACACCATAACAATTTTTTTTCTGCTTCAAAAAAATATTACCTTAAGGTGATCAACAATAGAAAAACTAAAATCTGACTGTACGTATAAAGCGGGCGGGAGGAGAAACAAGGTAGAGAGGCATGGCCGGCTCTGGGAAGACCCAGGAGGCCCATATGCAAACGGCGATTGGGCCAAGGACACCCGGCAGGCTAAACAGGACTCGTGGTCACTGATTGGCCACCCCAGCTGTTTTTAGCTCATGCGTCAAAAGTCAGAGAATAACCTTGCCGTTGTGTTTGGTGGCGGTCACCCATCTCCCCTGTCCTGAATTCAACAAGATTCATTTACCAAGATGCTAAATAAGCGAATGGCGTCGATCGTCCGGTAGTGATGCTGTCAGGTCCACGAGGAACAGAAGTCCGTGATCGATGGCAGGGAAGGCTCTCGGCAGGGGTCAGATCGGTGGAGAGAAAAATGGGAAAAAATCTGATGCAGAGAGAGATTTCGAGTGACTGAGAAATCTGTAGCATCGACACAGGTTGCAATAGGGGGGAGAGCAGCAGCGTAGGCTGCAAAGTCAGCACTTGCGTCTTTCCCCATGAGGCGAGGAAGTTGAGGGGTGTCATGGGGGACAGGGTAGGTGGCGGTGAAGCAAACGCTTGGTCAGTAGACGTCACGACTCGTTAGATACGGAGCCGCATCTCATAAATTCTGGCAGCATCCGTTTCTACCTCCACGTAAAATCCAGATTCCCGCCAGCGGCCCCCCAGGCCGACGTGCTCCGCCTCGCCGTGTACGGGCCTGGGGACCCCTGTGTCCTGCCATTCATGGCCTCGTGCATACTATTCTTTTGAGCATGGGCTCTGACTCTCTCTCTCTCTCTCTCACACACACACACGCGCACACACACACACACACTACACTACAGCAGAGCTGATGGGATGTCACTTCTGCGGTTGGGTTCCAAAAGACGGTGGCTGCCTGGCTGGCGTGGAGAAAGCCAGCTACCCGTCCCCTCTGGGGAGCTGGACCATCACTCACCTGCTGTCGCTTTTCCCCATGGAGAAATCGTGGGCAGGTTTCTCGGGGCCCGAGCTGTGTCACCTTAGGGGACACAGTTGGGTATAGTCTGTCCCTTCCTCTTACCCTCTCCATTGATGTTTTTTTTTCTCCCTCCAGTGGGACGCTGCCACTTTGCTGCTGGACGCCAGGACTCCTGCAAAGGCGCTCCGATCCGTGAGTGTCAGAATGTGTTCCTTATGGAGAATTTTATAGAAAAATGCCTTTTCTGCCATTTTTCGGGCATCATTCTCTCCTGCTTTATTTTTTTTCTGTACATTTATGAGTTTAGATCGCTGATTTTCTCTTGAGTATTCACGCTCGATTTTAGCAAGGTGCTTCTCGAGGCCAAAGTCCTTTTTTGTGTCCTAACCAGGAATTGACGCTTTTTGAAATTTTTCTGTAAAAGGACAGATAGTACCTATTTTCAACTTGGTGGGCCACGCAGTCTCTGTCACAGCTCCTCAACCCGGCCACTGTGACGTGAAGGCAGCCACGTTGACAATATGTGTAGAAATGGGTGTGGCCGTGTGCCAATAAAACTTTATTTACGAAAGCAAGTCCTGCCCAGGCATTATCCCCTGCTTACATCTGTGGCATCTCCCTGGCCTGCTCAGCCCCCTGCCCAACCCCAGCCTGTGGGGGAGGATGTAGATAAAAGAATATCATAGCTGTTTATCTTTGGCGATGATTTACCAGGGAGTTGAGGAAAAAGTTCTAAATGTGGACACATCACGATTCGCGACGAGCCCGCGACTTCATTGCTGTGTGACTCCGCATGCGTTATCCGTCCATGAGTGTGTACGCGTTGATGGTGATGCTGCTGGTCACAGATAGTAGTTTTCTAGAATGTTTTCTGGGAAAGGAGCTAGGCTGGCACCAAAAGAGATAGGTTTGGAGCTGACAATTCAGTCAGGAAAAAAAAAACAACAAACAAACCAGGGTTGAACAGAAGATGAAGGAGAGAGAAAAATGGGCATTTGAAAGGCGAGACGCTGTTGAGCTGACGTTGGAATATCCCCTCACCATCCCAGCCCTCTGTTTGGAAAATCGTCGATGAAAACCCGTTAGGGAAAGGTCCCAGGGCTTCCTGTCCTGGATGCTGCCCTGTCGTGTACTTAATAATCAATATTTGCCCATTTACGGAGCTTTCAGATTGTAGCTGTCTTTCGAAGTCTTAGTTGTTGACTGGCGTTTGTGACATTTGCGGCATGATCTTCAATTATCTTTCCATTACGATGACGCGTTTGATGACTCCTGGGTCTTGATTTCCAAATAAGGGAAGGGTTTATTTTCTCTGACTGTGCAGGGACTGACTAGGCGTGGAAGCTGTCACGTGTGGTGGAGTCTGGTTTTGGAGCTGTGGGGCTCTGGGTTCGAATCTGTCATCACACTGTGATCTCAGCCTAGTTGCTTAATCCCTCTGAAGATTGAGGTTCACGTCTGAATAATGCAGATAATAATGCCTACCTTTTGGGATAGGTGTGAGAGTCAGAAATAACGTAAATAGAGCTACTCACACAATGCACGTGCACAGGACACCCGCTCGACAAATGCTAAGTAGGATTGGAATAAGGGCATACACACAGAGTGCAATGTACATTGTAGTACTGGGTGAGTGGTGAATTCTTGATTTAGTTCAATCGGAGTGTTGCGATGAAGCCATTAAATTAAAAGCTGCAAGTTTCGGTCAGGACGGTGGAGCAGGTGGACACCGTGCTCACCTCCTCACGTGACCGCATAAAGTCGTAACTACGACATAGAAGAATCAACCTGGACAGCCAGCCGAAGACGAGGTGAGAGAAAGTCCTCTGGCTAAGGCTATAAACAAGCGGCTACCTCGAGATGGGTATATTTTAATACAAATCTTTAAAAATTTACCCTGGGAACAGCTGTTTAAAATTCAGGCTAGGGAAGCAATGTGGAGCATGAGGTAGGAGAACACAGCTCAGCGTAGTTGTCCATTATTCCTCATTCGCGCGAGTCAGTCACTGGCAGTCTTTTCGAGGGGCGTTTGCTTACGCAGGACAGTAACCCACCTTGTGGCTTAGGTCCCTGATCTATGCTCGACGGCGACTCAGTCCCGAGGGACACAGCGCCCGCCCCAAAGCAGGACAGGTGGGGGCGGGGGGCTCCTTCTGGAACACCTGCTCATCGAAGGTCACCGGTTAGCCTTGGAGAGCCCGAAGAGCAGGTCCTGCTCCCACCTCGTGGGGACAGTTTGCTTCGTTTCAAGGTGACTGGGTGATAGGAACTGTTGAGGAAATGACTCGATTTCCCAGAGTTCGTTCTGCCATCCGTGCAGCAGGAAGAGCTGGTGACTGGTCTCTTTCCTCAGCTGTGATCCTCTGCGATTCTCAGGCATTTACGCTGCTGGAGGGGGGAGGGTTCTCCCCTAAACGCCCACTCTCACGGCTCAAACCAGATTTTCTCTCACGTCCTGAGACGAGGGAGCGAGTGTATTCTTTAGTTCATGTTTCCTAACAACTATTTTAGTGCTGGAAATTTACAGGTGCTTAGTAATAAGCACAAAGTGTCCAAAAGACCAGAGTCTGTAATTCAGGGGAGCCCTCGAAACAGGTCCACCGCGTTGGGATGTCAGCGTGTTGCGGGCACAGAGTCCTTCCTTTACTTGAGGCGGGATGAATTTAGGGGCCATGCTGTGCTGTCCAATCTACCCACAAGCCATGCCTTGAAATAGCATGGGTCCTGTGAATGGTTTAACGGTACCAACATGAGCCAACCAGCACTCACAGCAAAGAGGTGCCCTTCAGCTTGGAGGAGCATTTAGTTTCGCTTTTCTTTCTCCAGTCGAAGATTTTTAAAGACGTCTAACATATGACAACACGTCTCCCCACCGGCTCATAGCTACTCCCCAGCAGCTCATAACAACACATCCGACAGAGCAGCCTTGGAGTGCACACCCCCTGGGTTGAGTTCCTGAATTCTCGGTGCTAAATAGTGCATAATCAGAGGCTGATTTAATCCATCATTTCGCAATTCATTTTCCCAATGTTCCGTTGGACTCTAAGAAAAGTCTGCCATCGTCGTGACGCTGTATTAAAACAGTCCGCTTCTAGCCATGCACCTGCTCTGCACGACGTTTAATAATTAAGAATAGAAATCTCTGAAATGTATTAATATCTATCGCAGTGGGAAGTAAATGCTCACGGGGAGATCACCATCAGCCGGCGCTTGAATTTCAGACATGTAAGCTCCGCAGAAAAGTTTAAAAACAATTAGGAAAATGTTACTGCCTGTTTTTCACAAGAGTCGTGAGGAAGATGTCAGAGGGCACGCATTTATCTCCTAGAAAATCTGACCTATTTACTTGCCTCCCTACTGCTATGTCGGCCGCTAACGGCAATTACTCGAAGAGCCGGAATGCGTCACATAATGTTCTTTGACTAGAATCATGTTAGAATTAATTCCCTAGCCATGGGAGCTGGTGGAAAACACTGTGGTCTGTGCTGGATTCATTAACTGCTATAATTGCGTTTAGACCCCTCATTCCCCCTTGCTTGTGGTCCCTCTCCCCAATTTTCAACAGAAAACCAAGCGTTCCCTCTTCACGCTGTCGCCTGTCCCCCGCCTTCTCTAAGGTCTCGGCTCCGGCAGCTGCAGTGTGCGAGAGGCGACAAGGTCCTGGCTCCCGCAGCTGCTGGCTGCGTGCTCCCCGGACCACTGGGCTCCGCTGCATCCGTGAGCTATGCTGTCTCCATAGCAACGGGGCCAGCACTCACTGCATCACCACGGCGGCAACGGGCCAGGCACAGCTTTTGGCATCTGATCGTGGATGTGAACGTCACCTCCGAGGTCTGCGTGTTCCCGAAAGCGTTCTAAATCCCTGAAAGTCAGGTACAATGTCAGGGCGTCGGGAGAACTTGGTTTCGAAAGACGCTCGAGGATTCGCTCTGTAAACTGGATATTTCTCTTCTCCCCAGAACTTCCTTTTTTAATATAATACCCACTGCATGTGAGAAAGGGCACCCGTGGAATCGTACCCACTTCTATTCTGCCAACTCCCTATGGCAAGTTCTGGAAGGTAAAGAATTTTCCACCCCAGTTGTCGCGAGAGACCCATGGGGACCAAAGGCTTTACTTTCATTGACACGTATGCTGCTTTCTGCGTCTCCGACTGTGGTTTGTGCCTAGTATAGAACTTTCTATCCATTCCTGCCTTCGGATGCTGAGGTTTTTACACCCGTTTTCTGACCATTTTATGTGACGTAGACACTGTTTACTCTTCAGTGTATTTCGTGTTTACAGAAAGCTCTACAAAACCAGGTGATTGTGTTCTACCCTGTGGCAGGGGACCTCGTGGTGGCCATGCTGACATGTTCTGGGTGCGTCCTGTGTGCCAGGCTCTGCTAAGGGGACAACCTTTCTGTCTCCCAACCCCCCAGCCCTGTGGACGAAGCAGGGCTGCCTGTCAACTGATGTCCCTTGGTGTGGCTCAAGGTGGTCTGTGGCCACTGTGAGTTGTCAGTGTCCCCTCTCTTTGGTTGACACTTAGAATATACTTGTAGTTAAATAGTTAAATATTTTCAATACCGCACCTCAAGTTACTACTGCCTTCTCTTTTAGAATTAAAGAGAAACCCGAATTTACAGAAACAGACTCTTCTAGAAAGTTATCTTTTCACAAATAGCGAAACTATTTAGTTCACATTTGAGAGCGGGTTAAGAGCGGTGCTTTACGATGCATTTTTGGGAGCCAAATTGCATAAAGAACGTATGCGACTTTGACCTCTGTCCCCGACCTTTAAAGACAAGGCTGTTTCTCTATTTTCACATAAATATAACCCGCAGACTATCTACCAGGGAACTTACGTGCATAATCTTTTCTCCTGGTTCATTTCTCTTGGTTACATTTAGAAGCAACTTAAGAAGATTGATGATAAGACGAGCGAGCAAAAGTTTGTGCCATCGATCAAATGTCCAGGTGAGGAAGGGCCAGATCGATAATCCGTGTCTTCAGACTCCTGGAATGTATTCTACTCTCCCAAGAAACTGGGCAGAGATATTTGCCGCCACCCCGTTTGCTGAACTGCAAGCCGATGAGTCAGGTTAGAGAATCATAAACTGATCCTCCAACCGAAAGGAAGAATGGCTTCTCACTCTCACTGAGGACATGCTGCGCCGTTCAATGTATAAAGTTAGATTCTGGTTTGATTGTTTTATTTTAAAAGCTCCGTCAGACTCGGAGAGTTCCCTCTAACAGCTTTCTCCATGCCTCACAAGTGGATGAAAATGTGTAATAAATCCAATTACCGTGAGAGGGAGAAGCATGTGCACATCACTGGTATTTTTAGAAAATCGTTATGCTTTGAACGCGTCACGTGCTCTTGGCCGGTGAACACAATTCACAGACGATGTTAGGGCGATTTAAACACCGCCGTTTTGGGCGGAACCGTACTCGAGATGGAGTCCATAAAATATGTTTAAAATGAGTGGTTACTTGCTCCCAGATCGTAGAGCTAGGATTTCCATACTAAACATTAAATCACCCCGAAACCTCTGATAGTCACTGTAAACCCTTCGCTGTCGTCTTATAATGTAGGTTAGTCATTTACGACGTATGCTGGCCCTTTTCCTACCTGCCATTTTTCATTGCTGAAGACGTGGAAAAGCAGCCTTGCATGCGACCCTGGAAAGGAACCGCTTCAGAAAACTCAAGGGGGCAACTCGCTCAGAGATAAAACATTCATTTATGTTTTTATTGCTCATTACTTTAAGCTGTTCCTTTCGTGCAACTGTTAACGTGATGATCAGTGATGCCAGTTGGCCTTTCCTGTAAAACAGTAAGAAAAAAAAAATCACGAGGCATTTGAAAAGCAGAGAAATATGCCCTGTTCACCCTCGTGTACTTCCTGACTCCCTCCAGCGGGACGACATTAGGAACCAGACGCTGAGCTTTGGGAGAAAAAGCAGTTGGGGGCTGTGTGTAGGTGGGCTCATTTGCATATACATTCTATTCCTAATGGGACCGTCAGGAAAGTGTACCCGGGTATAAATAAGCGACCTACACGGAGCGTTTCTCCTGCACACGTACAGGAAGCGCGTGTTCATAGTCAACGCTGGGAAAGTAAGTTCCGGTGGTGGATGCAGCGGATCACAGGTGGGTAAAAGCACCCAGGTAGGGACACAGTGACTACGAAGTCGCGGTCGTCCGTACGAAGGGCAGCCAGGCCCTTTTGGTGACCGGGGGTCGGAGCAAAGGCAGAAGCTGTGGTCGCCGGGGAGCCGGGTCTCACAGGCGGATACAAAGCCGGGTCGAGACGGAACGGGACCTCCATCAACCCGTCCCTCGTACAACCCTAATAACGTGTTCGAGTGTGTGCAGTCAATGACTTCACAAACCGGATGTAGTTTGGCTTAGTGGATTCCTGTTTCCGTCCTTCACACGCATATTATGTTTTTTTGGTATCGATGATAGAAACTTCTCTCAAGATTTTTTTTTTTTATTGTTATAAAACAGGTCACATGAGCTCTCCCCTCCAGGGCATACTAGAGCATCATTTATTACAGGCACAATGTTGCACAGCAGATATCTAAAACTTATTCATCTTACATAACCGAAACTCTATATCAATTGAGTAGCAAGTCCTCCTCCCCCTCCCCCGCAGCTGGCGACCACCACCCTCCTCTCCACTGGGGTGAGTCTGAGTCCTCTAAGTACCTTGTTTAAGTGGAATCATGTAGTATCTGTACTTTGGCGACTGGCTTATTTCATTCAGCATAATGTCCCCAATTTCAGCCACGTTGTTGCAAATGGCAGGATTTCTTTTTTTAAGGCTGAATAATATGACTTTGTATGTGAGTGTGTATACACACACACACACATATAATTAATACACACACACATTGCCACCACACACACACACACACACACACATATATATATATATATATGTACACACCCATATATATCACATTTCTTTACCTATTCATCTGTTGGCGGACACTTAGCTTGTTTTTATATCTTGCCTATTGTGAATAGTGCTGCAGTGAACATGGGGGTGAAGATACCTCTCCGAGATCCTGGTATCAGCTCTTGGCAGGTGTGGACACACAGCGAGATTGCTGGGTCTTATGGGAGTTCTATTTTCTACTTAAAAAAAACAACAACGAAAAACCAAAAACACTTCCAGAATGCTTTGCGTTGTGGCTCTACCAGTTCACGTTCCCGCCAACAGCACACAGGGTTCTGTCTGCTCCCTGTCCTCGTCCACGCTTGTTACGTCCTGTCTTTGTGATGACAGCCGTTCTGACAGATATGAGGTGATAGCTTAGTTCCGGTGTACTGGCTACGCCGCTCCGTGAACGCCGTTGGAAAGAAAAGGCAGATTTAAAACACAGCGTGAGGATAGTTTGGGGTGCGACACAGAGAAGTATTAAATTACCCAAGGGACGTGGGCCGTGCCCTTTGCCAGAGCTTTGTCGTGGGTGCTGTTGAAATCGCATTTCTTGGGAATGTTCAAACTTCAGAGGAGCCGTAGCATTTTCAGGGGACAAAGGGATTGCTGGGTGAGTGGCCTTCTGAGGCTAATTCCAGAATTAAAATATCGATTTAGCTGTAGCATATGCGTTGTGCCGTATTCTTTAGAAATGGAGTTCGGCTTCGATCCACGGGGAGCCCTTGCACTTGAAAATGACCGCCAGCTGTAACTCTTGCAAGGCAGCGGAGGCTTCTCGCTCTGCCATCTCTGAAAGCCAGCGGCTAACGTGTCACCATAGGCTGTGAAGAATTTCCATGAATGTCACCTGATAGAAACGATTGGGACACCACAGGCCCGTTGGTCCCCGTGAAAATAGGTGCAGACATCTTTCTTTCTTTCTGCCACTTCCTGTCTCCTAGGTCAGAAAGGCAAAGACGGAATGATACCATTTTTAGGGAGCTGTTGCAACCCCCCTGCCTCGGTTTCTTTGGAAACCGAGACCAGGAGGCTATTTGGCGAGAAGCGGGTTGGGTGGGAGCCGTGGTATGGTTTTTGCCTGCGTTCTGCTGGGATGGGTCGTCACCTCAGATAACGTGGAGCATGGCATGTGCTCCTAGAGGGCAGATTGTGAGTACCCCGTGCTGGAGACCTCGAACGATCTCATTTCAGGACAGGAAGTGATCAACGAATGTTTGTTATGCATTTGGATTCAAACCAGGAGCTGTAGGTAGCAGTCCGTGGATCATAATAAAAGAATGAAATTTGAAAAATACCGCAAATGACTATGGAGTGAAGATGTGTGTAGCCTATTTGGACATAGAAGCCACAAATGGGTAAGTCTCTTTTACCTAGGATAAGTAAATAAGAAGAAGAAAAAAACATCCAAAGCAAAACAAACAGAGCCCACGGAACAGCCACAGAATTAAAAGCAATACCGTTCTTGAAAACTCAGGAGGAGAGTGAACGTCTAATTTTAAGCCAATTCAAGAGATATGAAGGAATCCTAGAAAACTGTTTGGAATCCAAAATATGATGCAAGGCAAAACCAGCGAACGAAGTCCTACGGGGAAAACGGGTGACGTAAAAAGCAAAGGACAACGAGGTGACAGACGAGGAAGTCACTCAAAGAAAGGAAAGATGCGATTCTGCATCAACATGGGCACCAGAGGCAGCTACGATTGTTTGGACAGGGGGAAAAAAAAAACAATTAAAAATTTTCTTTTGTTTACAAAAGTACTCCTGAGGAAACGGGTTGACATTTCGTGTGCTGAAGGAGAAAAAAGAAAAACAAGTTTATCTACAAGGCATGAAGAACTCAGCGGCATTTTTGGTCCGTATTGGCAGCCTTGTAGCCTTCTTTGCTTTTTAGGTGATGTAGCCCTCATTTATTCCGTGAGCTCTCCTACCCGAGGGTTGGCCATCGGACGAAACCGTGCCACCCAGTGCAAAGCGGACCACGGGGTTCAAGGTCATCCGATCGGATACGCATTCTCTGAACAGACTTGAGCACATGGCCCCAGCCAGACTAACGGCATCGCTACCTGGAACCTTTGTCGAGATATCGGGAAAAAGAATTATCTGTGTGATAATAATTTGTGTGTGGAGGTGTTGACAGCTATCTTTATTTCTACCTGGAAAGCTTACTCGGGGGTAAAGCGAATACTACAGAGGGCAGAAGAGACGAGAATGGGGAACAAGGCAGTTTCAGTGGCATGGCTTGCCTGGGGCGCACCTGCTCGCGACTCTTCCATTCCAGGAGCCAACATGTCTCTTTCAGTTATAGGACGTGAGCTGGGTGTTTGTTGCCCGTTACTGAAATAAGCTCGTATAATGTCAGTCCTGCCTCTGAGAAACTAGGCATCATAAGGTCATAGAGGAGCACGTGCAGACTTCCAAGAAGAAAAGTGTTATAATTTCAGAATTCGATACCAAACCGAGTTAGTTGCCTTTCCCAAGTGTAAAATCTGGGAAAAGGCATTCTCAGATATACAGGGGCCCAGGAAATATAGCACCCACGAATTCTGCCCGAATAAACGGTTGATGTGTTAGCCCAGTTTACAAATACCGATTCAAACTGCAGGATTTCACTGAGTGTACACATCCGGGTGACTAGCTGTCCTCCATCTGCTTGGAGAAGCCTCAGACTGCTCTGCCCACAGCCCCCTGAGAGAGGGCCAGAGGTGGCCGTCCTTGGTATAACGTGAGCCCGTGACACAAGTCGTTTAAACCACGGAGAGGGGATTTACAGAAGTGGAAAGTTCTGTGCTTGATGCACTTCTCTGCCCACAGTCAGCCCTCTAAACTGGGTGAGTGTTGGCGTACCTGTGAGATAGTGTCAAGAAATTTGCAAATGGCACACTCAGCAAGCCAGCAGATGGAGAAACACACAGAGAAAGCTTTTAACCATGGTTTAACCAATTTTAACCACGTTTTCCTTTAAAGGTTATATTTGAATTTAAAAGATTAACAATGAACACATACTCATAAAATCATGCCTGTCGATTTATAAAGTTTATGCAATTCTGAGTATACCATTAGCTAATACCTGAAGCTAATACCTGAAGATATTCCTGGGAGGAGCAGATGTGGATTTCCGGCCACGTGACCTGATACAGGGGTCTTGACGTTGTGTTTCTATCTTGACCGGATGGATGAAGGAGCTAGGGACTCTTTGGCATCGAGCCATGCCCTGGGGCTTTGACAGCCCTGCGCATCATCCTCCGCGCCCTGTCTCTGCTGGTTAACGAGGAGAAGCCGACATCTTTCTTGAATCACTTTGTCACATCGGCACTGGCCGTGGATGGCACATAATTACCCATCTCTGTGGACGAGCATTGATGATCTCTTCCTAAACTGTGGTCTTTTCCTACACTATTCCGAGTTTGGTTATCATTACGGAAAAGGCCACACGGGCAGATTCTGCCAGATTTCTCAATGTAAAAATAACCTCGAGAACGCACAGCCGTTTGAGCGTTGGCACACCTTCTTCATGCCGTCCAACCTGTTTCTGATCCCAGTGGTGTGTCAGAGCCTTCCCCGCAAGTCAAGGAGCTTAATCTAATCGGGATGACAGACTCATATAAATTGCACAGCCTAGCGTCCATCACGCAAATGAATATGTAGTTGGGTCTTATGAGCTTATTTCAAACTCTGGGCATTATAGGAGCTCAGGGGAAGAAATATGATAACGCTCGCAGTGTAATTCGAATAGAATGTAAATGGAGTTATGGAAGAGACAGCTGCCCGTCAGAACGTAGACACTGATGTGCTTTGAGAGGCTCTCGCTGTCCAGCCAGAGACATAGGGCAGGGAAAAGTCCAGCCCATGTGGATGCTTTTATTCTGTAATTATTTACAGACAGCTTATTGCCTGAGCGTAGGCCATTCCTGACCTGGGGCTGAGGCTGGAGAGGTAATATTTGCAGATCCCGAAGGATGGGCAAGGCGGCCTCTCACCGAGGGAGGGGCTGAGTGCTTCTTCCTTTCTACGCAATAAACACTCGATCTCGGATTTAATGAATCAGAAAGTTAAAGAGAAATGAGTTTTGTGGCTGTTGGGCATTTCAAAATGTCATACTTTTTTTTAAATAAGTTCGATTATCTTTGCACAATTACTGACAGCTCATATCCTAAGGATCCAAGAAAGATGGAATGCTTTCTCTCTCCGAATGGATTAAAAATACACAAAGCATATCCTAAATCATACATTTCGAAGCCTCGTGTTATGAATACAAAGATACTTATAAGTCATCGGAAAGATTTCACGACTTGAGCATTTTTATGGATCAATAATTAGGTCGGCATACAAACCAGATCTTTCTCAATAAGGTGGTAAGAACAAAGATAAGGTTCGCTTGATTTTTCAATCTACCCTTCACGCTCGCTCCTTCCCACCCCTAAATGAGGCCGTGCGCCAAGGAACTGTATTTCCTTATTCCATTTTTTCCCTCAGTTTATCCTTCCATAGACTTAGCCATCCTCCAGGTTTCAGATACTGGGGTTGACTCCCCCAACTTTTGCCTGTAATAAATTCGTTTGACACGTATCTATTAAACATCTACAGTGTGTCGAGGTATTTCCTAGGTATGGTGAAAATAACAGCAAACAAGACAGATGGGGGTCTCAGCCATCACAGTGGAAGTCGAAACAGACTTTGCTTTTGGGGAGACTGAGTTGGGGAGGGATTATGGTGGCTTCTGAGGTGACGGCGATGTTTTGTTTCTCGGCTGGGAACTTATATACGAACGTTCACCTTGTGACAGTTCATTGAAAGCCGTTGTCACCGAAGTTTAATATACGGAGAACGCGCATACATTTTGGTGAATTTTCACAGACAGCACACAACGCTGCAATCAGTAACTAAATGAAGAAATAGAAATTATCACCCTCTGAGAGGCAGGTCTTTCTCTTCTTTCCAGTCCGTCCTGGCTTTAAAAAACATAAATGCATCGTGTGGCTTTTTACACTTTGTGCACCATGCAGTACGTGTTCTTTTTCACCCGGCTTCTTTTACTCGATGTCACGTCTGAGTTTCATTCCTGCTTTTGCATGTGGCACGTCGCTTAGTCTCATCCCTGAATAGTCACATGGTGGACACGTAAGGCAGTTTATTCATCCATTCGAGATTTCGTGGACACTGAGCTCGTCCTTACTTCATTTGTTGTCAGGAGTAAAGGTGCCGTGAACGTACTCTGCAGAGTCCTCTGTGAACGTACGTTAGCCTATCTGTTGGCTGTGCCCTAGGAATGGAAAGCTCGTTATAGGGTCTGCATGCGTTCAGCTTTATTTGACACCACCCAACAGGTTCACGAAAGAGCTCCACAATAATACTCGTATGAGTGGTGTTGTACCTTCTCGCCCGTAGCTGGAGTTGCCTGTCTCTTGGGTTGAAGCCATTGTGGCGTGTGTAAGCCGTACACTTGTACGCTTCGATAAGGCGTTTGCTTTGAAAAAGGAGCTGTTAGATCCTCATCCTTCTTGTAGAGATGTATCCTTCTGCTTTCTTCCCCTCTAATATTGGTGTTCCATCGTCGGCTGCTAGGCTCAGCTCGTTTGTCTCATCTCTTTCTTTATGTAAGTTAAGTGGAATCTTACTGAGTCTGCTTCCGGTGCATCTCTCAAAGCCCATGAGAGCACGAATCAGCTTTCCTGGGGTGCTTCAAAGACCCCCGAGCTACACTTTAACCACTTGCTGGGAGATGCATGGTGGTGGGCAGAGAGGTTGTGGAGAAGGGGGCCCCAGAGCATTTCCACACCCTCTATTGCTGGAAAAAGGCACCTGCTTGCTCTGTTGGGACATCTGGATGCTTGCCCTGATTGGCGTTTAATGAACAGAATGACCTTGGGGCAAATCAATGGAATTTCCGTACTGCTGTATCTAACAGGGTAGAAAATTCTTGTTTTTAGGCATGTTCTCACACAAAAAGTCTGTGTGGACGAAACCAGAGCTAGCTTTGCCTGGAGTGGGGTGACTAGGTGCAGGGAGGGGGGTGGTGCTAGGTGGAGGGAGTTGTACCCCGATCTCACACGGGGTCCCCTAAGAAACACCTAGGGACTTTCTGAGCTCCGGGCGAAGCTCACTGAACTAGCTGATCGCCAAGGTCTCATCAAGTAAGTCTGCGACTTCTTGTTGCTCTGTATTGAGATCCTCGACCTGTCTGCTTGGAGTCTACCCAGGTGACACCACAGTCACCAATATGGGGAACAGTGAGGTTTGTTTTGTGCCGGATGGGTTGAAGCTGAAGATCTTGACTTAACCTCAAACAGTGGCGCCAGCCCTATCACCAGAAAGGCGACAAGTGTGTGGCCGAACCAAGGCTTCTAGTGTCGTGTTTCTATGTCTTCAGAAGAAGGATCGCATAAATTCCATCCGTGACCCGAGGCTTGGTGGGGTGGAAAGCCAACAATAACCTTCATTTCGGTCTCATTTTCTATGCCGTGGGGTGGCTTAGAGACAATGGTGACCAATAAACAACTTTTGTTAATAATAGAAAGATTTTCTAAGCCCATCTGAAGAAGATGGGGCCTGTGAGTGCTGGGCATTTTAATCAGATTACATGTCAGATTTTGTTCCTGAAGCAATGGATCAAGTGGAAGGAGGACGAAAGTTAAACAAAATCCAGCTTTTGTTAGACCGAAGGACGAGAAAACGACAGTTAAATTCTAGAAATATACAAACAATAGCAAAACACAGCGAGACAATTCCATAGCTGCAAGCAGCGTATTAGAAGTCTGTAGCGAAGGGCGTAATATTATGCATAAGGGAGAAAAAAAAATTAGGTCCTTTTATGTTAATCGTGCCGATGTAAGAAACGTCCAAACCTGTAGAGAATTTTCATAAGATTTTATTTGAGCCAAAGTGATGATAATCGCCGGGAAGCAAGATCTCAAATGCTCTGGAGAATGACAATTTTGCCATTTTTTTTTTTTAACGCCTTTGAGTTGGAGGAGGATCAGTAAAGATCATAGGGGGGGGGAGCAAGCTGGGATGGATGAGAGGGTGTTAGTGCTTTCTTGGGGGCCGGTTCTCTTATTTCAAAGGTGTGGGAACCCAGGTGCATAAGCAAAATGGGCAGCGCTTGCCTAAGGCGGCGTCGAACCTTTCAGTAAAGAGGTGACATGCCTGGGGCATCACTACCCACCAGGACCTGCCCAGCTAGGGATGTGTGGCCAGATCCCCCTGCGAAATCATTCTCCATAGAACCCCCTTTTTCCTCTACAGTCGGGTTCAGGAGACAACAGTATTCCACGGAAAGACTCGAGCCAGATGAACTCGCTCATGGGTGGGAAAAATTGACAAGGGACATTTATTCGATGGTACTGCATCGTTCCCTCTGATCTCTGATTCAGCCGTAGCGCACAGCATGCAATGCGTTTTTCATTCGTGTTCACGTCGAAGTGTTTCATAAATTGACTTGTCGTTTCCTGTTTGGCTTTTTGGTTATTTAGACATAGTTGCGGGGTTTACAAATATCTGGAGATATTATATCGATCTCATTTTATTGTCGATCTCTATTTTAATTCCATTCTGGTCTGAGAACATACTCTATATGATTCCAGTTGCTTGTGACTTGTTTTATGGCCCGGCTTATGGTCCATTCCGGTGACTGTTTCCAAAACCCTTGAAAAAAAAATGTGCATTATTCAGTACTAGGTTGTATATACATTTGTTGAACAGAAAAAAAGGAAAAATTTACATAAAAATATATTCCTCACATCACATAGACACCCTAAAACTCTGTGAATGAGCTGCTCGTGGACCACGTAAAATTAACACAATTTTCAATATTCTGCCATAACGAATTTTACTATATTTCTGTTGTATAAATTACTTAAGTGCATTGATTTGACATATACAGTCCCCGTTCATCGAAGACTGCAGAAACACATTATGACAATCCATAATAACTTTGCCTCTGTGTTCTCAAAGGAACGCCATGATTCGGTTGAATTTAAATGTCACCTGATATTTTTCCAAATGCTCTTTCTTTCTCGGTCAGCTTCACAGAGTCACGTCCCCTGATCCGACGCTACAAATACGCCAGTTCCTTGGTATTCAGAACACTTTGCAGTGCAACTTTATAACAGAATTCAGCCTCCTTCCTCTCCCAGGGCCTATTTGCTGTTACAGTAGCAAGTGGCCTGTTTAGGGCAGAGACGCCGTGCACGAGCCTGGGCCAGGGCTCAGTTCGAGGACACAGGGAGGAAGAGACGCTTCCTTAGACCTGTGCATTCCGAGGGCCGTAGCTCGTGGAGTGTGCTGGGCACGTCTCTATCTTGGAGCTCCGCAGGGCTCTCCTGCGGTCACGGGAAACCCTGCTGCGTGAAGGGAACGCATTTTGAGTCCCAGAGAATGGCAGCTCCTTTCGCAGGCCGTCGCAATCGCACGGGGTGCCCGAAGGAGGGTGCGGTGTGCGGCCGAGGAGCACCTGCTCCTCAGTGTCCCAAGCTCGTTCACACCGGCCTCTTCCCGGCACAATGGGATGCGCCGAGCACGCTCCCCGGAGCGTAGCGAGGTCCACGCTTTGGAAATGAATCACCGCGTTGCTGATGCCACTTACCCTTCATACACGACTCACGTCGTGCAGGGGTTGGTTCCAGCTCAAAATGGTTTTTACATAAACTCAGTTATTGAACACGTTGCATGGCGATGGATTGTAAGCTGGGCTGCTGGTCCGCCCCCTAGAGACTTCTGGATGTTTTAGAGTGGGCTTTTATGGCCTTGATGATGGCAGAGCCATGCTCCCTTTGATGGAGAATGGGAGTGTCCCCCGGACACGCTGAGCGATGCAGCGTGACAGTCCAGGTGTCACTGTGACCGCCACGTAAGTAAAATATCTATAATTCTGGGAAGCTAGAAATACACAATTTAACATGTGAAGTGGAATTTTTCCCCCCACGATTTAAAAATTGAACTTAAAAAAATACATCGGACTTCCGCAGATTGTAACCCTTACGTACTTCGGGGGTACGACAGGACATTGCTTTTTTTCATAAGTTTACAAAATTCTTTCACCATTTGGTGATACCATATCGATAACAGCGGTGCCGCTCGTGGTGGTCGAGTTGCCGTTTATTTATGTTATTTCTTACGGGTCCTATTACTTGGCAGTCGTACTTCCCAAAGAAGTTTCTTTGACTTCTGAGTTCCATTCTCTGTAGCACCTGCAATTGTGTAGAGAGAATCATCGCAGAAATTCCGTCAGGTTTTACAAAGTATTATGGACCTCTCCGGAGATTAAGTACAGAAATAACTAATTTAATATATATGCACCAGTGTCGTCTACTCATAATTTCCAAAGGAGCTGGCCTTTCTCACACCAGTCATGAACCCGTTTTTTTATATTCTGAGGGCACAAAAAACAAAACAAAAACAAAAACAAAGAACCTAGCAGGTGAGAATCACCTGCTGATGTCTGTCTGAGCGGCCTGGGCAATTATTTGCAATCTTGTCTTTCCTGAGTGTAGAGCCCAGCGTTTGGGACTCATAAAAATACCACTTAGCCGACCTACTCGAGTTCAAGTACTCTGTAATTTGGGGCTTTTTTCATGTATTTTCCTCTATTTCGAAAGGGCTGTTTTAACACAAAAAGCTCCGTTTCTTTCCACTTTGTTTGATTCAGTGTGGTCCGCGTACAGGTGTATATAGAAGTGCTGTTAATCTTAAGACACAGATTAATGGGCACTCTGACCCTCCGAAGAGCATTCTATAAGGCAGATTCCCCATGAACGGATAGAAGCCCTAATGGGTTTAAAATAGGAGTATCTTACGCATTTGAAAGCATGGGCGGGGGAGGGGCAGCGGTCGTGTTGAAGAGGTAACATTTGGAGCACCTGTTGCAGATCAGACAGTTTCGTCAGCCTGGGAAGCCATACTAATAATGTCAGGGACATGTGAGGGGGAGTCTGATTTCCCGGGAGATCAGTCAAATAAAAAGGGACCCATGTGAGCAGCTTAAAAGGTGTTTGTGGGGCATAATATCTGGAGGCCTTTGGAGGGAGCATTTGGAAAATGCTGGTCTCCCATTCTTAAAATTTGAAATACGTCCGTGTCTTAAAGAAACTGGTCTGGAGCGTTATTTTCACAGATCACCCTTTCGCTCCCCATAAATCGGCCTGGTTCTTAAACCTTGTTCCTCTATTTGTCCATGTCTGCATATAATAACTTCCTTTTAATTATGTTTTAACTTAATTTCCCTCTCATTCCTTAAAACGTTTCCCATTAGATTAAGAAAGCAAATGCTCGTTTGCACACAAAGACTATGCCGATATTCTTATGAGGGAAGTATTCATTTCAGAATTTACTAGCGGATGATCTAAAACATAGAGATTATGAGGAAAATCTCCACCCATGTGGGTCTGGCCTATTCAGATGCCCGTGAACTCTGCGTCCGGCTTGAGGCTTTGAAATAAACGCCTTCGGCGAGAAGTTGTGCAAAAGTTTAATTCTGAGAACAGCCAAGGGAAGTCAGAGGATTTATGATTTTCTAGCCCAGAGGAAAAGTCGTTCAGATGTGCAGTGAGGGCCACAAATCAAGCCACAGCCAGCCCGGGTGGCTCTTCCCGATTATTTAGTCCTTTGGGACGCTGCAGCTGAAGTCGGACATAGTCATGGCTTAGTGAGCAAGGGCAAAAAACAAGTGAGCACAGCTCTTTGGTTGCAAGTGAAGGAAAATGCTCCTTCCACGGAGCCACTGGAGGTGCCAGCGCGGCGCCCAAGGCAGACACGGTGGTGTCTGGCTTCTCCGAGACAAACGGGCATCCAAGTGCCACGTCACTGCTGATGTTTCTTAGACGTTTTTCCTTAGATTTTGCACGGTTTTGGAATTCGGTACGTCGATGCTTTGTGAAGCACGAAGTGATTCATGCCAGACCGTTTCGGCGACTCTGCGTGTGCCCTGTATTCTTTAAGGCGCTTTGCCTTTTTTCCGCGTGATTTTAAGTTTCTGAGATATTACTCTCCAACGCTATTTTTCTTTGCGTCTTTTCAAATGTCTTTTTATAGATACGAGTTCGCCTCAGCCGCCTTCTTACACACGGCGTGTACTTGGGCTTTCCATTTTGATCTGAGCTCAAAGTCCTTTTCTTTTAGTGTAAGTTTACCCCGTTCGTATTTATTGATAAAGAATTAACCTGGTCTTAATTCTGTCGCTTTATATTATGTGATAATTACTGTGGGCAAAAAAAAAAAATGTAAACATTTCCAACTTTGGCTGTGTGATCTGCAGGCTTTGCGTACGCCCTTCACGATCATGCAGACATTTAAGGCTACGTATTTGTTCTTCTAATAACCGCCTTCATCGTTTTTAAATTGACTTATCGATGTTAGCCCTAACCTATTTATTTAAAATTCTTGGACAAATCCTACCCTTTTGGAGGCGGGAAGAAATGGCATTAATGGAAAATATGAAAGTATCGATTTGGGGTGAGGGTCGGGGGACATGTAAGTCTGGGGAAACAAAAGGTGTGAGCCCGGAGAATGTGGTGTTTGATCGCGCCAACTGCTGCTTCGTGATGAGCCACAAAGACGCATCAGGGGTGGGGACTGGAGACAGGAGGACAGACCCACCTTCCACTTCCTACTGGACGAGGCTGGCTCGATGGGACATAGACCGTATGCCGGTTTTTGGAAGTCAAAGATAAATACGCCATATCTGCCTCTAAAACTATAGGTCACTTGTGAAGGTCCAATATGAACTGCCCCCCACCTCTAGTAACGTTTCCAATTTCATTACGTGTCCTTCCCACGTCCCGTCTCCTCCCCAGGTACTTCCCTGCCATTTCGCAAGCCATATACACTCTCGAGTCGAGGCACGGCTGCCGGCCACTTTGTCTCACCTCCCCCGGGGGCCCCGCTCCTTCTTTCTGAAGCCATTTAAGCATCCGGTACCCCTCTTTTGTCTGCAAACCTTCATACTCGCAGTCCTACGACATCGATCATTTCATCGTGCTCTAATTATTTCATATGTATGTGTTTTACGTCTTCGATTGGAGCAGAAGTGAGGCATCCTGTCCAGTAAGTAAAAAGGGAGACAGGGGCAGGAGATGGGGACCCAGGGTTAGTCCTGAGACCAGCGTGCGGGCTGGTTCATTCTTACGCCTCCGGAAAGTGCTGCATGCTGTAAGTACTTCCTAATTACACACCGGGCTTTTATTTTTCACACTCAGGAGTGTGACGGCGTCTTTCGAAACTCTTCTCTGAAGTGGCTACGTTTTCCCTTTACACATAATTACCTCAACAAGCCATCTTAAACAGTTCGGGGAGCCCGTGTGAATATAAACTTTTTAAATAAACTGCCACAGGAATTGCGATTATTCAAACAACTCAAGACGATTCATGTTTGTTTATAGTCTGTCGACAAGTGGTTATAAAAATAAATTTTGGTGATGCTTTTTTGGAAGACATATGAAAAACAGTTTTCCTTTAGCAGAAGGGCACATTTCGAAAATTATTTGAAAAGTAGTGCTACATTTTTATTGTGTGCCAATTGATGTACGTGAATAATTTTATGAAATTATGTATCATATTCCCCCAGAAAACGCTTCCTGTGTAGTTGTCTGTTTTTTAACTACAGTTAGCTAGTAGTGGTTCTAATAACCATCTTATTTTTTCGGGACGTCCATGTTATTTTACAAATTCTGTTTGCTGATACCAGGAGAATGGACGAGATCATTAAGCATCGGTAAAAGAGAAGGTCCATTAAAAGAGAGGCCAACACACAGCTATGGAAATCGAGTGCATCGAGAGTTTTTAGGACGAACCGAGCATGACATCTTTTTTTTTTTTTTTTGCCAATAAGGAGTTGAGGTCTGGAGATCTTAAGCTCCTTGGCCAAAACAATGAAGTTATTTTGTGACCGGATTAGATATAGAGTCAGCTTTACCAAGTACTGGGCAAGAACTGTTCAAATTTTTTCTTGATTTTTTTTTTTTGGTCTTGATCATTAAGGTCAAATTTCATAAGACCCTAGGTGTGCATACTTGGTTTATGATACTTATGTCAGTTCTAAGAAGTCTGATTTTTACATATCTGCCTATCTTAGGTACTGATATACAATATTGGCAAAAATAGGTAGATAGAGAGATAGATAAATAGATGATAGATAGGTGATAGATAGATGCATAATAGATAATCGATAGGTGATGATAAAGTAGATAATAGATAAATAATAGATAAGCGAAAGATGATAGATAATAGATGATAGATGATGACAGGTATATAGATGGATGATAGATATGTTGGTAGATAGACAAGTAAGATAAATAGATGATAGATAGCTAATAGATAGATGATAGATAATAGATAGATAGATGATAGAGAATAGATGAATATACAGATAGGTGATAGACAGGCTGTAGATAGATAGGTAGATAGATAGATAGATAGATAGATAGATAGATAGATAGATGATAGATGATAGATAGGTAGATAGGTAGATGATAGGTAGATAATAGATGATAGATGATGGATGGATGGATGGATGGATGGATAGATGGATGGATGGATGGATGGATGACTATCACATGGCTCAGCGGAAACAGCATAGGGGCCGAGGGTTGCGGGGTCTGGGTCGGGTCCCGGTTGATGGCGGCATGCTTTGAGTACATCTTTGCTCTCATTTGATGCGTTACTGAGTTGGCAGGAGAGGATAGTATGTCATTTATATTAAGCAAGGAAGAGTCTTCTTGTCAGGCTATTTCGCAAACGCCCTCCTTCATTGCATTCACTTTCCTTTCTTGACGTTTACTGTCCCATGAGAGGGCATACTTCCCGTCACCCTGACCGACTTTTAATTTCTCATCACACTTATGTTTGCCTTGACCTGGCCGACATCCAGGCCCGAAACAGCCATCAAGGCGACCCCAAACCTAGAGAGCTTGGCAGTGTCTGTCCCTTGATGTGGGAAGGAAGCCAGGAGGGGGTAAAACGGGCCGAGAACAGCATGTGCTGGGTCCCCTGGGCTGGCTTTGTCATCCCTACCCAGCCCAGCACTTCTGCCGAGGGTCTACACTGCCGAGTGAACTGGTGGTCTGTGCATTTCGGATGCGCCTCCCTGGGCTGCTTCCCCCCGGGGCCTTCGGAAAGGGCGTGTCTAGGGTTCCACGTTCAAGTGTGCGGGGGACGGGGGAGGGTGACACTAAATGTGCGTGACAGCATTGACCATTGACCAAAGGAGGGCAGCGGAGCCCGTTCCAAGTCTGTCTGTGCTGTATCTTTAGCATCTCCATGCTCCCTGGACATCAGATTAGTGAAGCACAGGCTGTCAGTCAACTCGGTAACACGCTGGACGGGCAGATGTTCTGGTGGGCAGGGCTGCCGTGTGGCCACTGAAGCGGGTAGAAATCACCAATCCTCTAAGAAGGGGCCGGTGTGTTTCTGAGCCCCCAGGTCTCAGCGTCTTTTGCTCTAAGTTCGTCTGTGGCGGGTCTGGCCGTCGTGTTGGTCTGCAGATAAAATGGATCCGTGATGCCTGCAGAGAAAGAAGCATCTTAAAATCTTGTCCATTCTCTCTTTTGAGGGCCGTAAAGCTTAAAACGTGCCCTCCCTTTCTGAGCTTTGGGTGGTCAGCCTTCCGGGTGCCCTGCTTGCGTTTCGTGTCATCGGTCGGGACCCTATGTCGATTTCGCCGCTGTTAAGGATGGAACGCTTTCGTCTTCCTTGAATTCGTCGCCTTGTGTTATAGGGAATTGTGTCCCCCACCCCAATGTACACGTCGAAGCCTTAACCCCCAATGTGACCGTATGTGGATACGAGGCCTTCGGAGAGGTGATTAAGGTGGAATGAGTTCATGAGGGTGGAACCCCCACCCAATGTGACTGGGGTCCGGATAAGGAGGGGAGTTTGGGGCACACACACCGAGGGACGGCCATCCACAAGCCACGAAGAGAGGCCTCCGGAGAAACTAACCCAGCCCACGCCTAGAACTTGAACTTCCAGCTTCCAGGACCAGGAGGGAAGAAACGTCTGTGGTTTGAGCTGCCCAGTGTGCGCGGCGTTGGCATGGCAACGCAGGGCGTGGAATGCAGCTTGCATCGCAGAGTCTGAAAGATGGCGTGTCATTTTAATATTTACACCCGAGGGCACCATGCGTCCGGCAGAGCCACACAGAGGCTCCTATTTGCCACCGCCAAACGCAGGCGAAACAGAACCTTAAACTAACAGAACCATTTTATTTATTTATTTTTTTGTACATGCGTTTTCTTTGCTGGGGCATGAAACATTTCCAGGAGAAACCGTGGAGATGCACGCCTTGTTTATACAGGTGGAAGATAAAACAGAAGAATCTTCTCCCAGGTCTGAGCTTTACCCCTCCCCAGGGTGGCAGAGGGGTGTGGGGTACTTTCTACTTCTTCTTCAAAGCTCTCCTCTTTAGACAACTGCTTGTCAGGCCAACGTCTGTCTCTTCGGGCTTCACAGACGCACAAGCCACGCCCAGTGCCCAGCTTCATGAAGATGGGCATCGGCACGCACCGCCGAGCCAGCGGCGCCCGAGCATCTCCGCGCGGAAGGGCCAAGCCCGCAGCCAGCTCCACGCAGCCGGGAGAGCCCGGCCCCTGCCCCCGCAGAGATCTGATGTCCCAGTGTCAAGAGAGAGAGGTGTTTTTCTTTCTTCTTCTTCCTCTTCTTTTTAAATGGGGTAAAATACACATACATTTAAAATTTTCCATCGTAATCATTTTAAAGTGAACAGTCCAGTGGCATTTAGGACCGTCCCGGCGGACTGCGTTCCTTCCGGACACAACTTGCTTCTTGCAGCTTCTAGTGGCCTCTGCGCCCCGTCACCTTCTGGCCCTTCCTGCATCTTCAAAGCCACCAATGGCTGCTGGGGTCCCTTTCCGGCTGCATCTCTCTGACCCTCCTTGTCTGTTGTCACATGTCCCTCCTGCCTCCCTGGTATGACAGGACTTGTGATGTCCTGTCAGCCTTAATGATCCCTGATAATTTCCTCATCTGGAGGTCCTTAGCTCTGCCACATCTGTGGGGTCCCTTTTGCCCTGTAACATAACATATTCTCAGCATCCAATGATTACGAATTGGATGTTTGGGGAGGGGGGTCTTGATTCAGCCTAGCAAAGAAAACAGATCCTCGTCTCAGAGTTAAAAAAAAAAGCTCGAGTTGCTTCTGTCTGTGCATTCCACGTGACGTGATGGTCTCTGACAGCTTTCTTCATTTTATAAGTGAGCCACCCTCTGCAACCCCACACAGGCTGTGTTTCTAACCCCGCCTGTCACCAAGCCGCTCGTCATTTGTACGCAGGGAGCTTGGCGAGAATGAATCACAGCCTGCCTCTTTCTGGCAGAATGGACATTAAATGTTGTTCATATAACAACAGAAAAGAGGTATTCTAGGTTAAGCAGTACGGGAAAACGGGTTCTGTGTACTGGAGCCCAAAACAAGAGCTCTTGATTACAGGTACCGAAGCACCTTGCTAAATGATGCACGTCCTATTTAGTGGTATTAAATGTGATAAATGTATCTCCAAAGGGATTGATTTCTATATTAATCCATCAAGGAATAAAATGAGAAGTGAAAGGCTCTGATATTTACCCAGCGATTAGATATTTGCATTTACCTTGTGACAGCCTTCCTTGAAAGCTATTTCAACATTAAAATTGGAGATTATTATTATTATTATTTGGTAATGGTACTGCATCTCAATGAAGACAAGCGATAGGACAGAGATGAGAAGCGACGGGGGAAAGGCAAGTTTTCGTGTAGGTCGTGAGTTGAAATAAATGGAGTGTTGAAAATAAAAAGCTCAAACCGGAAGTCTCCGTCTGATCTTTGCTTTCGTGCTCTTGGAAAAGCTTCAGGTGGATCAAATTCAGCATGAGTGTGTTTTTCTGTTTTGTTTTGTTTTGTTTTGTTTTGTTTTGTTTGCACATGTAACATGCAAATCTCCCCCCAAGACAACGCTTGGAATGAATTTAGTTCCAAGACACCCGTGGACACCTGCCACTAGAATATTGGTGAAGCAATGGAATGGGAAAGTAGACGTTGCCACAAAGAGAGAGAAAACGTGAAAGGAGGAATAATGCCCGCTCGATCCCATTGAAAAGTAAAACCTGTAGGAGCGCGTGCCGCCGATCCTTCATTTTTTCCCCACAATTACGGGAAAGCCCGGAATATTATTCGTCATGGACTTACAGGTGGGACTCTGTGTTTTGAGCAGAGGACTAGGATCTGTTAGAGACCGTTGGGGTTCGCCATTACATCTTTTTAGCTGTTTTCTGGGGCACCCGTGGGAGAAAGAGCGTAACCTCGCTTGAATGAATGGCTGATCTATTCTTCTAGGTTGGTGGGAAAAAAACAAACCATTTCATCAGGCACGCGAGAATTTTGCCTACTCATGGAATTTCCAGGTCCCATTGCTGGAGACAGACAAATGATTCGATAATTCGGTAATTTGTGTAGCATAATCATACGAAGTCAGCGAGTGCTCGGGACGGAAGGGATGGCAGGTGATATGAAATTAAGAACTGTCACCTGGGAAAGCCTGGCTGAGAAGGTGACTTTTGAGCAAAGACTTGGACAGACCATTTCATATGTAATATCGTGGCATCACAGGGCCATTAAAAAAAAAAAAAATCTTAGTTTGGTTGTCACTGGACCACCTAGGATGGAATTAGGATTCTAATGCCTTTCGAAGGGAGACCTTCATTTACTAAAAGCCATGGAAAACTTTCGTCTAGCCCAGAGTCCAATGGCTGCCACAAGGTCCTTCTGTTAGAGACTCGTGGGTCCCAGCCCTCCCGTGGTGTGAATTCCAGCTTCCCTCTTGGACGCAAGGCATTGGTCGTGGCTTTGGGCTGCACAATGGGACATGTTTCCTTGCCGCATTTGGGTCCATGGGGGATTTCATTTTTTTTTTTTGTTTCCCAAGTAAAATTAAACAGTTTAAAGAATATTGGTTATATTTTACGCAACATTATTACGTGCTCGGTCGTGAGGATGTCTCAAGTTCTTTAGTTTCCGTGTTGTCACAGACAGGCATTAAGACACAGCCGTGTTGTTGTAAATTAATGGTCTGCACTGCCTAACCTCCTGGGCTGGCCTGACATGATATTGTGATATATGTCCCTGTACAGGAGGTGTGCATAGTAATCTCATCCGTACGGTGATCTCTTATCCCTAAATGAACTGGGGAAATTTGTTTGTGCTGAAAACTTGCTGCTTTAGAGAGAAGACTCGTATTTCCAAATAAAAGCGTTTTCAACTCTTTGCTCGTCTGGGTGAACCAGGCCGTGTGAAAGCTACTGGGTCCCGTGATGATATGGGTCAAGGTCAGGTTCACACTAAGACACAAGAAAGCTTTTTATTTCCTTTTAGGCAAATACTTGTTGAGAAATCATTCTGTTTTTACAGACTTCTGCCGACGGGAAAATGCCACTTAAACCCTAAAACCCTCATCATCTCATCACAAGATACAGCCTTCAGGGAATGGGCTGCTCTTTGGGAGATTAACAGGACCAGAGTGTGTGAGTCCTTTTAGCTGGAGTGGGTGCCGTGCATCATTGTGTGCACTTGGGGCAGCTCAGCCGGATTCCCAAATTTAATTTACTTCTAAATCTCATCACACTGTGAAACAAAAAAGGGCCTTCTTTCCTTTTCTAAATGTTGTTTGAATGGATCCCTGTGGGCCAAATTCCTAACACAAAACAATGACTCTTTTGAAGAGTTTCTTTCCCGAGGTCAGGCATTTGTTCCCAAGTCCGCTGACACTTTTAGGCTGAGTGAGAGAGCGCACGTCATCTGCTGAGGGGATTTTTATTGTCGTGCGGTGCCGAAGAGTACATGTAAGGGCCCAGAAGGGGAGACACTAGCAAACCGTAGCTTCTGGGGTTCAGCTCAACTTTAAATGAAACCAGAGCGGAGTTTCAATCACTCTGTGTTTCTCAATGTTTTAGAGAGGAACGTTACCGAGCGTGTACAAAGTCCGTCCGATTTTCAGGATGAATGAGGCATTGGGCTCCTCCCTTCTGTCTTTGGGCTTGTTTCACGTGGAAAAGAAACTGATTCCCAGAGAACCGCTTCCTGCCACCAGCTAGTTTGGGTTCAGAAGCCACAATCGGATAGTCGTATGAGCACGTAACCCGTTGTCCCCCTTGGCCAGCTTAGAGTGTAAAGACAGAGGGATCTGGAGTTGCAACCCGAACTGCGATGTTTTCCGACTATGCCGTGACCCTTCTGGCTTTCTGCTACGTAAAATTTCACGACGACGGGGCAATTGAACGGCCGGGACAAAGCCTTGCAGTCGTTCATAATTGTTTTCCATCCCCAAATCCTAGGTACTCAGGCCAGTGGCGATCTAGCCACACGTCACACTCTCTAGCACATTCCTTCTCGGGATAGTTTAATTTAGCAGATGATATACGTGGCAGCTGCACAGCCATGCAGTGGTTCGATGAGGAATTCGTCATCCGGCCTGGGGAGAGGCAGCAGAGATCAGAGGCCAGAAACAGGATTCTCAAGGCAGAATGATGCCTCTTCCCCTGGGTCATATGGGTCATATGGACCATCCCGTGCCCTCGTTTCTTCATATTAAAAGTGTCGATAAGGAAAGTACCCACTTTATGAGTTTGTGACCGTGGGCAAATGAATTACTCTCCATAAACCCTCCAGAACAGTCCCTGGCATAAGGCAAGTGTTGTGTAGGTGTTTACGAAATTGAATGACTCCAAAGGCAAGCTGTGTATGCTGACTCTGAAAGTTGGGTTGGTAAAACTTTCTGATCCTTCTCTACTCGTGTGTTAACGTGTGTGTGTGTGTGTATTGATATTGACCATGTGTATGTGTGTGTGTATTATATCCTACATGTATCGACCTGTGTTACTATATCAAGGATGAATTATTTCTCTGATTTCTGAAATTAAGTATAAAATTCACTACTACCGAGAAGAGAAACTGTTGGTGACATTAAGAATAGTATTAATTATTATTAATATTGCGCTAACTATTATACCTCCTTCATCAAGAGGTGGAGTCTATTTGTCTCATTCTTACAATCCTGAGGCCACCCTTCTCAGGGACCCAGGGGTAGGAGGCCAGCCGCATGTCCACTGCGACTCCCGACCTTTGCGTGAGCTCATCTCAGCACGTGTACCTTGTGACTGCAGCCCCATGCGTGAGCTTGGGCTCAACCAGCAGCCGTACCCATCAACCCCCAGAGTCACGAGAAGTAACGCATCGTTGCTGTGTTCAGACGAGGAGGTGGAGACGTTCGTTACGCAGCCATAGCCAACCGACGTGGTCGTACTGGGACATCACCATTTCCCAGGCACGTCTCCTCCAGCCTTCTTCGAAAAGCCTCTGTCCTGCCCCAGATCAGGTCTACTGAGGCCACGGCCGTGCTGCTGTGCATCAGGGTTTGTGAGTCAGAGTTCATAGCGCCAAGAGAGTGTGCAGGTCACTGCTTCTGCGTTCTTTTGGGCTGGGTGTTTATGTTTCATGAATCAGATCTCGAAGAGATGAAAGGTAGTAGAATTTTCTTCCCCTGTGAAAGAAAGCCGGGAGAGCGAGTTCCATATTTCTTTTCCTTTGTAAAAATCTTTTGGTGTCGTAAAACCACATTTTCAATGGCCTGTCAGGATGATCAAGTATTAGACACCCCCTTTCTAGTCTTTGTAACTTCTGTGAGAAAAAAGAAATATGGAAGAAATTAGAAGGTTTTTCCCCTTGGCTTATTCTATTGAAAGAATGTAGCCAGAAAATTATAAGGATATTAATAGTACTGAACTTACTCATAAGAGCCAATTATATTGAAGAGTAGGAACGTAGAGAATCTAAAATAAAATCCACATGATCTGCTCCTTCAAGAAAATCACTGCTTGATCACCCAGGATTAAAAAAAAAAGGACAAATGCTTTAAACAATGGGAAGCAATTCTTATTGTATACAGGCTGTGCTTGGGACATGAAGACCAGGCAATTGTTTTAACTTCAAAGTCTTTCAAAGATACTGGGAAGACAGTAGGCGTGAACATGTAAATAGATTCAAATTTTCCAGTTCAGATACTTTTCAACCGATCAATCAGCAAATAGAATTTCATTCACTTGTGCAACATTGATTAATGGGCTTATTTGATTATTTGTACTCTTCTGGAAAAATCTGAGAGTTTGGCTGTGTAGGGTGGTTAAACATACTCTCCTGGGTATCTGTGTAGTGTCACACAGAACTGAAATCTCTTGGAATGTGCCATCAATTGCATTTTAATGATTAACACAAATATCCGCGATATCATTTCGAATATGGATGTTACTTTTTCTGCTCCCCTATTAATTAACTCTGCTATCCATTATTTCTCCAACCAGAAATCGATTTTTTTAAAACTGAAGAATTAGAAGTTTTTAAAAGGAGATTTTCGGTGTTCTGAAAATCAAAACCCATTTTGCTATATACATTGTGTCAAGTGCTTTTATTGAAAGGCACATAATGATGTCCGTCCATAACATACACATTGAAAAAAGTATCGAACGCACCTAAAACCGATAGCAGAGACTGGTGTGCACACATGTGAGCAAGGGGAGATAAATTACGTGGGGAGAGAGGAAAATGGTGGCTTTTTTTTTTTTTTTGAGTATGATTATCTATTTTCAATGAGTATATTGCACTTTGTAGTTTGGGAAGGGGGGCGATCTAATAAGCATATATATATATTTTTTTTTAGATAATGTGATTTCGAGACTCAGGAAATTGTAGTAAGAATTAAGACTGAAACTTAGAGGTGCCGTCCATGTTCGGAAGAGCAGTTGGGGGCTCCGTTTCACGTTCCGTGTGGATCGGCAGATTCATCGGGTGGTTAATTTTCTGCCGGTCGCTGCCGAGACGTAGATGACGTGATCCTGCTTTTCAAAACCGTGCCTCCCTCCAAGCTCATGTCAATCCTTAAACTCTGCAGCCGCCTCGAAGCCCTATATCACTTCGAATTTCCAAAGTTACCATTCTACATATTTCCGCATATTGGGCGTCAAAGCAAAACGTGCATTTTTCAAGAAAGGAAATCCAAGAGTATTTATTTAAGGAAATACCCTCTGGGTGAATTTCTGGCTTGACGGCAGGTGAATTAACAACATTCGCTCAATTATGTAAATGAGGTTTCGTGTTTTAATCGAATCAAATGCTACCGTGATGTTTGCTTGGCCGATGCTAAGTATCCGAGGGGTCAGTACTGGAGGATATGACATCACTAATAAGGTGAAGTCAGCTGGGATGGAGTAGGGAGGAAGAAAAGCCAATGTGGCACACAGTGAGTGATTCCTGTTTCCCAGACACTCACGTGCGTGCTGAGACGAACTAAATCGTCCTGCTCTTTGCTCAGAAGAGATAATTTGGGATCCGTTAAAAGAAAACAAAAACATGCCCTGTTTCGATGTCTCTCACTCTGGAAGGCTTGTCAGAGCCGCCTCGGAGAAAGTGGCGTCCGATCCTTGCAGTGTAGAGGCTGGTGGGTGAGTGGTTTGTGTTGTGTTGTTTTGATTTTAGCCCAGTAAGCTCTGTAATTTCTAAGGAGTCTTGTTAAAATGGTCTTCCTTAGAGGAACATGCATTCTGAGTTTAGAGAACAGGCCGTGTTTTTTCCCAATGGAAAACTTAGTGAATTGTTGTGGTCAGTGAAAACGGGGAAGAAACTGACATCAGGGGTTCGCTGGGGGAGGGAACCCCCTCTCTCCTCTGCCTGGATCCGTGGCAGAGCATAGCCTTCAAAGCCCAAGTGGCGAGGAAGCTCGGCGGACCCACCGACGCCACGCCTGAGACACACACCTCAGCTGAGGCGA
>NW_024354496.1:628985-705897 GCF_902729225.1 Pteropus medius
TTTTTTGGTCTATCTGCCCTATTGGAATTTAAATGCCAAGCAAGGTAGGAACTCGTCTGCGTGGCTTTGCCGATATCTCAATGCCTAAAACACGGTCGCTTCTCATTCCGTGTTTCTTGAGGGAACAGGTGGTCTTCATTTTCGGAGAAAGTATGAAATAATTCTTGTTTTCCCCATTAAACATCTGGCAATCCACTTGCGCCAGGCCCTGAGAAAGCTTTCAAAGAGATAAGATGCACAAGACGCCTTTCTTGCCGTTAAGAAACCTACGGTCTGGAAATGCAGTGTGCTTCGGAACACTAAACACGATGACAGTGGTGGTTGCAACTTGGGGACAAAGCTGCCGTCGGCTCGGTCCTCAAGGAACGAAGAGCGATTCGCAAAAAGACCACGCTTCTTACGCTCTTGGTTTGCGACTGAGTTTGGACATGCAAAATTATATTTTTAAACAATTGGGAGGAAAACGAACACAATTTGGACGTAAAAAGAATAGAGGATTGAAGTGCCTACCCAGGGAATGACGTGGAGCCCTTGGTGAGGATGTAGAGAACGTAACTTGGTCCAGCCACTGCGGCTACTTAAAAATTAAAAATAGAACTGCCTTATGACCCAGCAATTGCACTTCTGGGTATTTGGCCAAAGAAATTAAAATCAGCGGCGCAAACAGAGATCTGCACGGCCATAGTCACCGCACCTTTATTCACGATAACCAAGATGTGGAAACAAGCGGCGTCCACGGTGGCCGAGTGGACACTGGAGATGTGGTCCCTGCACAACGAAGCGAAGGGACAGGTTCTCCCAGGAGGAACACGGGCCTGCCGACACCTTTGTTTTATCCCCATGGGGTTCTTGTCAGACTTCGGATCTGCAGACTCGTAAGAGAGTAACTTCATGCTGGAAACCATTGGTGGTCATTTGTGGCGGCAGCCATGGCTCAACCAATACCCCCCCTCTATCAGAATTACCCACGCTGGGGCTATAAATGCCGACCCTAGGGCTCAGCCGGAGAGAACCAGAACCTTCTGCAGGCAGGGCTCAGAATCGGCACTGCACAGCAGCGCGCAGCAGGTGACTCTGGCACTCTGAAGCCTGGGACCTGCTCAGCGAGCCTGTGCCACGGCCGCTTTCGAGTGTTGCAAAAGCACCGTCCACTTCGTCGTGATCAAAAGGTTGCTCGAGAAATCTACGCGGGGGTTCTAGACGCGATCCCGGTGCGTGAGGGAAGCCAGGCTGTTCGGCGATGTCAGATGACCCTGTTGGCGTCCCCAGGGCCCTCGGCATCGTGGACACCCCGGTGCCAAAATGAACTGCAGACAAGACGTTTCCCAGAGCAGTGAAAGCCAAGGTTCCTGAAATTGCTGGGCTGCTCTGCAGTAGGGGGCACAGGGGATCTGCACCCCTGGCGTGATCATCGCCGCTCCGAACGCACCCCATCGCGGATGCTGTTAGTCCATCCACAGGGACGTGGGACTGACGCTTTGCTCTGACCCGGCTTTAAATAGGAAGGCTGGGAGGAAGGCTCCTCGCCCTTCTCGGCGGAGGACGAATCGTCCCCTTCTTCCTTGTGGAGCAAAAGAGCAAAGTTGTCTCTGATGTTTTATCAGATTTCTGCGGGACCTCAGAGACTGCAGCGGCCAGGAGCCAAGAGCGTGTGTCTTTCTGTCATCTCGTCTCCGTGTGTGTCAGGGAGTGGGGGGCGGGCACGGCTTCCATTTTTCAAAAGAAGGAATTTCTCCCCCATGCAATTACATCCCTAAAAATAGCCGTGCCAAACTGACTACTTCCACAGTACGGTTTAGCAAGATGTTTCTGAAACTAATTTTAAAAGACTCTTGATGAGCTCGTTGTCACATCACTGCATTTTCGACAAGGGCGTAAGGATTCAGTATCAATCAGCCAGGATTCACCCTCCCTGGGGGCTGTGTATTTTTTTTTTAACAGTTTTTTAGATCGTTCCACTGGAAATCCTTGTGGGTTTAGTGTCCATTTGGTAAAATCCCATACAAATGGACACACAGGTCAAGGAGTTTAACCTTTTATTATCTGTCATTGAATAAAAGACTGAAACCCACAGGGAAAGCCTCAAAAGCTCGACGTAGAATATTCCGTACCATCCAGTAACTCTCCTCCTAAGTGCGTATTGTTAACAGAGTTGAAAACTGGGACTCATGTAGCGTCTATCAGCATTCATAGCAAAAAGCTAGAAATAACCCAAGTGTCCATCAGTGGATGAATAGATAGGCAAAATGCGACATAGACCGGGAATAGAATATATTCAGTCTTAAAAAGGAAGGACATTCTGAGACCTGCTCTGACGTCGATGAGCCTCGACGATATTTTGCTAAGTGAGCAAGGCAGACACAAAGGATAAGTTCTGGGTGCTTCCACCTCTCCGAGGTGCTCTGAGGGGTCCCCTTCTCACAGACAAACAGTGGAACGATGGTTACCAGGGGCTATGGGATGGGGACATGGGCTTCGTCGTTTAAGGAGCCTAGAGTTTTAGTTCAAAAAGATGAACGCGTTTTGCAGGTGGGGGGTGACAATGGCCACACGCCGATGGGAATGTGCTTAACGCTGTGACGTGGATACTTAAACATGTCTAAGAGGGTGTTTTTTTTGTTTTTCTCCTGTAATTTTACATGTTTAACCCCTTTTACCCCATCTACCCTCCACCGACAAGTTTTAAGTTATCTCTTTTTTGCCACAACATTATTTTCAAGAAACAGACATGATCAAAGATTGGGGAGATGGGGGAAAGTTTTGGAAACAGAGCGATGACAGTTGGACGAAGGCATGGATGTCGTAATGCCACTGACTGGTGCTTAAATTGCTTAAAATAGCCTATTTTATATGACATCCATTTCGCCACAGTCAAACAGCATCGAAACGCTCACAAGGAGAAGGCAGTCCGGGGCTTGGCATGACAAGCCGCGCTTAATCACAGAGCCTTTCTCTCCAAAATGGACAGACTGATAGTTACTTGCTGGAGAAACGGTGAGAAAAACATCCCCAAAGCTGCCAGTCCCACGCGCACCAAGGCCACGTGGTATTAATGCCAAAATACCGGAGTGCAGAGGCGGAACCTCAGCTTCCCGACTGAAGGCGCAGACCACCTCTCAGGGGTTCCCCCGTCATTTGGCAAGATCCCCATTTTGCTGTCCACCGTCTCCGCGAAGCCTCAGAGGCGTCGTCCGTGTCCTGTGCCAGAGGCTCCCTGTTACGACCCTCGAAGCTGGAAGGCACGGGCGCCCACGGATGCAGACGCGTCGACAGAAACAGGGCGAGAAAGCGTGGGAAGGGCGACCGGCCACCGAGGAAGAACACCCGAGCGAGACGGACACGTGGAGCACCTGCCAGCTCTTCTCGGTTCTCGGGCGGCCACGTGAGCTGCGGCATTACCTGCCGTGAGGGGCTTTCTTGCTGCCTGTGCTTCACTGGACTGATCGATGCTCCGTGTCATCATAACCCCAAGCACAGCCCTTTGTAAGGCGTCGGAAGCTCCCACTGACTGCACCGCCTTTTTCTCTATTTTCCGATATCATTAGCTTGCGTGGCATCCTCTGACTCTGTCTCGTGACTAATGAACGTGCGAGGGCCCGGTTTCCCTCTGTTCTTTCCGCTTTTTATTCTGCCCCTCTTGCAATAATCTTAGTTGTTCCCGTACCGAGTGGAAAGACCTGAATTTCGACGTGTTTCGCGTGCACGCATCTCTCGAAGCTCCTTAATTCTTTGAGCTGCGTTAACCTAAGTGAACCTCTTAAGATATCACTGCGTTCAGGATGTTAGGCGCCCATCTTCAGAGCCTTAACTGAATGTGCCAGTTTTTAAAAGAGCAAGTATTTTGGTGAGAGGCTTTACGAGGCCAGTTATTATACGAGGAGGAACGTACAGCTGTGGTCTCTGAGATTTTCCGTATCTCATCCTTAACGTAGGCAAACAGCTCGTACACATTTGGATCTGGGCAAACCCATGGCTTCCTCGGGCCATCGGTCGTTGGCTATTTTCCTGCGTACTTCTGAGTTTTATTCCTTCAATCGTTCCCTTCTGGGTTAAATTTTATCGTGTGGCTCATTCGTGGAGCCCTAGGAGATTCCTTTGCTTTTTTTATGTTCCTCCATAGTGTTTATTAACCTAAGAAACTGCGTCAGCAACTTCTGCCGTCCATCTCCCCACCCCTTCCCCAAGGTCGTTAGTATGTTAATCGTGTCGCGTGAGTTTTGATAACGGACCCCGGTCAGGCATTGTGCCCATGGCTCTGTCTTCTGCCCCCGGGGTCAAGCCCTAATAAAGCTTTATAGTCACTGCTTTTGTACTGTCGTCTCTCACGAAACGTGCCAGCAAGACACATGCTTGTCCCTGTTTTAAAAAGGGGGACACCAAGGAACTCACTCCCGATCGCTCAGCCCGCACGTGTGGCAGCTTCACGAGGTGATGCTCATGCAGAAAAATAGCGAATGCTCTGAGCAGAAAGTCTGCAGAGTGCGACGTGGACGGGCGGTTTCATATAAAATTAAATTTACACTTAACACACAATGCCTTGGTATCGTCCCTAGAGAAGTCAAAACTTACATTTCCACAAAGCTGTACCGAAATGTTCATAGCGGCTTTGTTTGTGATCACCGAAAGCTAGAAACAACCCAAATATCCAGGTGAGCGGATTAAAAAAAAAAAACTATTTGTATACAGTCATTTACTACTCAACAATCAGATGAGACAAACTACTGATATGCTCTACAACCCGGATGACTTTTAAAATCATAATTCTAAATGTGAGAGACGTTTCAACGAATTACAGAGGACATTAGTCCATTTATTTGACGTTCTCAAAAACACAAACTATAGTGATGAAGAACAGATGAGCAGTCGCCGGGGGCTGTGGATGGGACAATGATGAAGGGGTATCGAGAGAGGGTTTCTGTCCTTGGGAGCTACTAAAAGATGCAGCTGAACTTCAATTTTATTTCTAGTGACTTTGTCTTAGCTCCCTCAGGCTAAGACAAAGACAAAAATAAAAAAAAAAATTATTTCTGTCACTCCTAGATGTGTCTCTATTTTCGGACACACAGATTTATGCTGTTCTATGACAGGAGTCAGCAAACAGCCACCAATGGGCCAAAATTGGCCTGCTGCCCGTTTTTATAAATAAAGTTTTATTAGAACACGCCCCCCGCATTCATTCATAGATTCTCTATGGCTGCTTCTGTGCCCTCACAGCAGAGTAGAATATTTACTGTTAGCTCTTAACAGAAAAGGAACACCTACGCCTGGTCTAAAATATCACCAAAGCGTGGTTTCGATCTGGTCCAAAACAATGCGCTGGAATTGTCTACGAGAAAGGAAGATTTAAAAACAGCAGTATGACTTTACACCAAGCTCTGTACCTTATATGCTCTGCCCTGCACAATAATCCGCGTGCCTCATCTTCTTTTCTTCATATATGTAATTTCCTCTGAAACGGGTTCTATTTTTGGACACCGCATACTCGATTTCCAAGGACATAATCTGAACCTGTCACTACAAAGAGGTGAGGGAAAGCACAAGTCAACGCAATCTCGACATGATGTCAGAGCGCATCACTGTTTTGTGGATGGGTCAAAAACATCATAGTTGCAGGAAGAAAAATAAGAAAAAGCAAGCGTTGCGTGCTTTCTAAATCGGATCATCTTTGTTCGGTACACGAGACCCCAGAACATTGGTATCTCTGCAATATTTACATTTTTATGTGTGCATTTGCAATTTCTTTTTTGATATTTTTCCGAAAGGCTAGTGAGAGCAGGATTGTTTGCTTATACTCAGTCCTGGTCTGTATTTTGGATTTGTCTGCACGGGGTCCAGAGTAATAATACTGTAAGTGCTTATGATTTTGTAGCATGCTTACCAATGTTGATCCCCCCACCCCCCCCAAAAGCCTCGTCATTCAGTGTGGTCTGGAAGAAGGAACAGAGTTTGGCCGTGGCTTTTTCTGACGGCCTTCGCGTGCTGACGGCGTGGTCGTGCCATCCATCAGGGCCAATGCTGAATCCCTGTCAAGCCAAGACATGAAGTCTACACGGAAGCGTTTTCCGCTTCCGTTATTCCAAGAGGAATTGGAACGCTGTGTTCCTTCTGGTCCTCTCCCAGGCCCTTTCGCGCCCTCTCTGTGGAAAGAGAAAAGCCCAAACAAAACCCATCCACTCACTTGGATCCAACGCGCGCCGGATGCCTAAAGTGTAGACTTTTAGGAGCAGACATGTCGCCCTTTATCGTCACAGGTATTAGCTGCTGTGAAAACACCGTGAGTGGAACTCACGGCTTATACCAGACTTGGCGGCGAGTTCTCTAGAAGCATGTCTCAGTTCATGCAACGCCGTGGGTGCCATGGCTATGTTTTAAAGAATTGGTCGCTGGCTCCGAGGAGAAGCGTGGCTCATGCCAAGGTTAGTGATTGCCCTTTATCTTTCACTCTTCCTTCTTCTGTCTGAGACTCAGAGATAAACTATCATGACAGGAAACTCACTGGCAAGGGGCCCTGTATCACGAAGCGGAATGGACCAGCGTGAGTTCTAGCAGGGCACCTGTGCTCATCTCCTGCAGAAATATCAGACGGTTTTCACGAAAAACATTTAAAGAATGGGCCGCTGATGACCATCTGGATAAGGACCAAGGTCGCTGCGATTTTTCAGCACGGATTTATTGATGCCATGGAAACTCTGTGTTGTCCTAGGCAGCCAAAAAGGCCTCGTCTTTGTTGCGTAGAAACTTTGTGGAATTTGGCGGGCAGACCTGCCGCATATGAATTGTTGCGTCGGTTTGCACACTTACCGACTAGTATCGATTGTGCTTCGTGTCCTGCACCAGGAGCTGGGGACAAGTCAGGGCCTTGGCTCTGTGGAGCTTATATTCTAGCAGAGAGGAATCCGGTCAACAGTTGGACATATAGACAAGAAATGACAGGCTGTGATAAATGCATGGAAAGGAAGACACGGTGACAGAGACTGCGGGCGGGGACAGTTGACTGCGGACGGGGTGCCTAAGGAAGGACGTCTTTCTGAACGAGAGTCGTCTAAGGTGAAATCTTGAGGTAACCTGTCGGCACATGGCCACTGTCATCTACATTTGACCTCTCTGCATTCAGAGGAGTCTGTTCCTCCGTCCCCTTGACCGTGGGCTGACTCTTTCCGGCTTTCATCAATGGAGCCCAGCAGAAGTGACGTGGTAGGGCTTTGGAGCCTTGGTCAAAGGATTCTTTGCAGCTTCCACCTGGAGCTCTGGCTTTTCTTCCTCCATAAGGTACTGATGTAGGAAGTCTGACTATTCTGAGGCCACCATGCTGTGAGGAAGCTGAAGTAGCGGTCAGGGGGTGAGAGAGAGAGAGAGACAGAGAGACAGAGAGAGACAGAGGCAGAGGGGGAGGCAGAGGGGGAAGGGCCTGTTCAAAGGTAGCCAAGGGCGTCTACTCTACTCTTAGATTCTTCTTCCTTGTGACTTTGGTGCCTCTGTTACACGCCGTGGCGGGTGGTTCACTCTGCCATGCATGCAGCGAAGGATATTTATAGAATCCTTTCTGTTTTGCTACATGCACCAAAAAAGAGAATGTCTCAAGGAGTCGAGGGTTTATTGTAAAACAAGCCACGGATCTAGAAAATCTCATCGGAATAGTTTTGAACTCAAACCCTCCATGCCCAGGAGTAGCCAGGCTATTCAGAACAAAGAGAAGCCAGTCAACCATTCAAAAGGGTATTGATTGTGGGCTAATCTCGTGCTAAGGTGGGGTCCAGGAACAGCCGACTCAAATCTCCATAACATAGAAGAGGCTCCAAGCCCTTGAAAGGTTTATATTTCATTATGAGTGACAATGATAATAAACAAGAAATGATAACACGGGGCCCTATGGAATATGCCGATGGGGTGAGCTCAGGGTGTCACGGGAGCAAGGAGGAGAGAGATTCAGTCAGTTCATGGCGGGGCAGGGGTGAGGTCTGAGCAAAGCAAAAGGTAAGAGATGTTTACTCTGAGACCCGAGAGAGCAACAGGGTTGAGTCAGGCAGAGGGGTGTTCCTCCGAGAACCCCACCTCTCCATAGCTCACCGCACCAGCTTTTCATCTTTACCTGCATCGCAAGCTGTTTATCATGCTTGTCGATACTGTCCGTCCGTCGGTTATAAAAGTTCTTTGGAAGTGAAAACTTTTCAGAACGTTCTTCTGGGTGACGTTCCTTTCCTCTTAAGCATGTTTTCCGAAATAGATTTCTTATACAACTCATCCTATCTTTCTAGTCTTTAGTTACCACAGGAAAAAAAAGGCAGGTATATATATCCATACGTGGTATTTGCCAGCACACGTGGCTTGTGAATTTCCTGTCGCAGTGTTGACTTTGACACGTGGAGGCTTAGGTGAGATTCTCCCCCTTTGCCAATGAAGAGGCAGGGGTCAGGGGAAGAGCTGCTGACTACTGCCCAAGGCTATGACTTTTAGCCAGCCTTGGGTTTAGAGAGTCTGAAGGACACAGACATAGTCTCAAGACCAGTGATTGGACCAAGACATCCGGTCATCCAGGGACGAGATTTGCTCTAGCTGTTTTCCTGTCACATGGCAGAAGCCCTGAAATACCATTATTATATCTCATCTGGACAGGGTTAGAGGTGTGTAATTGTCATTATGTTCCAGAGAAACTTAACCAACGGGGTGTGTGTGTGTGTGTGTGTGTGTGGTGTGTGTGTGTGTGTGTGTGTGTGTATGGAGAGAGAGAGAGAGAGAGAGAGGGAGAGATTAAATGAGGGAGATTAAGAGAGAGATTTATTAGAAGGCATTGGCTCTTGTGATTATGGAGGCTGGCAAATTCAAAATCTGCAGGTGGACCAGCAGGCTGGAGATTGAGGGAGGAACTGATGTTGCTTTCAAGTGTGAAGTTTCTTTGATGTCGGAATTCCTCCTTGCTCATGGGAGGTCAGTCTTTTTGGTCTAGTCAGTTCTTCAACTGATTAGATGAGGCCCACCCACACTGTGCAAGGCAGTCTGCTTTATGCGAAGTAATGTAATGTTAACCTCATCCAAAAACACCCTCCCAGAACATCCAGAAAAATGATTGACTGCATATCTAGGCCCCATGGCCCAGCCAAATTGACATATAAAATTAACCATCACAAGGGGATTGGGGATTCAACCGGTCATGAAATGAGGAGTAAGCCTGGAGGGAAAGAGGGGTGAGGGAAAGAGGGAAGAAGAAAGCAATAGAAAAGAGAAAATACAAAAATCAGCCCTCCAAAGGAGCAGCAACCCAAAATTTCAAAGTCTGCAAAGAAACCTGTTACTGAGAATCCATTACAGTCAATAAAATCAACATTTAGAAAATTAACTCAGGAAGAGTCTTCTAGAATATTCCGAGAGTTTAAAATTAAGATATAAAAGATACTTGAATGAATAAATGAATTAACAGGATCGTTCTTAAAAAGGGCAGGAAGTTATCCAGATAGGCAGGAATAAACATAAAAATTGGAAATCCTAGAAATATTTAGCAATTATCAGTGAAAACAAACTGTTTGGGGGATAAACACTTACTGCACACGCTCGAAGAGAAATTGGTAATTAGATGTTGTTACAACATTAGACAAGAAGAGCAAGCAAAAAAAATTTTTTAGAAAGAAGTATATAAAAATATAAAAGAGGAGGTGTGATATTTGGAGGCCAGGTTGAGATACTTTAATATTACTGTCACAGGAGTTCATCAAGACGTAAATGGCTGGAGGATGGATGGGGATGATCGAAACAATATCCACGATAATTCAGAATCGAAAAGTTGAGATCAAAAGTGGACTCTATGGACTGAAAAGCTAAATAAATACAGGTCCATTCCACGGCACATAATACCCATAAACCATTGAGAAGGAAGAGAAACGCGTCAGCTCCCTCAAAGACACATCAGGTTACTTTTAAGAGAATGGCAATTCAACCAACCAGAGGACTTCTTGTCTGCAGTCATCTAGGTTAGGGACAAAAAGCAGTTGTCATCTTCGCATTTAAGAGCAGGCATCAGATAAAGGCATTTTTTTTTTCACACGCACAGTTCGTAATACACAGACTATCCAACTAGCATGAAAGAGACATATCCGGGAACGCTCACCATCAAGAATGTAAGAGAGAAGGTAGGACAGAGGAGGTGGAGCTCAAGACACTGTGCAGAAGTGGATGGAGTAATATCAGCTAACTTAATTAAATGCTAAATGTATTAAACATTTAATACATTAAATGCTAATCGCATTAAACACTGAAAATAAAAAAACTCCGAACAGCAAGATAGGACTGCAGTGTTTTGATGAAGTATACGATTATCAAATACCTTCAGATTTTATTGGACCAATTCATGTTTAATATACATGAATTTGTATATTTGTAACAATAGAAATAAGCACTATGAGTATAAAATATAATTTGTAACAATAGAAATAAGCACTATGAGTATAAAATATAATAAGTGACAACCAAAATTGAGAAGAAATACAGAGAAATAAGAAGTTCAATTTAAAAGTTAGCAGGAGAGAAATAAAAAATGCAAACCAATGGCAATATAGAAAATTCTAAATAAAATGGTCAAAGTAAGTCCCAATATATCAATAATCATCTGAGTAAATAAATTTGTGTACTAAAAATCCTGTTATATAAAAATGACACTGCTAAACACGATCAAAGAGAATCTAATACGAAAAAAGCTTAGTAATACTAGTATCCCACAATGTAGAATTTAATGCACAAGATGCCTTTGTAAAATAAGACGACATATAACACACACGCAAAAGCAAGCCTACCAAGTAGATATAACAATAGGATATTGCATATACCTCAAATTCCAGAAAAAACTCCGACAGAATTAGCAAGAGAAATGGACACATCCATCGGTAGTGGAAGATTTTAATGTTTTTATCTGAAATCAAAAGGACAGGGTACCACAAATTAGATGAAGGTGCGAACAGAGAAACTAAGCCTGATATATTATACACATTCAGATTTATGCTTCTACTGTAGAGGATGACCGCAAGCAATAGATTGGACTGGAAATCAACGGTAAAAAGATAGTTGATAAAACCACATGTGTTTGGGAATTTTAGAATGCACCCCTCAATAACTCCGGTTACAGGAGAATTAACGACGGCCATTAATACATGCATAGAAGCATAACAATGCTCGTAGAACTGTGAGTCAACTGTATGCTACCAGTATCTGGGGAGGAAAAAAAATGGGACACACGATACCTTTACGACGTGTGCATCCATCCCTTCCCTCATAAATCAAGACTATCTCTATTTACGCAGGTGCTACGACTAGTTTGTTGGAACGATTTTTAATTGATGGCCGCTATTTGATATTATTGATTCTAATCAAGGTTCTGAATTTGCCAGCCAAAGCTTGGATCACCGCTTGTCCCAGCTGAGTGCAAGGGGGATACCTGTGTAGCTCATTTTAGAATAAGTTAGGGGTGAAAGTGTCGGATCCCTTGGAAGCTGTCCCCAGCAGGGACTCGATGACTGGTTTCACTGTGAGGTGGACACGGGGAAGACCTGAGCCTTCCACCCACCGCTGAATGAGAACAGGGCAGCCTGTGTGTGTTTGTTTACGATCTGTGACAGAGATCGGAAAAGTCTTCCCGTTAAGGGCCAGATAGTAAATGTTTTAGGTTTGGTGGGTCAGATGCCCTCAGCTCTGATGCTGTAATGTGAAAACAATCATAGACGATTCACCAGTAAGTGGACATGGCTGCGTCCCAATAAAACTTTATTTACAGAAACGCTGGTGGGCTGGATTTGGCTTGACTGTGATAGCTGGCTGGATCCTCAGTCTAAAACAACAGGCCGGAGTGGAAAAACTGAATTATCTTATCTTCGTCTGTGTTTGTGTTACCTGGGGAACGCAGAAGTTTTATATTCTCACATACTTGTTTTTGTCCTAAAATATACTTTGTAGAACTACATTAAATGTATTTGAATAAAATCCTAACAGCTAGCCAGTTTCCTCTTGACTTTATTCTGCAATTATCTATGTGCTAGTTTTATCTGATTTGGTTTTTTTTCTGCTTATCCGTGCTTATGATATAGCAAAGTTTTCAAAAATATATGCATCCAGTTATTATTTCTAGAGTTTGATGAATAATTATTGTCTTTACCGCTTGATCTCAACTGACAGTTTATGAAAAAGTATTTTGTGACAAGCTACCACAATCAATGATAAATCGATAAGTAGGTAGACAAAAAACAAAATTGTTTTTTTCCCTTGCACATTTGAATGTATATAAACCCCATTTGAGGAGTTTACGCTTGTTTTGAATTCTTTCTCCGAAATGCATGCTTGTATTGTATATCACACGTATATCACACTGTGAAAAAATACTTTCTCATGAGAAAGTGTTGTTAATGTTAAGTTTGAATTTTGCGTGTGATCATAAGCCACGTAAGTAATCTATACCAATGGAATAGCGAGTGGGCCACGCAAGCCATCTCCGAATTGTCATAAGCTTTTTTCTTTACACTGCTATCACGATATCTTAAGCAGTCTGTGTTCCCCGAATCCATGGCCAAATTATGATAGTGTGATAGCAGGATTACATCACCGTGATAAATATCCAGTCCCTGAAGATCACCTACATGGTCCTTGTGTGTGTAAAGGAGGATACATTTCTTTAAACGTCAAAACGGAGTGGTGAGAAACGAGATTCTGTTCCCAGAGATAAAAGGAGGCCCCGTGACACTAAACGTAGAAGCTGGAAAGGGGCGAGAACGTTTAGTTTTTCTTATCGTTCAGATATGTATGCGTGTTGTAACTGTCAGAGTCGAGAGAAAAATAATGTATCCAAAGCAGGGGAAAACGGCAACTCGTAAATATTTCTCACGTCATCAAAACATATTTACAGGGATCTGTTACATCATCTGTTAATGAAGGGCGGAATTTATAGAAATATTTACTCTAAGTTTATAACTCAAATCAATTCTCACGACAGGTGCACAGAGATACTCATACAACGGGGGTTCACCACGGAGGTGCGTGGATTGGGCAGGAGACGTTGCTGGGGCGCGTGTGCATCCTCCTGCAGTCAGAGGCCATGCACCATGGGTGTACCCTGCACCCCAGATAGAGCCCCAAAAGCACAGCATTGAGTGAAAAAAACAACAACTAAGAAACAGCTTGTCATCTATTCCAGAAAACTGCGCCCATCACACAGTGCATATAACAGAACACATCGGGTCGACATTCACCCATAGCTAACAAGGATGGTACTCATTTCACACAAACGTATGTGATGAGGGACATTAGGGGGGCTGTTTCTGGGGAGGGGGACGGTGACAAGGCGAATGTGGACAAAGGAGAACACACAAACGCACGTAAGGGATAAACACGTGCGTGCCTGCGTGTTCACCTCACACGTACGACCGCGAGTTGCCTTAGACAGGCAAATAGGGATAACGTACGGTCACGTGCGCATTCCAGCATGAATGAAAACGGGAAGGTAGTGATCTCAGCTGTGACTCGCTCATCGGAAAAGCTCGTGGCAACGAAAACTGGCTTCAGATGGCACAGGAGAAACGTGTCTAAGGGACCTCTGGGGACAGAGCTTGACTGCCTGGCAAAGTGAATGCTCCCCCCCCAGTTTCCCAGACAGCTCCCCTGGATTTATGTCGTATAATCTGAGAAAAATGGCCGGAAAGAGATTTCTCATCTCCAGGAAGAACTGCAATTCTGGAGGAGCAGTAAAGATCTCCGATTTTAAGGAATTTCACTGTCCGAGCTCCTTCTGGCTGGACGCCATGGTTTGCAAAGAGCTCCTGGGCTGCCCAGCCTATCCTGCGTGTTGACCAAGAGAGTCGCCTAAGTTCATCTCCTGGAAGAGGAATTGACAGTCGGAATTCGGCTGGCTCACCTGCGCCAACCTAAGCGCATCGCGGCATGGCCGGTACAGAGAAATGCAGACGCGGAAAGCTGGGCAGAAAAAGCAATTCTCTGCACAATGTAAGGACAAAGGAGTAGAAGAGACGGGAAAAGGCTCAGGTTTGGAGAAAGGCCAAGCCTCCTCTGGCCGCTTGCAGCCCCTTCACGATCCTAGAGAAAAACGCATGCATTAATAACATGGGGGCCTTGCCAGTGTCCTGAGGTTGAACTCATATTTTCAAAGGACAATAATTATAGGATCAAGCACATGAGAACTGAACTTTGGCACGAAAGCGATTTTTCCTTTCCTGGTTGCACAGAAAGGTCACCCCCGGCCGTGGAAATTCGGAGGCAGTGCAATGTAAGCCTATTTTACGAAGAAGTTTTGGATTTGCCCCAAAGGCAGTATCTCGGCCGAGAGAATAGAGTCCGACTAGCTTGGAAATAGAATTCTCTCCCAATATAGGATTGAAATGAGTCCAGGTTATAAATAAAGCCAGTGAGGCTGTGCCGCCTGCCACGCTCAGCCTCCCGTGTGTCACCATGTCCCTTAAGCCTTCCTTGGACTTATTGACTGCCCGGGATCACGGTGCGTGGTTGTCCGGAGCCGCATGTCCCAGGAGCCAGCCAAGACCCTGTTCTCAAGGCTTACGTTGGGTCCTGGGGCCACAGAACAAAGGGGCTTTGGTTTTATGGAAAGAAAAGGAACATTGACATTCTGAGTACAGCTTCGGGAAAAGAAAATATTCGGCTGCTAAAACCTTAGGGATCATAGATGATCCGGCGACTTTTCCAGAATAGAGACCATCTAGTGTGATTAACACTGGGGGATTGGCTTAAAAGCCCCCATTACCGTGTGAGCTCATCAGCATCCTTGAGTGAGGCACACAACAGCTCACAGCTCAAGGTCCTCAGCTGAAAATGCCGGCAGTGACATCTCGCACGTCTGGCAGACGCAGGATGCCCGCACGCTGGTGTCTGGGTTGGGCGGCTGTGGGAGTACCCTCTCCCCTCCCCTAAAGCGATAGAGAATGACCTCGCCAGATGACAAAACCACCGCTTGTTCTTGAAGACCTGCTCATTCTTTGCCTGTAAGAAATATTCCCCCCTCGGCAATATAATGCGGTGACTTCGATAACCGCTGAGTTTAATTAAAATCAAGTCGTTGACTTGCAACACGGATTTGCATGTTGATTTTTCCTTATAGGAGCTAGTCATTGATCTTTCCATATTTTAACTCCTGGCCATTCTTGTTAGGATTGCTTCCCTAGAGATGAAGTAAATATTTCCAATTGAAGGAAGGATGATACCCCTTGAATGGATATGTAACTTGAAAAATAATTTGAATTTACATAGGGGAAAGTTAGCCACAGGAAGAAATGTCTGTAAATTCAAAGGTATGTTTATTCGTAGCCGGAAACCAACCGCTGTCAGATTTTACACGCATCGTTTGGGATTGCTTTAAATGCTGTCTTGATTTAAAAACAAAACCAAACAAAACACCTTATGTCTTAAGCACTGATGTCCACAGCCAAAAATCTTTTTCGAGGCCAAATAGGCACATGGACATGCCTGCCTATGGCTAGCCGGTGACTCAGGTTTCAGCAGACACAGCCTGTCTTCACTTTACGAGCAGAAGACTCAAAATCATGTGAGCGCCTGGCTACACACACTGCGTGTCTGATCCACATGTGAGCAGAACGGAGCAAAGCGGACAATTCCCGAGGAGCCCCCTGCTTCCGTCCCCTGTGCCGTGAGAACGATTATTCCGTAGACTCACAGTTACGGCTGCGCTGACATCGTCAGCTGCTCGGCGTGGAGAGCTGGCCCGCGAAGGCGCCTCGCTTTGAGGACAGGAGGAAGGCGTGGGTGAGATGAAGGAGATGAATCTGGACCGGGAAAGATGCTCCGGGTGCGAGATGCTGGAGCTGTGCTCGGGGCCCCTTGGAAGGAAGATTGAGTGGTTATGTCTCCTTACCTTTGAGTCAGGCAGTGGGCGGGGGCCTTTCAGGATCCTCAGTGGCCGTCATCAGTGCACGCTGAAGTTGGTTAGAACTCAACAGCGCGTGGGGATGGCCCACAGTCCGGACGTGGCTGTTGAATGGGGCTTCAGTCTACACTTCACTTTTTACCTGGTGATGTCCGTCTCCATGGTGCTATTTGGGAGGGAGGAAGCCATTTAAAACGCTGCCCTCCAGTCACCCGAATGTGCCTGGTCCCAGTTGGTCAGACTTGCTGGAGCAGCGGTGAGAGCCTCGTTGGTGGGCCGTGAGCACAGACCCTGTTCCGTTTCTGCTTTCGAGGTGGTGGCTCTCGGAGGGTGTTCTCATTCCACTGAGCAGGGAGCAGAGAAGGGAGAAGCACACCTTCCTGGAGAATCTGATCACTTGAAGATTCGCCCGAGTTTCCTTTGTGGCAGTTCACCCGTTTTGACCAAGAGCGTTCGTGGCGTTCGAGCCCGTGGATGCTTTCTCGGTAGGAGCAGGTTTTAGGATCCGTGGGCGCCCCGTTTAACCGGAGGCTCACGTCCTAAGTCTCGTGTGGCCCGTTTATAGGGGAGTCAGAAGGCAGACAGGGGCATTTTGAGTAGCCTTGCCAGGAGAGGACCTCCCGTGGGGCCGGGGGACGTGTGTGTGCCTGAGCGTGGCGTCCCTGGCAGTTTAAGGTGCCGTGAGTGGGGTGCACCACGTGGCATTGTCCCGGAGCCCTTCAAATGGCTCAGAGCAATTCTGGGGAAGTCGACATTGACACAGAATTGGAAAGATCCCAAGGTCTTCTCCATCCAACGGACAAGATAAGAGTTGCCCAAAATAAGAGTTTCGAGACAGCGTCGGCATGTTTTTGTCTACGTGTGATTTTCCCCAACAACCTGCGGAAGCTTCGTGTGCTTCGATTTCCCAGTAAATCTCTTTCCTACAATCTTCCTGTCCGTGCGTTTCCCAGCACACTCAGTAGTCAGCCGTGTGCACCCCTAGAAAATGCATCCTTGCTCATCCACGGTGCCGGTGACATAAATAAGCCACTTGGGAACTTTTGTGGTTTTCGACTTTGGATGACTGAAGCGTAAGGGACCGGCACACTGCAGACGAAACAAAAGAATGACTGTGATGATATTTCTGAGCTTCCTTCCCGGCTCCATCCCCCGCTACCCACCACGCACACACACACGTCCACACCCACGCGCGCTACACACGCATGCTCGCACACATTCACGCCGACACGCGCGCACTCGGAAGTGACCCAAAAGCATACCGCCGCTCAGATAAAAAGTAGAAAATTGTCAGCACCTCGGAAGCCCCCGCCGGGACTCTTCAGTGACTAACCCCTTCCATCCAAATGTGACCACTGTACTGACTCCAAATGCTGTAGAGCAGGAGTTCAGCCTCTTTTGGAGTGTCTGTCGCGTGAGTGCCATCACACAGTTTGAACTCAAAGCCGTGTTTCTGGCATTGGTCTGCACTGCTCTGTGTAGATGCGGTTCGTATATTTCCAGTGCTTTAGGGCATTACCTTGTGCGAATGTCACGGAATTTACTTTTTCTTCCTTTGACACTGGATGAGAAATAGTCAGGTTGCAAATCTACCGCTAAGCCCGGATCGTGTGCCCATTAGGAAGCAAAGGCAATGAGTGTCTCTGAGGATGGGGAGGGGACAGACAGTGACGTCCACAGAAGGAAGCTGTTGCCATCGGTGCAGATCACGTGACACAGTGACGCCGACTCGAGACAATGTTTCTGGTCTTCAGTCCGTGAGTCATCAGTGCTCCGCTCACGACATCTGCTCTCTGGTTATTGTCGCGAACATTTCTTCGGGACACGAGGTTGTTCAGATCCCGCTCGAAGGTGACTCTGTCCTGTTCTAGCATCCCAAAGGTTTGCGGATGAGACGTGCAAGGCGGTTCCTCTAACATGGCAGCCTCGGCTCCATGTTCCAGTAGTTCCGTGTATTCATATAGTTTGACGCCATCGCCTCAACCAAACCCACATTTACATAAGCATTTTAAGTACAGACAGTCACGCAATTGACAGCTACAGCTACTGCCTACCACCTGTCACCTGTTTTTCTTGAGGGCAGAAGTCTAATTTATGGAAACCACGGGCATAAGTCCATGACTCTCAGAATCTCTCTAGATTACAGACTATTCTGAATTTTCCGTATCGTCTTATTGTCATTGTTACATTTTATTTCAAATTTATGGTTTAAACTTCCTATGTGAATCCTGGTAGACAACAAAAACTTAAATTTGTATGCTTCCAAGAGCAAGGAAGGGCGCAAACCATAAACCCCAGAAGTTTTGATACTTGTTTTATGTAGATTTCTTCCTAAATAGTTTTTCTTTTTAACTCAGCTATTTTCATCATCACAATTGTAGCACAGCTCGGAAATAACTTTTGGCAAAAAAAAACAACAATTCTTTATGTGATGCCAGATGTATAACTACCTTTCTTTCTTTCCTGGTTGGCGATATTTTAAGGTGGCCCCAGATTCCTGCCTGCTGGCATGTGTGTACCCCTCATGCAATCTCCGTGCCCGATGGTGGGCAGGACCTCTGAACAGGATAGGAGGTCACTCCTTTGATCAGGTGACATCGAGGACATCAATAGGGTGGTTAACTACGTGGCTCTCACTGAGTCGGATGGCCATGAAGTCAGAGATACTTCATGGGGTGGGAGGGGAGTTATGGAGGGGGTCACTTTGCTGATACCTGTGGTCAGCCGTCAGAAGCTGACGGTGACCACCGGCTGACAGCCAGCAAGGAACCCAGGACCACGGTCACAGAGACACAAAGAAATGGATTTCAGAGGAGCCTGAGCTTCTGGATAAAGACTCAACCACCTGACACCTGGGTGTCCACCTGTGACGCCCTGTGCAGGTGGGGTCTCCCGACCCAGGAAGACTAAGGAGGTCTCTGGGAGTTGTTTAAAGTTGCTGAGCGCATGGTGACTTGTCGAACAGCCATAGAACACTAACAGGCCTTTTAAAAGAAAAATACAGAGCCGTGAGGTAAAAAATCAGTCTTCTGCAAAAACAGGGTAGGATTCCGTGGACGATCTCCCCACATCGCTTGTTGCAACTGGATCGTCACCGAAATAATATGTTTCTGTGATTGGACTACATTGTGCTCTCGCGCATCTAATGTCAGTGCTAACTCCTCAGTCACGACAGCCATCACGTCGTCTCCCCACTGCAGGACAGACGGCAGACGTCGGGCTTCCTCCTGTCCCTCTCGGTAAGGTGTCCAAGGTCATTCCTCACCCGTGAGTTCGAAGTCTCCTCCCTACCACTTTGGGTACATCGATGCTTTGGCCAGACCCTCGCTTATCCTGCGGCTTCTGCCACCTTGCAGTGCAACCTCCCCAGGACGCGTCCTTGTCACGTCCGTTCGTTTGGCCGTGGAGGAGGAAAGGCTGGGCTCGTGGTGTCACTGGTAAACCGATTCTGAAGCCAATTCCAAGAAGGAGGATTAGGAGCGTAAATTGAAACACCCTCGCAGAAACAGCGGCGAAGGAAGTTTAGCGGTTGTTTGTGGAAACCCGGCCAGATTAATTTTCTTAATGCATCCAGCTGTTTTTCTGTCGCCCTGTGTGAAGCCGAAAGTCCGTGATCATGCCCATGGCAAAGAGAAGAAGCGGCATCAGAATTGAGGTGACGGCATCCAGCCAGGAGGTGGGGCGCAAGCACGGCACCATTTTGGGGCTTTCAAAGCCTGTCCATTCCTGTTTCCTACGGTTGCAACCCAGCTCTGGAACTTTCCGCCTCTGTGGTGACAGATCAAAGTGGAAAAAACACAAGGATAAGTAAGGTCCGTTGGAACCATGAGCTCAGTGGGGCTGCATTGGTTTTGATTTCTCCGGCCATATTTTTTAAAAATTGGATTCGTTGACTTTTTTTTTCCCACAAAAAGAGCAGGATTTTCAGCTTCATTGGAAGAGCTGGAAGCTCTGCTGACATGAAGTGACAGGCATGGTGCAGTAGTCGGCTGAAGGTCGGAAGGTCAGAATGCTTGCGTGCGGGGTGGCCGCTGCCTCGCCCCGCCTTTTCCGGGGCTGCAGACGGTCTTGCTGACACCGCAGCAGGCACTGGGCATTTGACGCTGGTCCCCTCCCCCCCCTCCCATGTACTTGGCCTGCCCTATCGACATGTGACTTCAGCTTTAGGCAGTTTAAAGGGCAGGTGAACCATTTCTCACCTGACTGCACAAAAGGTAAACCGAGGCCTGGGCAACGCGCACTCTGTGAATTCTTCTTGGATTCTCCTCCTTGACCACCATTATTCCTCCCTTGTTTGGTGTGTTCCACAAATCCGTCCTTAAAAAGAGCTATCAGAGCTATTTTAAGGACACTGACCAATGTCATTACTCACGGCTTCTGTACCTCCGAATCTGCTTACTGGCTGGAATGTATTTTGAGCTCCCAAATCCGCACTGGGCAGTGAGCGTCCCGGGCCTTAGTCACCGCCACAGGCAGGGCGGACATCAATCTGCATAGCCCGATGGGCACGTTTCCAGCCGCTTTCTGTCATCCCTCATACTCATTTTAAAAGTCCTTTTCGTTGTCTGTCTCGCGACACACTTTTTCCATTTTTGAGCTCTCTCGGCGTGAGTTTACTGCTTAAAATAGCGGCCCAGTATCACTGTCTGGCATCCTACGCGCTACGATGCTGCGATGTGCCTTAGGGACCAAATCCGTGTGTCAGCTGACATCTCTTCAGGTATGAGCCGTGTGCTGTTGGCTGTGAGTTCAACACGAATCAAAGTGTTTTTTTTTTTCCCCCTGAGGCGCAGAGGATTAGTATTTGCTAATTCGGTGTTTGTTGCAACTTTGTATGTATGAAGAATATAGCAAGATTCTGCCTCCCTGTGGCTGATGGCAGCCGCCTCTTAGTCAAGGGAAGCGTCGGTGTCCCCATTTGCTCAGACCGAATAGTTTGGTGTCATTCTTGCTTGTCCGTCTGTCTCTTACAGACGCCACATCTAATCGTGATGGGATTCTGTGGGCTCTACCTTTAAAATATGTTATGGCCAGAAGTCGACTATTTCTCACTTGACTCGCCTCACACTTACTCCTGTTCCGTCCGCCTGCAAAAGCCTCATAACATCCCCTTCCCCGCGCTGCTCCCCAAACACGCCCCCAGGGAGAGTGTGCGAAATGGATGAACGAATAGCTTTATCCCCAGCTGGGGTCCATGAACCATCTGTCTCTTTGAGGAGACAGACTACCTTCCTCCTCTCTTTCCTGCTCGGGGTTCATCTGACTGCTCGCCACACAGAATTCCACTTAATACTTTTCGAGGGGCAATTCCCAGAAAGGAAGAAGACGTGCCTCGGAGCCCGCAGAATAATCCGCTTCATCTCTGAGGCCTGGAAGGAGTCCGCAGTGTTTTCAGTGGGGACCTAAAGTTTCTCGTTCACCCCTAAACTTCTTCCACCTGTATCAGCCCCTTGTGACATGCCGGACGCCCAGCGGGGTGCTGGACGGAGGTTCGTTTATTTACCCCTAATCCCAGCCTCATGGGGTTGTCCTCATTTCCCAGACGATTGCAGGAGGCCGAGAGCCCGCCCCCATTCTGGGCACTTCGTTCTGCCTCTTCTGTTCTGAGCCTGTCGCCACGCTCCGCTTCTCTGATAAAAATGCTTTTATAAAAAAAAAAATAATAATCATCTGTGACTCGTTTGGCACGAATAAACCACAGATTATAAGATAGTAAGATAAAAACATTGTCGCATGCATTATGATTTTCGACGGTTCATCACGATGCCAGATTGTTAGCATCTATCCTCTCTAAGTGGCTTTATTTTTATAAATGACATCGCGTAGAGCTCATTCGACTCGATCGCTTTTGTCATTTCCGTAACCGATAGGCAACAATTCCGTGACGGACAAATGAATTCCACCTCATGCCTTTTTTCCTCATCAGAAACCCACATTTTACAGACAGCGCATTTTCCGGCGACATAAATGAATTCTATTTCCTCTTTTGGACATTTATTCCTGAGGCAAAAGAGATACTGTAAATTGGTAACATAACATCGTTGAAAGCCTGAGAGGACAATTGTTTTCTTGGGGGAATTCAAGGGAGAATGAAAACACCTCAAAAGCGTTATTAAACTTTTTCTTTTTCTCACGTTATTCAGCCCATGTATTAGGTACACATGCCACTTCCTCTTAAGGGAAGAGCTGCCCTTAAGATGTCAAAGGGAACGTCATCAGACTGTATTTGTTCCGTCGCGCTCTGCTTACCGGTGGTACATCTTTGGACCATCAGTCTGGGTGTTGGACAAAGACCTAATCTACGACACCCTCGTACTCCTTAAAAATCAAGATACAGAAACTTTTAATGGATGCCTACTGTCAAAAAGTACCATAATTTTTTTTTTTTTTAAATTAGAGCCCCATATGAGCGGGCATTAAACTGTGCTGCTCAAGTCAGATGACCCGCATAGATTCTGTGCATGAATAAAGCAGCCCAGAACTTGGTGGCTTAACAGGACAGCATTTTGTGATGATTCTGCCATGAGCTTGGCTCTGAGAGGGGATTCTTCTGCTTTGTGCAATGCTGGCTGGGGCTGCGGCTCTCTGAGGTCTTGATGAGCTGCAGCCTCAGCCAGCATTATGCAAGATGGCTCCGTCCCTGGCTGCCAGATGCTGTCGGGGACCAGGACCTCGGCTGGGACCGTTGACCAGACTCCTCCAATCTCCTTCACGAGGGCACCTTCCCACGTGGCTGGATTCCAAGGGGGCAGAAAGCGCTTATATCCTGGGCTCGCACCTCCGAGAATAACCATTTTTGCGTTTTTACTTAATAAAGTTTATCTCTTAGAACCCTTTTATGTTCACAGCAAAATTGTATGGAATGAATAGAACGTTCCCTCAAAGCCCCTACCCAGCCCCGCACACAAGCCTCCCCGACCACCAGCATCCCCTGCCACGATGCATGAGCCACATCGGCACAGCATTACCCCCCACGGTCCGGTTGGCATGAGGGCTCCCTCCAGGCGCCGCACGTTCCATGCGTTTGGAGAGAGACTGCCATTTCTGGGTTGCCTTCTTTTGCTTAATGTTAGTTCCAAAACCAGCTGGAATTAACGCCAGGGGTCCAGGCTCCACCTGCTGACGCCTGCAGCAGATGCGCATCCAGGAAGGGGCGAGAGCTCACGGGTCTTTGCAGCCTCCCTCGCACAGAGACCGACAGCACACAGACCCTCTGCTCCACAGCGCGTGCAGCTCAGGGCAGAGCCGCCCAAACTTACACGTATGTGTCGACGGCCCGACGCTCAAGCCCAGATCTGTCTGGTAGGGATGGGAGGGCCGACGGAAGCAGGGCCGGACAATCTGCGTGTGTCACACGCTCCCAGGTGTGCCCATGCTGCTGGCCCGTGACGCACACCTTGAGGCATTTTGGCGACATCGTCGGTCTTCCTTGTTGCTAGGACAAGTCTCATCCTCTCCTGACTAACCAACTTTGTTCTCCTGTACTCTCGACCCTGGAAGCCGGTGTGTGATGCAGATGTGGAACAGCATTCTATGCCCAATCAAGGTCAGATTCTGCCAAACACCCAATCCTCCGCTCTCGGCCTTAATTCATGGTGGCGCACATGGCGGCAACGCTCATTCGTCGCATGTTACGAAGCCCTTACATTTTCGTTTCATTTCTCCCGTGTTTATGTCTCTGAGTAACCCATAAAGCTTTTCATTGACAAGGACCGCGGTGCCTTACCTGGACGATGGCCCCACAAACTCCGTTCGGTGATCTCAGGTGCAATTGTACCTGCCTTTGTAGGGGTGCGTGGCACGTTCTTGACCTTGGTGAACTGTTCGTGCAGGTGGTTCCGTTCCGTGCACAGCATCCCTTTGTGGTGGACGGTGTTATTTCTAAATCATGAAGTAAGAAGCTGAGGTCCAGAGACGTTGTGTAAATTTCAGGGGGTACTTAGGGTCTTACAGGGGTAATGAGGTATATTCATAGAGTAATATCCAGCCTCTCGCGATGGCTCATCCAACCACCACTATCCCTTCAACCAGCGAGAGCATTTTTTGCTTTCAAAGGTCTCTTAGTTTCATGACCAACTAGTGAACGCGCAAGCAGCTGGTGTGTCTGGCACCTCTCAGATGCCCAAGTTTACGCTGTGGAAATAATATCAGATACATTACAGCAGTAACACTGTGCAGACGAATCTAAACCTGTGTGTGATGCTTTTTGGTTTTCCCGTGACACTTGTGTTTTGATAATGCCTATTTCCTGATAATGCTACCTTCTTCACTAATTAGTATCACTTTCTTGGTGAACGTATTCCCCAGTTAGCATCTCACAAAATGGAAAAATACCATAACAAGAGACATAAACTCCGCTCGAAAATACAGCTCATCTAAAATAAATACTGTCGCCTGTTAAAACAAATTATTTTAGCAGTGTCATTTTTTTTTTTTTTGGAAGGAAAGAGAGAATTATATTCTAAATAAGGAAGGACAATAGCTTCGATTTTCAACGCGTTGTCTGATGGATCATGGCTTCTCTCCTTATCTCTTTGGTCAATGTCTGAGACTCTCACGATTGTCCTCGAAGCGAAGAAAGACCAGTGTCACACGTTAAATTGGAAACGCGTCGCATTTAAATTTAGCTGCTGTGTCGAATTATTTCCCAGGCATTCCTATTCGCCTTAGGACAAAAACATTTCTGCTGTAAAGAGTAATTTCTGAAAGACCTCTGTCATAGGCCCTTATACTTGGCATCATTGACTTTGATATACTATGGAAGGTTTTTATATACAAATGACTAATGATACCGAAAGCCTGTTGATTGCTCCATCGCAGAGCTTCCTCCCGGCGGTGCTGCCTGCAGAGTTGTTGAGTGTTTTACTCCCAGCCCCGGATGCATTCTGGATCTGTACGCTGCCGCTGTCTATTTTCCAAAATCTTATTTCGTTTGAGAGACCAGCTTTATAAGGCTCCGAGGAGCGCATGACAGAATCTGGAGGAAAGGAGCCGTCGGTGATGAGAGAGGTCTCCTGCGTGACAGAGGAAGGCTCTGAAACATAAACTGCTTTTGAGGACGCTTTGCAAGAAGCGACATTGAACCATTGAAGCAAAAGCAGACAAGAGAAGAGTGACTCGTCTCGTTGGCGGTGTTTGCTCCTTGCACGGGAGCATGGGTGGGTGGGCCGGGGCTGCAAACCATCGCCCACCAGGCCGGCGGGAGGCGGGCTATTCAGAAGCCCCTCTGGGGCCCCTCGGAGGCGTGGAAATCCAGAATTCAGCTGCAGATGGGATAAAACACTCAATCACTCTGCAGTTATCTGCACGAGAAGGACTCAGTGCCCGGCACTTGGCTCGCATGATGACACAGTGTGTGCCGGGGGATGCAGGTTGGATAAACAGTTCCTCGAGTGACATTAGGTTTGATCTTCATAAACATTTCTTACTCTCCACTGTCTTGTTTGGATCAGATTGTGACCGGATCACGTTCAGAACCAGCCCATAATTCTCTCTTTCTCTGGCTCCCAAAAATGAACATGCTTTTTTTTTCTTTTAAAGTCCCAAACCGGTGCCCTGGTTGCTGTCTCATCTTATCCAGACTTCAGAGTCCCTCACGGTTATGTCACCAAGAGATGAAGAAACATTCCCAGACCAATATCGTCACCACGCACCTTGTCTGGACTCTAGTTTCTGAAAGGAAGTAGGAGGGAGACCTCACTTAATCAGGCATCGGAGGGAAGGAAGTGTTTGAACATTTTTTTCTATTACTCCTCAGAATCTTCAGCGTTTTATGTCCTCGCGAGCCCGTCTCAAATCTCCTTTCGTGTCTTCTTAGCATCCATTTGCGTTGCTGCTGCTGCCTTAGAGTTTTGAGCTTCCCGTCCGCTGGCTTAACAGAAGCGAACGTGTCTGCGACAGCCCCGGGCCCACCAGCGAGCACTGCCCTGGTCTCATCTGAAGCGAGGCTGGAGACGCGTTACTTAGCTCTGGTGCGTGCCAGCTGCCTTGTGTCCCCGGTCCCCTCATTATTAAAACACCGAGTCTGCGGGGAAATGGGCCTACGGACCACTCGTGCAGGTTGAAAGAAAACAAGCATCCTATGTGGGAACAGACACCCTCACACGTCGTCGGCTTGGCTGGGACACGCATGGGACGCTGTCGTCTGAGCAGGCAAAGGCTGTGAGCAGCTGAGCAACGATGAGCACTTTTTCTCTAAAGGGCGAGATGCTAAATATTTTAGGCTTCGGGGCCACGTGGTCTCCAGTTCATCTGCTCAGTTCTGCCAACGATCTCAATCCTGTGATGAATATTTTAAAGTAAGAATGCTTTCGTTGGCACTAAAGAGAGATGTTTTTCTTACGAAAACAGTCAAGCAATCTAGAAAAGTACAACTCTTTAAAAATCACTCCCAGCCCTCCGACCCTGAAATCATTGTGGTCCACGTCGAGTGATTGGAACAGGCACCAATGTAGCAACGGTCAGGTCAAAACAGCTGTCAATTGCTACTAACCCAGAGAAAGAGAAAAGCACGTTTAAAAGTGGGCTCAAACTTGGCAGATGTTATTTTTAATAACAGAGATTACATTAAGTTTTACTTAAATTTAACCAAAAACAGTAAACAGAAATAAAAGAGAAGACATCGTTAAATGTTAGATGAAATGTATATTTTTTAAAGTTGTCATTTCCCAGAAGAGTGATACACAACTTAATAAATCATGATGAGGGAGCCTAAGACATAAAATTTTTTTAATGTTGTTTATTGCCTATGTGTTTCAACTTGAGCCATTATCTAATCTCTCCTTATTACAAAAAGGAGACTATTTATTAAAATATAACTTCGTCTTTGCACGTTTCCCAGTGACCCTCAATTTTCTTTTGTATTATTTTAACCTATTTTTCATTGTATGTAACCATCATTTCGTAGACCTAAAATTATCTGATTCTTAACCTCGGTTAATTTCATCTTCCTTTCTCCATCGCTGAGTTACTTATTTTGATTTATGTTTTCTTGCCTGGAATTTGTCATCCAGGAATGTTTTAAGGACAAGTGCATGGTGCTATATTCTTTCTGCTTTTTCTTGCTGCACGATGTATCTTTTGCCTTTATAACTGCAGGATAGCTTGGCTGGGCATAAAATTGGGGAAGGATGCTTTTTTCCCCTCAGAATTTTTTGGTCATTGTGACGATCTGCCACTCAGGGTTGCAGTCCGCAAGTCAAAGATCAAATCCTTGCCCCTTTCACATAACGCGGCTTTTCTTCTGCTGGGTCGCCACATAATTCTCGTTTTCGAAGTTGCTGGACTTCACCCGATCTACGTGGCGATAATTCCGCAGAAAATTCCCGAGAGACGGTGTCCTCTTTATCAACAGCTTCGAGTCTTTATTCCAGATCGAAGTGGCATTTATCGGAACCGTGAGTTGGTGTTCGATGCATTCGCCCCGTCTCTTGTCTTCTGGAGGAAGATCAGTTGTGTGAGACTGGACGGCTTTTCACATGTATTATATTATGTCCTCTCCCATTTTCCTGTATTTCACTGACTCAACTTGAGAGCTTGTCCTTCGGAATTTACTCTCTGTTACGGTCACTCTACCCGTTTTCACTTGTGCTGTGGCTGTTTTTCTCTTTCCCGTTGCTTTCCTAAGGTCCGCTGACTTGTTTTTTTTTTTGTTTGTTTGTTTGTTTGTTTTTGATCTTTTGTTGTTTCATAACTGAAAAAATAATCACAATTTAGATCCTCTATAATTTATTTGACATTCTGGAGAACTATTTGTCTAACGTCCCTGGTTTTCTTTCTCTTTTGCGGGGGATAAATTTTCTGGTTGTATATGTTATTCTTTATAGTCTCTGTCTCTCTCGCTGTGTCTCTCCTTCTCTCTCTCTCTCTCTCTCTCTCTCTGCCTCTGTCTGTCTCTCTCCCTCCTTCTCTCTTTCTGTCTCTGAGTCTCTCTGTCTCTGTCTCTGAGTCCTTCGGTGAACAGGACCTACTAATTTTCACAAGAAGCCATGCAGAGACCCTGAGGGGCAGCTCCAGAGGGGACGCAGTCTGCGCTGGGAGCGCGTGCTCTTCGAAGCCCCCTTTCCAAGGCCATTATTTATTTCTTAGCCCTGCGGACATGTTTCCTTTTCAAAAGTCAGTGGTTTGGTCCACAGCAAGGCCCTAGGAGCGAGTCATTTGTACTGACGTCGGTTCCTTGTTGCATCCTCCTGTTTCCCAGTGTCCGGAGGGAGGTCCTCAGCTTGAAGGCTGCCTGCGGACCACACATGTCACCCGTCGAGAGGGCACCTCCTCTGTCCCCTCACGTGTCTGCACAGCGGGGTCTCTAGATCAGGGTTTCACAGCCTCGGCGCTGCAGACACCCGGGGCCGCTCATTTGTCGTTGGCGTGGGAGGTGTCCAGGCTATCGCAGAATGGCAGCGGTTCCCAGGCCTCGACCCGCCACCCAGGGGCCAGCAGACACGTGTCGCAGCGTCCACAGTTGTGACAACCGACGAGTGTCTCCAGTTATCGCCAAGCGTTCCTCGGAGGGGGACCTTTCCCATACCCCCTCCTCGGACGGCGAGCTCATTCCTCTAATTGGAAACTTTTGGGGTGGGCGTTTCTGGTCACTGACAGTTAATCTGGAGGAGCCCCTAGCCTGCTGGACGTCCAGCAACATCCTCCCTGCCTCCGTGCAAGCTATGATACTCGCCAAGTTCGCTCTCTCACGTGTGCCTCGTAGTGGTTTCATGGATGAATATCTCGAGTTGTTAATTATTTATGTTTCTATGCGGGGCAGAATTCCCAGGTGGGCAATCGATGGAAAAATGATCTCCCTGGACCATTTTAGCTAGAAAGCTCTCACTTTCTTCTTTCAAAACGCAACCCTGAGCTGCTTCCAAATGATGGTCTTTGGCCAGCGTGTCGTTTTGCACAGCGGATGAGGAGAATAAATGGAACTCAGAAAGCTCCTGGTCAATTCTATTTAAAAATGCGCGTTGCGCATCTCGGTCACGGAGCGAGCCATGTCTGTGCTGGGCAACGTGGAAAAGCTCCACTCTTAAACCGAAAGCGATAACTGGTCCATTGCGATGGAGGAAAATGTATCTTTTCAAAAACATTCATAACCTCCTTGTCTCACCCTGAAGAAGTCTCATGACCACGGGCAGGGAGGGTCTGGCGTCCATTCATGAAGCTTCAGAGAAAGTAAACACCTAAAAATATCTAATTACAAGGTGCCAGCAGCGTACAGTTTGCAGACCTCGGGAGTGATTCCCAGTCTCCAGATTCTTATATGTTGTTGTCAAGCTAACTTTCAGGTGACGCATATGCATAGATCTATCAGTCCTTGCACAGACCTGTAAAATACACCGTCTTGAACGTACCAGATAGGGTTCGAAGCCTCGCCTTAAGAGACAGGCCACTTTCTCTTCCACAGATACTTGTTCTTGGAACCCAGCTGCCTTGTCGTGAGGACGCCTCAGCAGCCTCACGCACAGGTCCACGTGGACATAACTGAGGCCTCCGGCCAACGACCTCGGCCAAGTTCCCAATAAACAGCCAGCACCACCTTGCCTGCCAGCGAGTGTGCCGTCCAGCCCCCAGATGTGTCCTAACCCTGCTCAAAACCATATGCGATGTTGCTTTCAGCCACCAGATGTTTGGGGAAGGTTCTTATATAGCAGTATAAGAACTAAGGAAATTCACATTTTTGCTAAAAGGCTGGCATTCGGACAGCGAGACAACTTTGAATTATTGGAAGCATTTGGACAAACACACGATAAAGAGACAATAGTAAAATGTTTTTTTTTAAAAAAAACGAAAGTAAGAGACTTAGACAATGGAGAGACACTGGTAAAATGTTTTGTTTTGTTTTGTTTTTTTTTTAAAAAAAAAAGGAAAGCAAAAGACTAACAAGACAAAGGCGCACCTATAACACGGTCAGCAGGCCAACTGTTCTGCCATATCTGTAAAAAGAGCTTTAGTGAGCTGTGATGCGATGCTCCTCATTGAATCACTGAGACCTTCCGTGTGCTCGTTATCCGCATTAGAGAGACGAGCTCATTGGAACGGCATTCGCCTTGGGCGGGGAGATTTACCTATGCTGCTGGCAGTGGCATTCTGTGACCTTAGAACGGTGCCAGGCACATAGTAGGTGCACAGTAAGTACCGTTGAATGCATGACCGAGAGGCAATCGTCTGCAGTCCATCCTCAGACGTCATGGCTGCTGATGTAGATCACTTCTGCTCGTCGGGCCCACGTGTTCTCAAAAGTCATCCTGAGTCCCCGGAGAAAGCCACGACGTTTCCCGCTCACGCGTGAGGAACTTCGCGCTTTTGTTGGCAACGCGCCGCGGGGCCCCCGATCGCACGTGGCTGTGACGAGGTGACTGGACGTGGCACCTTAAATCCTCAGAGCCCGCAACACTTGTCCCGAAGTATCATAGAGACACGTCGCGGTGACTTCCTCTCTCCCCGGTGGCCCTTCGTAGTTGCCGTGGTAACGAGCGGCGCACAGGTGAACGGCCGGGGTGGCAAGCGCCTGATTCGGCAGTAATCGGATGGCGAATTATCAAGGGCGGCACCGTCAGAGTGGAAAGCAACGAGAGGCTTGGGTTTGGTTGTGTATCAGCCTTGCGTCGCCATCATCCTGAAGGCATCCAACAGCCATCGAGTTGGACAGAGGACGACTGGCCGATGACCACGGGAAGAGTCCCTGTCTGATTCTAGCACTTCGATCTGCAGGTTCAGATTCAGTGGTGCCAGCCTCTGGAGCGTTCCTTAGCGAGCAACACCAGTTTAGGGGTACGACCCACAGCACCCAGTCAAACCGGTCAAGCCCCACCTTTGAAAACAAAACGGATTCCTATCTGCTAAAACCCGTCTCCCCTACGTGAAGCCTTGGGAATAAGCTGCTGCTTTGCATTCCCCGAAATGAATAAGACGGAAAATAGACTTATAGATACGTGCACGGGAAGCAGAGCTTCGTTCACGCAGCCACGGCGATGCTCAGCATGACCACCGGCCTCTCCCGGGACGGTGGGACAGAGGATGATAACGGGGCCTACCACTCCAACCGCCTAGTGACATCCATGCCGTCACGACGCTGCTCACGCGTCCTGCCCTTGTGGCACAGTCACCTCTGATGCTCCGTGAAGTAACACGCTGCACGGCTCTGGGGCCTCACAGCCGTGGGGGAACAGAATCTGTCGCCCCAAAGGATGTCTGTCAGCCATGAGGACTATTTCCGGCTGCTTCACACGTGAGGGACGCTCTGAGAACCCGGTCGAGGTCCCCCTCTCTGAAAGACATTGCACCTGTACGGGGGTCTCCACGTGTAAGGGGGTCTCCCCAGCTGCTCCAGGAGGAGGGGATGGCCTCAGTCCTAGACACTCTTACCAGTGCACAAGGCAAACACTTAACTCTGCGAAATAATTTTCTCCTTCTTTACTATGCTTTTCCTGGTAACTCTCCCCAAACCGACTCCTCTACCCCGCCAACATCATCTTTTGTCTTTAGCTGAAAACAGTACATAACGTGGTGGCTGCAGCCATTTTGGCAAGTTAAGCAGCTTTCCTGAGTCTTTTCCATGTCCACGGGAGGTATGCACGTTTTTAAACGTACGCTGGTTTTTCTCCTATTATTCTGTCTCTTATTATAGGGACGCCTTAGGCGAGAACCCAGAAGAGTAGGGGTAAAATGGTTTCTTGTCCCCGACAGAGCAAGAGGCTCTGCCACCCAGTACAGGCGTGCAGCACGCCATGCCATCGAGGTCCGCGTACCTGTCCTCTGCGACGTGAGCACAACACAATCCACTCACGACGCACTTCTCAGCATGGACGCGGCCGCCAAGCGTGCAAGACTGTATCTGAAGCACCCCACGTACATACATCACTCCTAGAATGTGCCGTCTGGGCCCCGTTCCCTTAACCCGGTGACAGTCGAAGATAAAGTGGGTTCGTGGTTTATTTGATGTGAAATCCGCATCTGTTTACACCCCACACGACGGTGCTATTTACTCTCCTGTGTCCTGTGGATTTGAAATAGAATGTAAATATCGCGTGGGGATTATGTTGTTTGTTTTTGCTTTTATCGAGAGAGAAACCTTAAAACAAGGATCGGCAAACTTTCTCTGTAAAGGACCAGACAGGAAGTAGTTTTGGCTCCGTGAGGCGTACACACTGTGGTGTAACTACTCAGCAGCCACATGTAATAGCTAAGTGTCACAGTAACCCTTGACTTATAAAAGCGTCACAGGCCAGTCCTGAGTGGGTTGACATGCTCCCCGAAACTGATTCACACTGTGCTGTGAGTGTTGCAGAGGAGGCAGGGGACAGCCGTGACAGGGGCAGGGCAAGCACAGCTGGAAGCCGGAAACTAAGTGAAAAAAGCAGGAATAAAGTGGGACCCTCTACGAGAGTCAGCCTGATGACTGGAAATGGCGTGGCCACCACTGAAAATCGGAGCAGCTCGCAGCTCCTCGGCAGATGCTCCAGCGATACCGAGAGGAACCTGTAGTTTTGTTCAGTCCATCTCGAGTATTTGACGGATTAAATGTTTTTTTTTTAGAGCCAGAGGAAAGAAATAATCTGCATGAATTGCTGTCTTACTTTTCAATACGGATCAATTTTCTAGACTGTGAATGCTGAAATATTTAGAGCCCGTTTCATATTCAGCAGGAGCTTCTAATAATAATGATGATGATGATGATGGGAACTAATAATGATGATGATGATGATGATGATGATGATGAGAACTTCTAAATGATGATGAGATGATGATGATGATGATTGATGATGGAACTAAGAAGCTGATAGAAGGAGTGATGATGATGATGATGATGACATTAGATATCGGATGACGGAACTTTAACAGTTTATGATGATGATGATGATGATGATGATGATGATGATAAACCAAGGGCACCGTTCACTCCATTGGATTTGAATGGTCAAATCCGATGCATAGGTAATGCATTTGTTCACTAACACGGGTGAATAGAAGGACACAGCAATGAATATTTTGTACATAATTCTCAGAGCCATTTTCATCGGAATAATCCAACCGATAGCTTCCAATCTGTAATCCATCCATGACTCCAAATGTCATAGTCCCATTTGACACCTGTATGAGTTTCCGTTCTTTCCAAGCCTCATCCTATTCGAGTCCCGTGGCAGCTGTCACAAACGAACATGAACTTCGTGGCTTAAAAATGACACGGACAGATGACCTCATAAGCTCTGACGGTCAGAGAGCAGAACGGGTGAAGCGCCCTGTTGTCGGATGCATTCCTTCTGCAGGCTCCAAGGGAGATTCTTTTCGTGCTGGTTGTAGGTTTCACGGGCCACCTGCATTCCTTGGTGGGTGGTCCCTTCACCACCTGCAAAGCCAGCAGCATAGCATCAGCTTTTCCCTCTCTCTCTCTCTCTCTTTCTCTCTCTTTCCCGCCCCTCCTGCCCCCCTTTTCTCCGCCGCCTCGCTTCAGCACAATTCCCATTTGCCTTTTTCTCCCACTGTGACCCTCCTGCCTCCCCCTTTCTAAGGACCCTTCAGATGACACTAGGCCCACCTGGATAATCTAAGATCCATCTCCACCCTCTCCATTGCAAGATCCTTAACTTAGTCACATCTTCAATGTCCCTTCGCCACGTAAGGTCACATATTCATAGTTTCCAGGGATTAGGAGGCAGACATGTTTGGGGGGCCATTCTGCCTATCACACCCTCAAAGCTCTCCTGATAGTCTGGTCCAGATATTATGCAGAGTCCTTACATTGCTACGACTCCGGCATCATGAAACTGGCAGCGAAGGAGAGAGATAGATAAGTTTTTTCCCTGTGGGGTTGGGGGAGTGCTCCAGATATTTTGAGGACGTTAAATTCACTTCGTGGGGAGAATCGCAGAAACTTTCTAGATCATCTTCGCTGGAGTGGAGTGAACTTTCTAATACTTCTATGGCATACGAAGGCTAAAGAATTAGATTGAAATCCGCCCAACATCATAAACAAAGCTCTGACTGCCTTACCATCCCCAGGCAGCCTGGGAAAGGACAGAGATACAACGACACTCATGGACTGTGTAACTTTCATCAGATTCCTTAGACTGTCTGGCCCTCATCTGCCTTACACGTGAGAAAATGATGCTCTGATAACTGACGCTGAGGTTTCTTACACTGGTGAGGTTTTTCTATGGCTCGGGCTTCTCCAGAGAAACAGAACCAATTGGATCTGGATATACTCAGAAGGAGATTTATTATAAGGAATTGCTCACGTGCTTACGTGAGCCACAAGCTGAAGATTCAGGAGAGCCGACAGTTTGGTTCTGAGTCCAAAAGCCTGAAGCCCGTGAAGAGCCAATGTTTCCATTTTAAGTCCGAAGGCAGGAAAAAGTTACAATTCAAAGACCGTCAGGCAGGAAGAATAGTCTCTTAGTCCATTCAAGCCTTCAACTGATTGCATGAGGCCCACCCACATCATGCGGGACCATCTGCTTTCCTCAGTCAACCAAAAGGTGGATGTCATCCAAAAACGCTTTCACAGAAACACCCCAAATAATGTTACACTAAATATCTGGGCACCTCTTGATCCATAAAAGTATCGATTACAGTGTTAAACTGTTATTTTTGAATAGTCCTTGCATTCAGCTCACTTCAATCTTCCAGCTAGAGACGCATCCATAAACTTACATGCGTGGACACCGTAGGGGTTGGAGGTGGATAAGCGTTTTGATTTGCACAAGAATTTACTTGGAAAATACCAACATCGTGTCGACACTGACCGGGGATGGCGGTTGGAAATTGATACCATGGAAGGGGAATTCCTAGGAATTAAAAATTAAAGGCTCCCATTGAACTTGACTGTCATACAGTTTATTTCTCGGGTACGGAAGGCATGAAGTTAGAACACAGCGGCAATCAGCACGGGTGATTTTTTTGTCTATTTATTTCATGCCCAACCCGTGCCAAATTTGCCCTGTTTATCCTCACACAGCTGCTCAATCTCTCTTCGTGAGAACATGCACAGTCTTTCTCCTCGTTTGTCGCCACAGGCTGTGACTCGTGATTTACGCCCCTGCCTGTGGGATCCCCGTTTTCGTCCTGGACCAGTCGTGCTCACTCTGTGGATGTCACGCACGGATTTAAGTCACCGTGGTACATCAAGTCAACGCATCAAACACGGAATGAGAAAGAATGAGGCTGGGACACGGAAGACTATGCAGAGGACGATACAAAGGCTGGAAAAAGCCTCCGGATTGCAGAAGATGGGGAAAGAGACGACATCAAACATCTCAATAGGAGGAAGAAACAAGATGGGGACAGGCAGATAAGAGCAGAAACGAACCAAGACATTATTACAGACGGAAAAGAGAAGCCAAAAGGAAATGAGGAAAAGAGGGATCAGAACTTCTTTTCAGAAGCTCGTGTCGCGTCGAGAAAACAATCCTTCTCCAACTCGCTCACCTGGGAAAGCTGTGCACAGCGTTTCTGCTGAGCCGACGCCGCTTTCTCCGTGCAAACGTGATAAAGAGGACTTCGGGGGGACGGAAGATGCGGAAGCAGATGGCGTGCGACCCCGCAGCTCAGAAAATTGTGCATTTGCCGTTACTTTAAAATGAGAAGCACGATGAGGGATTCGTATGTACTCACGGTCTTTTCTGTGTTTGAGAAAAACGATGAGCTCACTCGTTCCAAACAATTTTTTTTTTCGAGAGCTATACTTTAGTGATACGTGTGCGTGTGTGTGTGTGTGTGTGTGTGTGTGTGTGTGAAGTGAACTTCGGCTGCCTAACGCGCGGGTTATGAAGACGAGGACAGCTTGGTCTTTACCCTCAGATAATGTGCGGCTTAGAGGAGAGAGTCCGGAGGCTTCACAGTTGATGCTTTTTCGTGAAAGAAAAGAGACAGGAAGTGCGGTGGTGGCAGCGGATCACACGGCCTTTATCACAGCTGAAACTTTGTCGCTGACCCTTGAATGCGGATCGGTTTCCTGTCCAGCTTTTCCCGAAACAAACGTGGCTTGTTTCGCCGCCAAAAGAAAGGACAGAGGCGTTTTGGGGACAAGGCATTTCTCAAAGCCTCTCTTCCCAAGAAGAATGTCGTGGGTTTTTTTTTTGTTTGTTTGTTTGTTTTGTTTTTGTTTTATTTTATTTTTTTTTGTTTTTGTTTTATTTTGTTTTTTGTTTTGTTTTTGTTTTTTTTTGTTTTTTTTGTTTTTTTGTTTTTTTTTGTTTGTTTGTTTGTTTGCTTTTTGTTTTTTGTTTTTTTTACAAATACGATAGCTAATTGTATTTTGGACTGTTCTCTGACACCTCTCATCACAGTCGGGTCTGCCTTCATTACTTCAATTACTGAGCGAATAAGCGAAGGTCATGTCATTTCAATCGCAGTTATTAATCGCCCACATGATCTGCTCATTAACATCTTTTTTTTTATCTCCATGAGGGTGGGCTCCTGAGTAAGTCTGCCTCGGCTCTTAAGATGCCACCATAGAGTCTGACTGAAGTCGAGCGAGTGCCGACGAAGGCAGCAGAAGCTTCTGCACGTCTCCTAAACTGTCTGTTTCCATTTGGTGACTATTAACGACTGAGGAACCATTCTCAGGGTCTGATGGGGTGCAGATGACATGTTCTCCATCGGAAATGAATCTTTTTCCCTTTTGGAGGCAGTATTGCTGAGAGATGCTCTCCCGTTTGGACCAAATGGGATTTTTCTGGAGGATTCTGTGGGTCCCTAGTACCTGAATCACTGAATAGCATTAATTTTTTTTTAAAGAGTATCAAGACTGTGTTTCTATGTATTAGGATCTGCTACATCGACTTTAAAATATCGAACATGTTTCTTTAAGATGTAGGTATGCCAAAAACCTTACAGTAGAAAAGAAACAAAATGACATTTTAGATGATCTACATGCAGACTTGCTATGTTGTTACCGGAGACACACACACACACACACACACACACACAGAGGCAGGCTGCTTTTAAGATGTCCTCTACTGATCCCCATGTCTTGATATTGTAAAAATAATGCATCAGACGCTTGTTAACGTGGTGAGGAAACTTTTATTCAAGACGATGGCACTAGGGGAGACGGACCAGATTCACTCGGCTGAAACGGAAGGGGGAGAGAGGTTACCACTGGGTGAGCAAGCGGGGAAGTTTTGGAGGATGTGTGGGGTGAGGGCGGGCGACACGCTTAGGCCACCCGTGTGTGCCGACCGGTAGGAGACGTCTCCGAGCCTCCCATGGAGGCTGAGACCCGGGGCCTCATCTAAGCGATGATTCCATTTCAAAGGCAGGGCTCCTGGGCCCTTGAGAAAGACTTTCCTGGCTTGTAAAGCTGGCTGCAGGCAGGGCGAGCAGGCGTACATCTCAAGAAGACCGAGAAGGAATTTGCTGTGACAGCTTTCTATGGTGACTATTCTAAGAACAGGGAGGCTAGGGATCTAGGATCGGGAAGAAATGTCTGGTGCTCAGTCGCAGGGAGGGGACCTTGGTCTTCGGGGACAGTGTTTGTACCCTCCTGTAATCTCTCCCCCTCGAGGGCTGCCCTGGACTTGTAACTGGGCACTAAGAGGTACCATGGGGCGAAGCGATGGCGTGTTCCTCGGAGATTAGGGTGCGACCTGTCCCTCGCAGGTCCACTCTTCCTCACCACGTCGGCTCTCCTTAGTAGCTTCTCTGGTGAAGTGAGATGCCGCATTGTGAGCAGCCTTTGCAGAGACCCATGTGACAAGTAAATGGGGTATTTGGGGGCCAGCGGCGGGCGAGACGCGGAACCCTTCCCACCCGCATTCGAGTGACCTGGGAGGCAGGGCCACTCTCGTTTGCGCCTTATTTGTGGCCTGGTGAGAATTCTAGAAGAAGGAGACCCAGTTAAGCCCCTCTCAATGCACAAATTCTGCGACATAATGAATGTTTGTTCCCTTAAGCTCATATCTGTAGGTTTTCTGGTATAGGGGTTCATGACAAGGCCCCCCAGGGGATGGTCTGGTATGCAGATTGTTTTGAGCTAAAGGAAGCTGAGATCCTGAACACTTGAGAGGAACTTGGTGTCCACCCTCTTAATCACATGGAGGAATTTAAATCAGCGGGCTCTCCCAGAAGAGATGGCCGGAGGTCACCTTTTGGACCCGTCTAGATGGCAGGGTAATCTGCTAACCACCGACCCATCCGCCCTTCTTGTCACCCTGCAAGGGCCATCCTCCCCCCTGAAGTCCCGAGCTGCCTGAGCTCAGGGTGCATGTGTACCTCATTTTTCCTTCCTGTCTCTGAACCGCTCGCGGGTGTGGGCTCTCTCAGTGTCTCGTACGTGCGGGGTTCCCAGACATACGTACGTAATCAAGTTTGGTTCTCTTCTCGTGCGAATCTGTCTCATGTTGATTTAGTTGTTAGACCGGAAGAACCTCGAAGGATAGGGATAGCTTATTCCTTCCCCACGTGGTGATTTTACGTGACAGGACATGACTCACACGCACAAACGTACACACATCTATATATCGAATCATACAAATACGAAATGCTACATACATTAGACAGTGCATGCTGTGTGTGTGCGTGCGTGTGTGTGTATGTGTGTGTGTGTGCGCGCAGCGTGCGCAGCGCAGTGTGTGTGTGTGTGCGTGTGTGTAAGACACCTAAGGAAAAGCTGACATTTTCTAGTGGAAGGAGTAAAATCCTTCATTAGAGGTCGAATGTATAGCACTTCCTGGCAGATTAAATGTGAGGAAAAAGGCTAAATCAGGAAAGATTGTCAGTGGTTTCTGTTACTGGGAGAATGGATAATGGTGCTATTTATAGAAATAAGGAAGCACTACAGCACGTCTACAGTTTTTCGCCTTTTAAGAGAGGGTTCGATAATGAATGTCGACGTCAGGGCACAATGTCAGACTTGGAGGTCCAAGTTTGCGCGCCATCACGTCGACGATGTTTAAACCCGTCAGAGGTCAACGCGTGTCAGCACCGATGAGGAAGAAAGACAGAGAGAGCTGAGAATCGATTTGGGGGTTATAACACGCCAGTTAACTTCGGGAGGACGTGCTGTGCATACAGAGACAGCATCGAGGACTGTTTCGTAACTAGGAGTTCAGGCAGTTAAAACAAAACACATAGAAAACACTTGCACAGAACAATAGCAAAACGCTGAGATGCAGGCCCACGGTGTGAGCTCTGCCCGTGGAATCCCCAGTCAACCATGAAATAACCGCCCGTTCCCACAATCTGTCAGCCCCGCCACAAGATGAAGTGCACGGACCAGAGCGGGCAGCTCCACCTTGTCGTCATCGTCCGCAGCCAGCCCTCCCTCCCTCCTCTCTTGGACTACTTGTTTCTCAGGTGCCGGAAGCCTCCCCACTTCTCACCCAAAGGGTCGTGTACCTCTCGTCCCGTCTCGTGGGAAGAGCCCACGGCCCATAGGTACCCCCGGCTCCGCTCGCCAGACTGTAAGGAGCTGCGGCTGGATGCGCCGGACATTGACATGTTTCTTAAACTCTTACACGGCACACTCACTCCTGCGTATTTTTATGCACACGTACCCAAAATACAAATAGAAATTCACGTCCTGGGCGACAGGCTTCAAACCCTATTGGTGTATTCAAGATGGCGTATTTTATAGGGTCCCCCCCTTCAAGAGTCTTTGTCTGACAGTGTTTAAATATAAACCTGACAGGTGACAGGGCTTCGTCTCTCGAAGCATGACCTTTCTCAACACGGCGGGTCTTTCTCGACTGCAGGCACACCTTTCAACATCCACACCTGTGCCACTGTGCAAAGTCGTGCCATCAAGAAACTTGGTAGTAGTTGGTGGTTGGCCAAATAATAACCTTATCATGTGTGTCTACATGGAGGGAAGGCATCGATGCAAAAAAAAAAAAAGTCTTTTAAGTTAATTGCAAAACAGTCTGTTTTGCTCAACCACTGAATCTTCGGTAGAGTACCCGATCCTGGAGGAGAAGTTTAGTATAGCTGTGGGATGTTCTCAGCTGTCTCCTCTGCAGATTTATTTTCTAGGGCCGCCGTCCCCATAAATGTCACGGATACGGGAGTCGGTTTTCTGATGAGGATGCTTCGCTGACTTCAGCTGGGTCGATGGTGGCGTGACATACGTTCACTGACCACACGTTGATGACGCACAGGGAGACTGTATCCCATGTTACCTGGACAGGGCAAGTTTGTGCCCGAGGTCTCGGCACAATTAATCCCAGCTTTCTCCGTCACTAATCAAAGACTCCAGGTCTGGATAATAAGATTATATGGTCCTCTTCTAGAAGTTAATAACAGCAATGCCAGCTAAAATGTATGGGCTATTTTCTCTTTGCCTGCCAAGTTGTATGGCCAAGCCATTAAGTAATCGAATCGTTATAATCCTATGAAGCGGAAGTATACAGATGAAGAGAATGAGACTTGGTATGTAAAATAACTTGTCTGAAGTTACCGATCGAGAGAATCAGTCCTTCACATTGTCCATGGAACTGTTTCCTCTGCTTTGATAGTCATCATTCCAGAAGCTGGTACCCTTTCAAGGTTCCATTTATTCTTCTCATCAATGCAACCTTGGAGTCTGAACGAAAAGACTTTACGTGAATTTAAAATGGGCTCGGAAACCCACCGCAGTCTTGGAACCACGATGAGACGCAGTAAGAGCCTGTCACTGGACCCAGGACCTGTGGTTCTGAATGACAGAGACCTCTCGGAAGCGTCTGTCGGACGAGGTCCCACAGCATCGAGTTCAGGGATGTGTGTGGGCCGCGTCGTGCTTGCCTAAGGACTCCCACAGTGACCGACGACTCCATGCATGCAGCGGTCTCTGCCGTCCTGGACTCTGCTCTGCGGTCACATCGTAGGGTATTTAATCTGTGCCTTCACAAATGCTGTCAGCTGGGGCGCCATGCTATGTCCTAGGTGTCCACGAGGCACAATGAGCAGGGCTTCTTCAGCCTCATGGACTTGAAGGGAGCCCAGGGGTCCTCCTGCACCCCATGCCCTCATCCGCATCTGTGCCGTGCTGCGAAAGAAATACCCCAGCTCCCTTGCCCGTGCTGTGAGAGACTTTCCAGAACCTGCGTCTGCACCACGCGCTAAGACCGCCTGCTGAGATTCAGCTCCTGTCGCTCTCCCTGGATGCTGGCTCACGAGCTCCGCCTTCACTGGGTTTGGAACCTGCGCCCTCACTCCACCCTGCGTTTGGTAAATGCACCCCGTCCCTGACTCTCGTCGACCGTTTGCGTCGACGTCACCTCGTGTCCAACGCTTTGCTTTCCTCTCCAGCCTTCAGCCTCATTGACTCATTTTCTGCTTCGGCCCTGCTCTCCCATCTCCATGTGGACGTCTCACAGCTGGACGCCTTGACCCTGCACCCAGATCCAGCACTAGGACCCCTTCCTTCCCTGAAGCACCCAAACATGACCTCACCCACGTGACCTCACCCACGTGGCCTCGAGGCGATGGGGACTTATTTGCAGAGCATGAAATGGGAAAAATTTTCAGTGGCTGAATTACAATTTCTTAAGAGACTATGCAGTTTTTAAAATACAAATCGTGTCCCATTTATTTTTATTGGAATTAATTAGGGGGACCTGGGACAATAAAGCCGTATAATGATTTACGGGGCTCCGTCAGATCAATTTTCAAGCAAAAGAAGCCCGAGAAAGAATTTTATAGTGTATGCTCTTATTTTATAGTGTGCATTATTATTTTATACTGTATACTATTATTTTATACTACACACTATAATTTTATACAGTATACTATATTTTTATACAGTATAATTGGATACTGTGTATTATATACTTTGGATTATTTATATTTGCTAGCATTTAAAACTGACACTACGTTGCTTATTTTTCTAACTCTGTTTACTCTGGCAATAGAAGCTGTAAAATAAGCACGTAGCCATAGATTGTATTTTATAAAGTGATGTTAGTCTTAATCATCTAATATATGTATCTATACGCAGATAATCAAAATTTGTTTTTGAAGCAGATCCAGAATGAACATGACAGATCGTTATGAAATCTGATGAGCCAAGATAATTATAAAACCCTTTTGCCCAGCTACTATATCAACACAGGTATTGTATGATGATAGCTGGTTGCCATAGCTACCTGATTTTTAGTCCGCTTTTAAATGACTTGCACTGACGTCGTCTTGGAAACTTCATACAGGAGACACTGTTTTGTACCTCGTGAAGGTCGTGACTAATTAGAGCCGGTAAAACTGGGACCACGAACTCTAATTGGGAGCATATGTTGTGCTTTACAGTAAATATTTATCTTATGTCTATGAAAAGAAGTGCACGTTTGCTCGTGAAGCATGTCGGGGCTGGGGAGACCATGTTCATCCTCTGCCTCTGCGTCCTCCCTTGGACCTGCAGTTGTGTGCGCCCTCACAGTCCGGCACACCCTGGCGTGTCCCCCGGCCAGTCAGCTGTGATTTTCATTCCTCCTCCCCCTGGCACCTCCGCTCGCTACCTCATGCTTTGGATCATCCGATGTGGCCACTAGGCAAGCAGCACAATATCCTTTGGGCACTTCCTGGAGAAGCAAACTCTTAGCCCTGCCCCAGGACTATCTATCTGCATTTTAACAAGCCTTGCCCTTGATTCCAATGCACGACGCCAATTTCAAAAGTGCTGACTACAGTATACAGTATCTAAGGACAGAGACTTTGTCTCCTGACACAGCAATGGCACCCTGCAGGTGGTCATTTTTAACAGCAGGGGCATTACTAAATGAGTCCTTTGTTCCCCGTTTGGGTCTCGCTTCCATGTTTGAGGTCAGACTTTTCAGTATCTCTCCCAGGCGAGTCCTCTGCCTGGGCCGAGCCAGTGACGTTTCATCCTCTTCCGAGAGAAAGGAAAGGAGAGGTCCCCTAGATAACGTTTGCTTTCTGATATCAAGCAGGATTTCGCAACGAGAATGTAGCCTGGCGTATTTTGGGGAGCCAGACTATAGTGCCGAGTAAGACCTGCCAAGTTCCTTATTTGCACATTTAGTATTGCAAAAGTTTGGCCACGTTGAGCAGGCGTGAGCCCACATGTCTTATCTGTAACATCGAGATGAGGATAGATTCTCCATAGGGTCGTTGCGAGGATTCAAGCATGTGATTAGACGCATCATCATCATCGTCATCACCGTCGTCATCGTCATCGTCATCATCATCTCCTAATACCATGACAGGACAAGTTGCTGACTTGTACGTCACGGGAGAAAGATGATCTCATCTTATTTTACGTCCACGTGACAACCCCGCCTTTGACATGAGCATCGCGGATGGCTTTGTACACCGTACGATTGTCGCCTTCACTTCACATGTCTCATCAGACCTTTACCTGTTTTTAGAAAAAGTTAATCCTCTCACTCGATCTACGGCCGTCCTTTCTGCCAGGATGGTACTGCGTTTACCTTAGCAGAGCGTCTCAAAATATTTGACACTGCTTTAGAGTTTTTAGAGATGGTTCAGATCCCTCTTGTTCAAACTTTGGCCATAGCCAAGCAGTTCTGCTTCTGGAAAGCGTCCCGGGAAATATTTTTCCTCTGAGTGCCCGTCACCAACTCAGACCTGTCATTCTGATGGAACGTGAAAAGGCTCACAGGCTGAATCACATTGCTCGTCTGGTGCGTTGGTCTTATGTATAAGCATTCAGGGTTCTGTGTGTGTGTGTGCGTGCGTGCACGTGTGCACAGAGGAATTCTCAGTGTGTGCAATGGGTTTGTAATAATGCCAATAAATGATATCCACCGTTAGCAGCCTGACTAACTCATCCTCAATGGGGTGCTTGGTCTCCCTACTTATCGAAAGCATGTTAAACACATTTCCGACTTCAAGGCCTATGATATGGCAGAAATAGGAAGCAAGAAAGGCCAAGGACACGGGGTGGGCCCTCACTATGTCCCAGCTCCGTTATCTTTGGGAGAATTTTTTATTTTAAGCATGTAGGGAATGGCTTATTTTTGCAACGTTTTAAAATAGAGCGTATACGCGCATCATTAAATTTCACGAGTAGGCGATTTGCATTTCCCAAATTCTCACTTTTTATCAGGTTGACAGGTATGCAAATGGGAGAAAGACAGGAAAAGAATTCAGCTCGTCGCCAAGTCTTCCGAGCCTTGCACGGAGCTGGACGAACGGTCGGTCACGTGTAGGGGACGAGCCGTCTCCTTGCTCAGTGTCATCGATTTGAGCAGAATGCTCGCACGCGTTTTGGGTGCCGCTGTGTGAGGTGTCCTTCATGATTCCGCGTTGTCTCCATTTCTCTACGAAGTCTCCTTCAGCTATTTAATGACGAGCCGCACAGTGACATCTAGTGTAGAAACAGAGAAGGAATTAGAGGAAACACGTCGGTCGATCGCCATTGAATGCATCGTCCGAAAGACTGTGCTACCTGCTACCAAGACTCCATGTTCCTTTCTCTGAACCGTAATTCTCTGCCTTTCGTTACTTAGCACCAGGGAAGAACCTCACGCATGTTTGCTAGAGTTAGGCTGTCTGAGTCGTAGCAGACAAAACAATAAACCCATCTCTGAGCGTGCCGTCCAGCCTAAGCCTTTCCACGGCGGAGGTATGTTCTTGCTGGAGCTCTCTTTTCAGAAACATATCTAGAGAGGTCGTCATGTTCACTCACACAGATAGGGGGTTTCTGGCTGCCGGGAAGGGCAGTGATTCACCACTGAGCTTTATTGATGTAGGACTGGCTTAGCCTCTGGACAGTGCTGTTGCTTGGGTAGGGCTGGCCCCAGGGAGAAGCAGAGCATGAGAAAGACGAAGCGCTTGTGGTAAGATGACAGGAAAATAGGAAGCGGAAAGTGGAAAAGCATGGTCTTCAAGACAAATGTTGCCAGTCCCATAATTTTCATGGGGAGCCAGCGTAACGTGGGATCATGTGCTACGTGTCATCCCCAGCAGTACTATTATTTCAAATTGAAATCATACATAATACGAATAATAATAATAATAATGAAATAACTTATTAACTGAAAACACTTAAAAAATACCTACTCATACTCGGCATTGCAAATGCAGCGCAGTTGTCTGTGTTTTCAAGACTTCACGGAGCGAATGGGCAAGAGCTCATTTTTTTCAGCTGTCCTGTCTCACACGCACACACACCTGGTGTGTCCCCAACCTCAGGACCTTTGCCTTTGCTGCCCCCTTTCCGTAAGTGCTGGTTCTTCTGATTTTACACGCCTGGACTCGAGTCGCTAGCCTGGTCTCAGCTCAGATCGATCCTTCAGAAAAGCTTTGTGATCAGCCCCTAGGTAAATAGACACCTGTCTCCATGTTAACTGCCACATATGTTTTTAAATTTTATTTGAACCCTTATCCTTATTGAAATACTTTATTTACGTGTCTGCTTGGTTGAAGTCCAAATCACTGAAACCCCGTCTTTCCCGCAAAGTGAAAAGGTCGTCGAAAGTGTCGGTCAGTTCATTTGAACTGAGTATGATAAAACAGACCTGGTCAGTTTCCAAGCATAATTTCGAGAGATGACCCGGGGGCCAGGATTGGATTGGAAAATAAAACTCTTTCTCCTCTCCAATTTTCCCTCGGTTCTCAAAATAAAAGGTGGCTAGAGAAAAAGATCAAATCAAGATTGGCTTTCTCTGAACGTTTGTTAAAATCACGGATATTCGCTTCTTAGCGAGACTAAAATATTCTAAGAATCTTAAGAATTTGCTGTTAACAATCTTACTGCCACAAACATTCCCAACTTTGTCGCTTGGAGCACATGCACCAAGTTCCTTCTCTACGGTTGATACTTAGGCGTTGTTTATATTTACAAGATAATACTAAATCTTTCTCCATTTTCTTCCAACTCCTAGCACAAATGCGTGAGAATTCCATAGCTCTACATCCTTGCCCAGAGCTGATGTTATTTAGAAAAAAAAACAACAACACTTTTTATAATCTGCTGGATATGAAATTAAGTCTCATGGTGAATTTCAGCTGCATTTTTTTTTTTCTGATTGGTAATGGAACCTGGCAGTTTTTAGTATGTCTGTTGGCCATTTGTGATTCCTATTTTGTGAAATGCCTTGCCATGTGTGTTTAAGTCTTTGTGAATTGACTTCTGCGTATGTGTACATTCGTATGTTTATACATATTTATTGGCCGCACTGACACTCTGGACTCTGTGAAGAAGAGGTAGGAAAGAGAAAAGTGTCCGTGTGACTTTTAATCATCATGTCATGGCTCACAGAAAACCTGCCAGAGTTTTGACTGGAATTACACTGAATCTATAGACCAATCTGAGGAGAATCGGCATCTCTCTAATATTGACTTTTCCAGTGAAGAACTTATTTTTATCCCTAAATCCAATGTTTTTCACTCTCCGTCTATAATTTTCTACAGAAAGAGGATAGAGGATTTCCTCCATAAATCTGTTACGAAGTAGATTAGATCAACCGGAATTCTCACTTGGCACCACACTGGATCGTGATGTATTATTCATTACCTTTTATTACACATTACTGACAAGTGTGAAGAATATTTGTTGGGGGGATTTTTGCATCGATGTTAATAACCGAGATTGGCTATCATTTTTTTTAAAACGGCGTTATTGAGATGTCATCCACGCGTTCGTAATCCGCCCACTTAAAAAGCGTGTGATTCAGTGATTTCTAGTATCGTGACAGTTGCTCAAGCCTTACTGTTGCTAACTTTAGAGCATTTTCACTGCTCCAGAAGAGAAGCTCGCCAGCTACCCTGACAGCCACTAATTCACTTTCTGTCTGTTCGGATTTGCTTCTTGTGCATATTTCATGTAAATGGTGTCCTACAGGCTAATTTTTAAAATCCTTTCATTATTTTTACGTCCCGAGGTTACGTTCCTTAAGCTGTTTTCCTCGTTTTTATACTAAAAGGGGTAAGATTAAAATGTCTGTTCTTTGGATAGAAAAAGTTATGTATATAATTGTGCCTTCTGGGTTTTTTTTTCTTTTTGTGGACAGATTTTTAACCATTAATGCTTGTGAGAGCATTCTTATATCCAAGGTACGAATATGTCTTCATCGAATCTACTTCATTAACAGACTTATGGAGGTAAAACCATATACTTTTGTCAATAAATGCAGGAACAAATCAATAATATCAATCTCTGATCTAAAAATAAGTCCTCTGACAAACTAGGAATGCCATAGAATATCTTCAGCTGATCAATAGCTTCGGAAATACTTTAGTGAAAGTTCTACTCAAGGTGTCCTATCAAAACATGAAGAAAATAAGAAGCCTACGATCGTTTCTACACCACCTTGTTCCAGCAGTCCTGGCCCACAGAACAGGAAAAGGGGAAAAAAAAAATCTAAAAATTGGGAAAAAAGAAATAACCACCATTATTTGCCGAGGATGCGATTACTTACCTAGAAAGCAGCGAGGAATCTAAGAAAATATCGGAACGCATAAAGCATTTATGCACGTTGCCAAACATGAGATCAATCTACGGCAAGTCCGTCTGTCTGCGTGAGTGGCGAAGGTTGTCACTTCACATACAGACAGGTGGCACGTAACACGACGTCTGAACATCCGCGACGCGGGTCGAGATCGGAAACCCAGGATACCGTCCGTGACCATTTCGCCTTGGTTTTTTTAAGGCTTCGCCATTTCTGGGTCTTCAAATCTGAAAGCGTCTAAGTAGGGACTTAGGGTTTAGGAGTTGTCAGAGGCTATTTTTCTGGTCTTCTTCACTTCCCTGAAGCCAGGTCAGACCAGCATAGTCCTCACCCTTCTCGGGGCACGTTTTTTTTTCATCCCTGCAGTTTCTCCCTGAGGTCGATACTCCTAACAGAGGCTGGTGTTTGCGGGGGTCTCAGAACTGACTTCCTCTGCAGCTCAGCCCCACCTCGTGGGTGCCCGGGGCTCCCACAGGAAGCAGCAGCCGCTCTCAGCAAAGTGGCCCCGGGTCATGCCTTGCTGCCACTCGTGGCCTCCGGCCCTTCCCTGGACTCTATTTTCAGTGTGGCGATTCTTCTAAAGGTATCTGTAAAAAGATGTATAGATGTTTTGCACGAAGAATGCTTCCTGGAAACGGAGCTTCCCCTTTTAGTGTGAGTTGTACGGATTTGCTTGAACTTTATTTAACTAACACATGCTTAATACATATCTGTTGGGCGGAGAAATGGAGATGGCATCGCTTCGGGCTGAGTCGAGATAGCCGTTGACCAATGATGATGTCTCCATATGTGCATGACATCGGCCTCCCCAAAGTTGCTAGGGAGGCCAACCATCGTGTGAGCTTGACAGCGGCAAGTGTCAGGTGCGTCCCCAGCCCGAGTTTATTCCCTCATGGCAGTCTCGTGAGACACCCTGAAAAGAGGACCCAGCCAGATCCGGCCTGGACCACTGGTGCGCACCACCCGTGTGACCATGCTGTGCTGTTGCGAGGTTCTAATCCTATCAGCATGCCGTGACAGCTGACGAACGCAGCCGGTCATGGGGAACGTCCAAGCAGAAGCCTTACTGCAGGTGAGGACGTAGTTGAGATATTTGGGTGATTGACAATAACCGATAATGTTTTGGGGGTGACGCCCCACCCCGACAGCTCTCCACAGAGTACAGCCCCTGACTGTGAAAAGTTAATCCACAGTAACCTTCGTTAGCCGTCCACAGAATCGGGGGTCTGGGAGAGACCCTCAGAATTCATCTGTCTCATCTGCAGACTTGAGATAGACGAATGTCTAGATGATCGTATCACTTCCTTCCTGGCTTATCGGTAGTGCCTGATGGTGAGCGTTAGTCCTGGCAGGGCTGAGAGGCAGTGAACGGAGGCAGCTAGGAAAGGTGAAGGGGGAACGTGGGTTAATCTGGTTAAGACTGAAGACGGATCCAGAAATGAGGAAATTCGTTCTCGTCTCTTCCTTCCTCTTCCCTCTCTCGACAAACATTTACGAAGGTCCCTGTGCATGACAGGCATTAAGCCCTAAGTTAGAGCAACACCTACATCTCACGTGTCTTATTTAATAAATGACACATGTGTCTTATCTATTCACCTCTTCTTGAAGGCTCTCACTTCCGAGTCACAGGTGGGAACAGACACATAGTCCAATAATCGTTACGACCGGGATCAATGCTCATAAAATCCTATGCAAAGCAGCGCAGGCTGCGAGCACTGAGCTGAATGGCTGTCTCTGTCTCTCTTTCTCTCACGTCAGGAATTATAGGGGAGGATGGTAGAGAAGAAAGATGCACGAGTACTTTAATGAGAAAGATCGAATGCCTGCGTGATGAGTCGAATCGTGTCTCCGAGGAAGCCCTCAGCCCCATGCCTCTTATCTACAGACGGGGTCTTGGCGCGTACAATCACGCTAAGATGAGGTCCCTGAGCCAGCGCATGGCACCCTTATTTGAAGAGGGAATTCCAGACACAGAGACCCACGGGGAGGGTACTGTGTGACGATGCAGGCACAGATGAGACTCATTCGGCGGCAAGTGACGAAGGCAAAGGGTTGACAGCTACCTGCAGAAGCTAGGAAGAGGCGGGGGCCGCCCTGGGAGACTAATCCACGTGGTAGAACCACACCGATCTGGCCCGAGGTGCAGGAGAGATTGGAGATGTCCCGTAGGAGTGAGCAAACAATTTGGGGCCCACAGAGTGCAGTGGCTTGCCCCCTTTTTATTCAAAGTCAGCAGAGATGGTAAAGTCTGTGGATATGATGCCAGTGTCTGGCTGGGGGCAGTGGGTAGACACCGGCCAGCTGCCCTGCGGTGGGGTTGAAGAAAATACTCGGCCAGCCCCTGTCTCCACCTGGGTCATTCACGTGAGCCAGGGATGGTGTAGCTCCTGGAGAGAGAGGCAAAGATGTGTGCAGTCAGCGAGCTGGGCGGACGCCCGACGCGTAGAAGAGAAATGATTGGGATTCACTGTGGATCACACGCGCACACACACGCGCACACGCACGCACGCACAGACGCGCTTCCTCCCTTGGAAAGATTGCTTCGCACGTGCATTTGGCCCTCCACCTCTGTCCCCATAGCAACAGAGTTCATGTCAAAACGCGGTGTGAAGTCTTCTGTGCCTCCAGTTCCCCACTTTGTCCTTGACGTCCTTACCACCGACCCCCTTCCCCCCACGGCTCCTGGGACAGACACTGCGGCCCAACTGCTAACTCTGGGGTCCAGTTCCCAGCCCCCTCCTACCCGAACTTTCATCACGGTCCCATCAGCTGACACTGTCCCTCACGCTGACATGCCCTGGTCATGCCATGGTCCGTCTGGGGAGGCTCTGCTCCCTTTCTTGAGATGGCATCTCCCCAGATGTCGCTTCTTCCTGGATGACGCCACATCCCTTGGTCCCAGGCCCTCATGTGTGCTACACAATTTTCCACCTCATCACTTGTAAATGGTCCTCTCTCTTTCTCTCTCTCTCTCTCTCTGTGTTTTTTTTTTTGGTTTCCTGATTAGCATTTGTCAATCACGTGCCCGAGCTGTTGACTCCCGGATGACGAAATCCACGTCTGTTTCCGTGCACGCACGTGACTGTGACATTAACAGCGGTTCCTGCTTCATAAATAAGTGAAGGGATGGAAGAAACGCGATGTGTTTTGATTAATAATTCGGTTCCCGATTCATGAACTCTACGTTATAGGAGGATGCTGTTCTCCGTCTTCCGTTGTTCAATATTTCGGTTCATTTCTTTCTCACAGTGACCGTTTGGGTGAGACCATCGTTCCCCGCTTCTCTAGAGTTGGAATGAAATTAAACAATAAACAACGCAGGCTCAAATCTGAATCTCCAGGGCACGAGACCAAAAAAGACACGTGGAAATTCACACGAGAGTAAAACTCATCAGTATTCACGGCAAGGGAATGTCAAATAAAGACAAGCTAAAATTAACTTCAGATAAATATCAAACGTGTGGAATCCACTAAAATGATTTAAAATCTCGTGAGCCTCTACCGTTACGTGATCATGGCTCCCAGTCCCGAGGAAGCTCTTTGTCAATAAAAGCAAGACCGACTCTAATTACATCTCATATTTTTGTCACGCTGTTTCGTTATCTGTAATGATTCAATTTGCCGATCGTCGTTAATATTTATGAAACGTCTATGATGCTCGGAGCCGTGTGTTTGCTTGGACGATGACAAGCGGCTTCGCGTGTCAATTGAATAAAACGCCACTGCAGTGGTATCGTGAGCAGAGCCGTGTCGAGGTTCCGTCACCACAGGAAAACGGTGTCTGGGGCCGTGGCATCTACTGTGGTGGCCACTCACATAGCTATGTAATTTAAATAGAAATGAATTAAAACCAGATTGAATTAAAACCTCAGTCCTCCAGATGCACCAGGCACACTTCACACGTGGCTAGTGGCTGCAGTGCTGGTACAGAGGCTTTTCCCATCCTCACAGCAAGTCCTACTAGACGATGCTCGTCTAGGGGACTTTATTGCCTGTATTCTCGATACAAATGGGCGATATGCTTTATTGTTCTTTTTTTAAAAAAAGAGTTAAAGTGGATTCGCAGAAGTTTAGCGGGCAGAGAAGAGAGGCCACATTTCTTAGGGCCCTTTTCTGCTTCTGCTTCCTCTACGAGTAACCACACACATCAACAGCCACCCGACCCTTGTTTTGAAAAACAGGTTTCATTAGAACGCAGCCATCCCTATTGGTCTACGTAGTGTGTGTATCTTGCAAAGCGCTATCCTTCCTTCTCCAGAAAATGTTTGCCAATCCCTGAGCTACCTAATTGTGTCCCTCTCCGACAGAATTCTCATGGACTAGTGGCCCCCCCGGTGAGGGAGCAAGGAGGGTCGGTGGGACGAGTTGTGTGTCTTCAAAAGCAGTGAGGGCTTTTCCACTACAAGAGAGAATAAGGTGAAAGGCGGCCTTTATGATGAGGAAGATTCACGGTCCCTCGGTGGGAATACGTTGCTAACAGCCACACCGTTTGGTGGATTGTGGGACCACCAACAACTTTGCTTTTGAAGGTTGTTTAGAAGTTAAAGTTTGAGGCCAAAGCAGAGTCAGGCTCTGAGGGGCGTTGGTGGGGAACATTCCAGTCCAAGTGGAGACGGATGACGTCATCTCCCGGGCAGACCTTCCTGCTTTACAAATCCACCGAAGACCCTGATGAAAAACCATTTCTGGGAGAAACGCACTTTCCCTGAGACACACAGCACCTTCCGAAGCATCCACATGCACACAGGTGCTTTCTCCATGTGCAGTCATTCATTCAGAGTTATCCTACACTCAGCTTCAAACATTTTATCTCCACTATCTACCTTCTCACCAAGGCACTACGTTGGAGAATGTTCACTTTTCCTTTCATTGAAAAAAAAAAAAAACCCAACTTTGATTTCCTGTGTGGCTTAGATTTAAACCCAGAAATTTAAAGAAGGCCAAATCAAGTACTAGGAAAATTTATAAGTAAAAAATGTCTTAATATTGTTATAGGCATTTATTATATATCCAAATCATATCATATCATCAGAAATTATAATAACACCATTATGCTCCGCAATTACATGCTTCAGTGGCAACTTTTCATGCATTTACTGTAATTACGCCATTTGACTAATTATAGCAATTATGCCACTTAGTGGCTGGATTCTTAGCTCTGAATTCCATTGATTGGGTGGACTTACTTTCTAGGTTTTGTGCCTTGATTTTGGTGAATGTAGACTCGAATTTCGTGTTGCTCGATTCTTCTCAATTTCTAGGGATGATTTTAAGGTTTGGGTATGAATGCGTTCTTTACATTTTTTATTGCCGTATTAAAATGTCTAAAGGAGAACAGATTGTCCTCTTCCTGCCCCGAGCACTAAAACTGTGCTGGGCTGTTGGATCCAGTCCTCATCTTCAGACCAGCGACTCAAGTCTGTGTCATTCCCAGGAGCCAGATGCTTGGATTGAACTGACACGGGCTGCTTCACTGAAATGAGAACTCAGTTTGGTAACTTAGGGAAAGAGGGTCCATAGGTGTGATGCCTTCTCACTTTGCGGGTGACTTGTTAAGCTACACGGATTCAGTAGACTCTGTGTCGTTAACATGGTACAGCCGGAGTGCAGAGCAGAACAGTCAATCATTCTCACATCCTGCAGAGAGAAATTGAACTACAGCTTCAGTCCGCAGATGCATCACCGAATGCCTATTCCCCACGAGGCGCTGTGCCCGCTTCTGAAGATGGAACGCACAGTGTTTAAGACACGGGACTCGCGTTCAAGAGTCCCATAAAAAGTGTTTTGAATTCCGTGACCAACGTTAGGGTGATCGTCACATCACCTTTGGGAAGAAGTTAAGGGATCACTTGGGTGAGGTCAGCTCTCCCGCATGTCCTCTGCAGTGACAGGGTCAGCCGGGTGACATGGAAGGAACCTGGCCATTATCTATCAGGTCTGGAAACAATTTGAAAGGTGTTCAACTTTGGGAAACTCTCTAAATGTCGAAACCTCAGTTTTCTCAGCCATAAGAAGGGAATTAAAAATAGCTACTTCAGCAGACTTTTTATGAGAGTCGAATGGGGCTGTGAAAGCTCTTGGTAAACTATGTATTATACAAATATATAGAACGTACACCTTCTGTGTTTCAAGGGGAAACCTTCACTTTATGAAGAAATGCACATTTTCGCCCCAAGAATCAAAGTGTGTAGATATGATGCAAGCGACTGCATGACACAAACATCTGGAACTCTTGAGTTCATTTTTCATTGGTTACGTACATTAAAATAAGAAGAACCTTTGAAATGTAATGCTATGTGGAGTGGAGTCTCTTTTTCACAGTTAGAGCACCAAGAATTCGTTGATTTCAGAAAAAGTATCAAATATTTACCAGCAGTCAAAATTTTGTAAACAACCCGAGAACGTAACAGAATGTCACCCCGTATCAACTTTAATGTCTGGTAATTAGGTTGCAATTTCTATTACCAAGTTGCATTAAATCATTAAATCGTTACGAAGCCGCTGAATATTATACTGAGATGAGAGACAGAAACAAGGGTAGACTAGAACACACATATTTATCTTCTTCTTAATTGGATGGTGGGGTATTAGCAATGAATAATAATGGATATAAAATAGTTATTAGATCAGCATAACTGATCTAATAACTATTTGTGAGCAAAACTTACAATATGCTCTACTTGATTATTCTATATTACTAATCCGAGAGCCCCACAAACTGTGAAACTGTATCCTACATATTTATTTGTTTCTTTCCGCTCCTCCTGTCCTCGGAAGAGCTCTTTTTTGTCCGGCTTAGCTTTTACTCAGCTGATGCCAGCCAACAAAACCTTTCCAGCATAATTCAAAGCGACGTTAATGTTCTCTTTAGATTACGTGCTTCTTTTTCGCCAAGTTCATGAAACGGTAATTCCCAAATGACAGTAACGGCGGAAATAGGCCCACTTATTCAGTAAGCCACCGACCCGTGGATTTAAGACAGCGGATAAGTGACGAAATGGTATTTCCTCTAATATTCCAAGCGAAACTTAACTCTGACTCCCAGGAAGTCATTGGAACAATGTTTGTACAATGGATTGTGTTTTGCTTTGATGTGTTGATGCGGATCCTGAGTCTCACTTCAGGCTGGAGAGTCGCTTCAGAGTCACCTGCCCCGGGAGGCGCCACATACTCATTCTGCCTTTGCTCACGTTCCCCTGTTTTCGATGTGGGTCAGCATTTGTCTGCACCTCCTCTGAACGCGCCACGCTTCACGCATCGTGCTCAGCAGGTCGTCTTTCTCTCGAGGTGTCGTTTCATCGAAGTCCTTAAAAGCGGCTCCCAGCTCAGGACCAGTTTCTGGATGTGGCGTGTCAGGCACAGACTGTCACTGCTTTGCTTTCAACCGAACCGCACGTTCCCATGGCCGCAGCCTGAAATCGCGTCTGCCGCTTCTGTACGTCACATTCTCGGTTCCCACGGGGGTTACCGTAATCATCCCCCGCACGTATGCATTGGTTCTTTGTTTTGCATAAACGTGGCAAAACGTTGAGCACGTAAATGACTGTTTCTGATCTTGGGACACGACGAGGGGGAATTATTGTGCTCTATGGTATCGTCACACTATTTTTTTTTTTCTTTTAGTGAAATGTCCTTTGTCTGCGTCTTTGGTTATGGATATAGAATGAACCAGCTGTTCAATGGAGTCAGCCCCGTTTAATCCATTTACTCGCCAACTGTGGGTGAATGACATGCTTCCTACGGTACTCACATTTTTCATTTGGAAAACGGGAGTAAATTACTTTGTGTCTTACAGGGTGGTCATAAGGGTTAAAACTGATAATAAACGAAACGTACCGATCACAGCACATAGGACTTAATCGTCGCTTAGTAAAAGTTGTTATCATTGCTTCTTTTTCGATTATTCTGGTGGCTTCCGAGAGAAAACGAGCTTGTTGACATTAAGTCTCTGTTCTTGTCCTCTGTGTTTAATATACTGTCCATTTCTTCGTTCTTTCCCTCTTAATTCGTAGAATATCTTGTTTCCTTTCTCGTTCGCCGATTTCGGTCTTTCTCTACGTGAGCCGTCCAGGGTAGCTTTTAATTTCGCTTTTGTGATTTCGGCTTCCCGGAAAACAAGGTGACCTGTGATGTCACTGTATTTCTCTTTCTTCTGAGTTGGCGTTTCGTCTTCACCCTGTGATCTTCACTTGTTTTCCCGTCGTGGGCTTTCTGCCTCTGTTTGCTGTGACAGAAAAGACAGCATCTAAGCTACGTACCCCTCCACTTGCTACACTAGATACGGCGCTGCTACAAGTGCCTCTTCTTGAAATTGGAAAAGCTCCGTGTTAAATTTCTTTTTCCTTATCCCCGGAGACGCGATCCGTCCGGCTTTGCTATTTGTCACCGGTCCCGAAGAAGGACGTCGCTGCTCTGTTAGGCAAAGGTCAGCATGGGGATCAGCACTTTCACTACGAAAGGCCAGAGAATAAACATTCTAGCCTTAGTGGGCTGTGGGTTCAACTCTGCCACTGTAGCCAAAGTAGGTAGAGACGATCGCAAACAAATGGGCATGGCGTTTTCCCATAAAACTTTATTTACAAAAACAGGCGCCAGGCCAGACACGGCCCCTAGTTTGTTTACCGACTCCATGAGGATAAGGACCATTTCTGTTTTGTTCACGTCGGCGTGCATAGCACCCAGCATAGTCCCCGGCTAAGCCAACGTTTATTGGCCCGCTGAATGTCACTTTATTATGAGCAGCGGAAAGACAAGAGGATGCACACTTTCTGTAACCCAGTTTCCAGCATCTGACACACCTCCACTTCGTGGGGACCTTCTGAATCGTCACCTTCCACCTCCCAGGTTTAATGTGACTGCCGCTTCATTTTTCACGTCAACTCGATTAGACTTCAGCGGCTGATCGTTTGGTCAAACACCAGTCCAGATGTTGCCGTAAAGACCTTTTTTAGATGCAATGAATATTAACGATCCCTTGACTTTAAGGAAAGCAGATCAGCAGGATGCGTGCGGGTCTCATCCAATCAGCGGCAGGCCTTACTAGCAAAGACCAAGGTTTGTCAAAGAAGAGGGTCATCCGTCTCCAGATGGCAGTGTGGACCTTCCTCCTGAGTGTGGAGCCTTTGGACTCGGGACTCAAGGCTGCAGCTTCCACACTTCTCGATTCTCCAGTCCGCCAGCTTGCGTTCCAGCTTTGCAAATTATATCAAATTATATATATATATCTCGTTGGAAATACAAACAGTTCTCCTAGGATTTTCCTTGCTACTCACGTGATAATGAACGATCTGATAATACATTTGCATTATTTGTTTAATATTCAACCCAGAGTTACCGTGACGCTAAAAAATACATAGCTTTTTGAAAATTCCCGTCCTCCCCTTTCGGGAACCTGGGGTGTTGGGCTAAAGTCTAGAATCTCACGCACTCTCCTTTGTTCTTAAAGTTTCACGACCATCTTTCTATGCTCAGGTCTTCCACTGTTCTCCGTTCCCTGGGATAGACTTTGTCTGGGTTTATTTTAAACCATCAAGCGTGCTCTTGCTCACGCCCAGGGGACTTTGATTTCCTGGGAATCATGTTTTCCTAGGAATCCACTTTGAAGACTTTTCAGCTGCACGTTGAGGACACAGTTATACGGAACCGTAAAACTGTTCTCTGCTTCGCTCGACACCGTTTCATTGGCCCCAAGGGCTGGATCTCTGCCTCCTCAGCTCCATGTTTGGCTTCAAATACAGCTTTCAAAACTCATTTTGCTCTCAGAATTTTTGCCAAACCTGTAAAACGATTCCTGGGATTTACCATCTGGTGTATTATTTGAAGGGAGACGCAAAAAAAAAAAAAAAAAAAAAAAAAAACCAATGAAAACAGAACGTTGTGAAAATGTGTGATACGATTAGGATCCAGGGGGATAAGGCAAAACGCCTTTTGTGCTTTTGCCATTTCTATGACAGATAATCCCCTTTTTACAGCTCCGTCTTCTGGGGAGAAGCACTGCATTCGTTATGGAAATGGCAAAAAAGATCCCATCGGGACGTTGAACAGACGCTGTCATCCTGCAAACGAGCTTCGACTCGTCTAATTGGCTGGAAAATGTATTAAGGCAGGTTTATCCAGAAGCCAATTAGTCTTTAAATCATTTGTACAAACTTAATTTGGGGTGTGTCGGGGGGGGAGGAGAATCTAGAAATTTGGCCATGAAACGGCCACGACTTCTGTTAGCCTTCCACAGACGTGACTCCTGCAGTCCGAGCAGTGACCGGGGGGCAGGGGATTGCCTAGTGCATACTCCATGCTCTGTGTCCGTGCTTCTCAGCCAGCGGACTGTAGGCCTTCGAATTCCTCTCATTCTTTGGCTCTCACTCTCAAAAAGTCATTCTCTGCGGAGTTTGCTAATGAGATGCAAGAGCCAACAAACAAACACCTTTGCTATGCGGGAAATCCGTGCTTTTTCTCTGGAATGCATGCAGGATATGGGCCATCTAACCTATTCTACCCCTGGCTGCTCGCAGATGTGTGGCTTGCTCATGCCCGTCACGGCTGATAAACAACCCAAATGCTGGAAATGACACTTTCATGGCGTAGATGACTTGTATTGTATCATACGCTATGCAGAGCGAGTGCATAAACGGTTCTTGGATGCTTAGGGGTTGAAGGGCCGTGCGCATACGTGCTTCACAGATGTCCCCCACAGACGTCTCTGTGTACTGTGACGACCGTAGTGTTTGGTGACGACAGTAGACGGCGCCTTCCCGAGACGCAGGCGTTAAATCCTGTGGCAGGACAGAAACCAGTCCTTCATTCTTCTCTCGGTGCTGTGATGTCACAGGTTTCAGGCGAGGGGCGGGGGATGGACCTACATTTTCCAAAGGACAAATGATTTTGTGAGGCTGACATCGTGCACAAGGTCCTGTGAGTGACAGAGGCCACTGAGGCCACGGACCTGGCCGGACAAAAGAACTGTAGTGGGCAGCAGCGGTCTGCAAAGTCTCCGGTGCGTCTGCTTGCTACCTGGGCTGGGCCAGCGATCAAGGGGAGCAGTGAGCCACCTGCTTACGTGGGGACATTGGGAGGGACGTTTAGTCTGGAGGAAAGTGACGCTTCCAACCCGTCCTTCTGCTCAGACTGTGACATCTTTTTATTTAGAAAAGCTTTGCTCCTGAGTTCCAGCATTGTTAAGGTGAAAAACGTTGAATCACATGGTTTAATTTTGCCCATTTCACGAAAGGTAACTGAAGGATGCTTTTTGTCAGGTGGTGCACTTATGGATTTATTTTCTGTTGCTGCAAAGTCGGTGACCGCAAGCGCAGTGGCTCACGACGACGCAGATTACTAGGTCAGAGTTTGCGTGAGTCAGGAATCCAGGCAAAAGTTCCCTGGGTCCTGCGCTCAGACGCCACCAAGTGGAAACCGGCCTCGGCTGGGCTTCATTCCCATGTTATGCCGACGGCCCTGTTCTCAGCTCAGAAGGCCGTTGACGGGACACATTTCCTGGCACTGTCCTTGAGACCCCTGTCTTTCTGTGGCCCTCTGCCAAAGCCACTTTCAGGTTCCAAAAGCTGCCCTCCGGTCCTCGCCATGTGGCCGCCAAAGGCCGTTCTCAGCGTGGCGTCTGCTTCCTTCTCCGGATACAATAGTATCTGCTGTTGCTGCTGCTCATCACGTAGAAGGGCTCGATCGAGCAGCTCAGGCCAGCGCAGAGGCTCTCTCTTTAGATGCACTCACAGCCAACTGATTACGGACCTGCTCATTGGAGCGACATCGGTCATGTTCACCGGCCCTGTCTTTCCCCAATGGGGAGGAATTCATAGTGTACACCAGGGGCTGGGGATCTTGGGGTCCATCTTCGACACAGGTAGAAAATAACAAGAGGGCGGAAGGGTACAGGCCTCCGATGATAAAGTCCTGTTGGTCTCACCTGGCAGGCCTGGATGGCTTCTGTGAGAAGCACACCGTGGCCGCACAGGAAGCGCTGTGGCTAGTGGAGGCCACCCCCATTCCACGGCCCCGGCCCTTCCTCTGCCACCAAAGGGCATCGCTCCCGACTCTGCTTCAGCCATCACCTTCTGTCCTTCCGCTCTGATGCCTCCCTATTGCCAGGACCCCGTGATTACACTGGATCCGCTCACAGAACCCAGGAAGATGTCCCCCACCGAACGCCCACTGGTTATGGACTTTAACCACGCCGACGAAATACCGCAGGTCAGCGCCTCGATGTGCATTTGCCTCGATGACTGGGAAGCGTGCCCTACGCACGCTGACGGAGGAAACTGACCGTCACAGGTGGAACGAATTACGGGCAAACGGATCCGAAAGCATCGCCGAATTTTTTTTAAGAAATGTACTTCATCAGTTGTGACTCGTTATCTGTCGTCGTGGGCGGGAGGGCCCCCGATTTCTCTAGCAGCTACGCGGTGGACTGCATTCCACAAAGAATGGGAGCACTATTGGATAAGGGACAGTGTCCTTTGGGACGATAGAAGCTCCTCGGATCCTGGAGGTGAACGACAAGGCCTTGGGGACTCTCCCGCACACACCCGAAAACGGGTAGGAGAGAGAAGAGAAAACACGCAGGTAGGAAGATGCCAAAGACAAATTCCCCCTAACTCATAATTCTGGAAAAGCCGGCCCCTGCTTCGGCGCCCTTAGCCTACTCTTTCCTCTCTGTTTGTGTTTATTTTGGTCTTGGCACAAAACGAAACGCGAGGCTGTCATCAGAAATTTAATGCACGAGCATTCTGTGTCTTCACAAATTTACTGCCTGAAAATCGCAGAGAGAAGGCGAGAGCGATGAATTTTTTTCCCTTTTCCTGAGCAATTAAATGTGATGACTATGTTACACACAATGACGAATGTTGGAATTAATAAGCTGAAATGTCAGTGCACGACTATTTGTATACTTGACATCTAATAATTACTTCATTTATCATAAAAAAAAAAATTTCTGGCAATCTTCAATAGAGAGTGCATTTATAATTAATTTTCTTGCCCTGCAAAGTCCAATTCATTCCACAGTCAAAGAGAGTCAGTGTTAATTTCTTTTCTATCGGCCGTGGGCCACAAGTTAATGTATTAAAATCGGAACATTTACAATAATAGACTAATTAAATTATTTCCTCTACTGTAGGAGAAAAATGCATGCCGCTTACGCTGATAATCAGTCATCACCGTAAACGCCATTTAATTCTCCTTGAAAGTCAAGTTCTTCCCAGTGGCAATTTTAAGCTGTCAAGCGGGATGAGAAACTCAGTTTGCTGGAATAATAAAGAATATTGACTTTTGCATATCATTATTGTTAATATACTTTAAATGAGACCGATAGGGAACTCATTAAAATGATATTTTTGAATAGATGAGTTTGAATCATCAGCAGATGAATGAAGCAAGAAGGAATCATCTTAACGCTACAGAATAAACGTGTATTTTGAAATGTTACATATACGCTTTCTATGACAAATGTAACTCAGTGAACAAGATACGTATTCTTCAATAGAGACAGAGGGCATCTCGTGACAGCTTTCCGCTTGAGGGCAAGATTTAAATCAGCAGGCCCACGGGAGAAATGCGAAAAGTGTCAGCTTTGAACGTTCAGAAATGTGGCAGAAGAAAGTTAACTTGCCTAGAATAGTGTTCTAGAAAAATAGCCAAGAAAAAAACGACAGAGTTGGAATCGATGGATTCAAGATGCCCACGTGGGTTCCAAAGCCGTAGGGGAAAAGCGGCTGCGTAAGGAGGTTGAGGTGATGTGCAACGAGACAAGGAGAATGTCATAATGACACAAATCGATTTGCGTCCCCAAAAGGAAACAGAAAATAAAGATATCCTTTTGATGTCTCCAGGCTATGCAAAGTCTATTCGATTATCCCATCCGCTCTCTGGTAGAAAATTGCCTGGCACGTGATAGACGCTGGGTATATAAATCGGTCATGCAATTGTCATTTCTAACTCGATGCATCTTTTATAGATCGCGTAAGGCAGACCAGGTGATTTTTCATGGGAGAGCGCCCTTGCTTTTCGGCAGATATGCAAAGCGGGCATTGCCATCCGCGTGTTACGGATGGGGAGGGTGATGTTCAGAAATGTTCACGAGTGTCAGACAAGCCGGCCCTTGGCAAAGCGAGGCGTTCGATCCAGCTGCTTTCTCCAGCTCCAGGCTTTACGCTGCTGGGTTGCCGGCCACATGGGCTAAAGGCACCGATGAGGAGGAAGCGTGTCTTGTTACACTTGAGGGGCTTTTAGCACAGAAAGCCTGGGACATAGCTCACTTTCTCTCGTAGTTGATGGAAAACGTGGTATATAGGTAGGGAAGGAGAGGGAGATTATAGAATTCAGCAGAGTTTATATATTCTTTAGAAAGTCAAACTAAAAGAAACCTTGACCAGCTTATAGTAATGGCTGATATTTTAAACTCCAGTGGTAGACGATTCGATTTGGAGGAGAAATGGTACCCGGAAATTCGTACGAAAAATAAGTAGAGAAATTATAGAATGGCACTTTATGCCAGGAACGTAATCACTGTATTACAAAGGAAGAAGAACAGGAAGCTATTGTGCCAGCCTCAGATTATTACAAACGAAACTTCGCAGAACTAGAAGGGCCGTTCCTGTCAATAAACGTGGAGTTCGTTAGAACGCGTTAGCTCTGTTTTAGGTCACAGATGTGCTTCTTGTGTGTAAGGAATTTATTATAGAATGAGCTGAGCGGTAATAAACCTTACTGGGCTCTGAATGTTTAAGGCCTTGCACGGAGGGGAGGGAGCGCATATGGAACGCCATCTTAATTATGTCTGCACGGTAGAGAGGGGACTTTCCTGGGGAACGGCAGGTGACTGGATGGTAAAGCATGGGGGACTAGGAGAGCTGGTGTTTTCCCATAAACTCGAATACTCCCTATATACAACCACCAATAAATAATGACTATCCTTAATTCAAAGATAATATATTTTATCTTTTCCTCATCTATGTACATGTCCATATCTACATGTAGCCCTCATCTAATTGTCCATTTATCTGTCTCCTTCTCCATCCATCCATCCATCCATTCATCCATCCATGTATCATCCTGATATCTATGTATGGTCTATCATCTATCTATTATCTATCTATCATCTACCTCTATCATCTATCGTCCTTTCTTCCATCCATCATCTATCTATCTATCTATCTATCTATCTATCTATCTATCTATCTATCTATCCATCCATCCATCCATCCATCCATCCATCCATCCATCCATCTACCTACCTACCTACCTACCTATCTACCTACCTGTCTATCATCATCATCATCATCATCATCATCATCTAGATCTATCATGTATCTATCTATCATCATCTATGATCTATCCATCTGTCTATTATCTATCTAATCTATCTATTTTTTTGTTTGTTTCAGAAACCAGGACTCAACTTTCCTTCAATTTAATGCAATGCTGTTTCTTCTCCTTAAAAATATTCACTGTCACACTTTTGCTATGATTTATACCTGATGGTATCTTAGAATTAAGAGAATTCAAGGAATGTCGACAGTGATGTCAATTCTGTATGAGCAGCCTTATTGGCGCCATAAAAACGATCCCCAGCGTCGCTATTTCAAACAACACACGTTCACCATTACCGTACATGGGCTCTCCCGAGTCACGGTGTTGGTGGGCTGACTTCTTAACTGAAGAGAGTGCATCTAGGCTCTCGCAAGTTGTGGGCAGAATTCAGTTCTCCGCTGAGGCATGAGGTCCCCATTTCCTTGTTGGCTGTCAGGTGGCGGTGATCTTCAGCTCCTAGAGGCCACACTCACGCCCTGGCTCCTGGTCCCTCCCATCTTTGGAGCCAGCAATGACATGACGTGTCCTTCCCAGGCCTCTCTCTGCTGCCTCTGTCTGTGCCTAGCTGGGGAAGCTTCTCTGCTTCTCAGGGCTCATGTGATTCCTTTGCAGCCACCCAGATAGCCAAGGGTGATCTCCCCCTATCAAACTCTTTTACTGGTCGCACCTGTAAGACGTGACTCTGTGTGACGGGACACATCCCCGGGTTCTGGGGATTAGGACGTGGACATCTTCGGATGCCATTATTCTATGTAGTACAAACCATGGTGTGTCACGTGCGAATGATAAGCCTTCCTAAAGCTCCTGTGCGGAACAGCCGGGGCATACCCGATCAGACGTGGAAAGAGGTTCCGTTCTTGCCGAAGCAAGAAGTACTAACACCGTTGCAAGCACATGCGTGAACTCACCTGGCGTGTCTGTCCATTCCGAGCATTTCTGAATGTCGAAAGAATGCACGCTAATGATGGGAAGAAACGGTGGGGGACCGCCTTACCCCTGGTGTTTATGGGGTGCCTGGCACTGTTTGCTGGGATCGGCTCTCGTTCGGCACGGGGACACCTTCCTTTCCAGGCTCGCTGGCGAAGCCCCTGAGCACGTCGTGTCCTCGCATGTCCTGCCTGTCACGTCTACATCATTTCCCCAGGCGGATTGGGCCGTGTTTCCAGACCATTGGGAACCCTCCATTGCCCATTCATTAAAGAATTTTCCTAAAACTGCAGCAACTCTTGGGGTCACCGGGGCGTCACGAAGTTTTAAAATCTAATAATCCCTGCTGCTTTCGGAAACACTGCCATTATTTTCATCTTGAAGAAAATACCACTGTTGTCATGCGCTGTATCGTTTTTGTCCTTTGAAGCTGGCCTTGCGGATGGCATTACACGCGGTAGCACGATACATTTAAAGGTCTTCCGGTGACGATAAGAACCACCGACAATGTGAGTTGAAATACCTGTTCCGTAAGGGCAGGCGCTCACCTGTACGAGGACAATCGGGTTGTCAATCTGCGCGTACCCAGCTACATGGCGCTAGAAACACGAAAACGTTTCTATAACCCCAATTTGCAAACTGCGTACGTTATTCTACAGAAGGCATATGAGGGATGCGAGTGAGCCAGGGATTACCGCCTTGCGTAAAAGATTTTGCCTAAAGGGTTTCGACACACGGAAAACCTCTGCATATTTAAACTTGTTTAAATTCTCTTTTTCACCATTTAAGGTCAAGAGCTGAACGGCAAGTGTCCACTTCTGGCTATTTCAGAAGACAAGCTGTGGTTTTCAGCAGGAGCAAGATTGGGTGAGAAGTCGAAATTAAGAGCATCCTGCCTTTCAACAATTTCTCAGTCTTCAGAGAGTCAGCGCAAGAGGATTTCCCAGGACCCGAAATGATATTATTTACATTATGCAGCTTAGAAAGTGAAACGATGGATCCCCCTATCCCCCATTTTAAGAAAATCTAAGCACGGATTACTGTATTTCCATAAATAACGTGACTTCCGGTCCAGGTACAAAATTGCACATCCAACGGGGGTGCAGTGATAAAAACACTCCGCATCTACTTGGGAGAAATACGACTCCCAAATTCTTCAGGCGGAAGATACCGGATCAGGGCCGGCTCCGGTTTCGTCGTATTCGAGTTCATGGTTCGTGTCTCTGTGAATTGAACCCTCTTGGCTCCATCATGCCTGTGTGTCTTCTCTCTGCCCAGGTCCGGAGAGGCAGGTTCCTTTCAAGGCCTCTCCCATCCTGCCTTCTCGGCATGGTTGCTTGTGTCCACCCCAGGCAGCGTGTCCTTCGGTTACCGTGGCCTCAGGTTCGAGGCTAGGGTCCCGCCGCCCTTTGCAATCCCACATGGTCGCCCAGTGCACGGTGCACGTCACGAACTTGAAGAGCAGTGTGCGCATCCACGTGGACAAGGCCGTCAAGGTCAGGGGGACCACGACTTAGAGGCGGGCAGGCTTTTTCTCTCAAAAGAGCCAAACTATGTTATGTTTTGTGGGTCACGCGGTCTCCGTTGCAATGACTCATCTCTGCCTTCGCTGCTCGACCGCAACCAGAGGCGATGTGTCCACACATGCGTTCCAATAAAACTTTATTGACGAAAACGAGTCGTAGGCCAGATTTGGCCCATGGGCTGTAGTTTGCCAACCTCTGCTTTAAATCGTAAGTGAAGACACGGGCCAGGTCTCTGAGGAATACAAGGACTGTGACACTGACTGGGAAACCTTAGCGTCGAACGACTCCCAGTGCGGAGACTACCAGGCCCCAGCCCGCTCTACGCGTGGGTGAACACACCGAGAAGCTTGGGTTTGGGGATGGGCAGTGCCAATGAGCATAAAAACAAAGAGGAGAAGGAAGCTTCCTGGAAGCCAGGTCGAGGGGGCTCGACGCGACACCTTGTCCCTCGGCCATGGCCGCAAAAACTTGTGGTTTCGTGCTGGGCGCAGAAGCCCGACTATGCTGGGCTGAGGGAAAAGGAGGTGGAACATAGGATCTTTTTCATGAAGGGGACAGCGAAGGTGGTTTTAACTGGAAGAAGAAGAGGTTCCAGGGACACGGCATCAGAGTTCCACGGTGAAGACAGGCCGCCAGCAAAGAGGAGGCAAGAGATCCAGGAGAAAGAGATGGGCCTGAATGTCACAGCAGGGATGCTGAAGACACGGCTGTTTGGGGACGAGGCTTTCACGGGAATAAGCACATTGATAAAAACAGAATTCGTGAAAAGCGTCCAGTTGCAGGTCCATCGGGGGGCAAGAAGGGAAAGGGATCAAACTGATGCCTTCGATTGTTTTCACGAGCCCAGCGCCATGTCGTCTGCCGGCGTGACCGGTGGAGGTCCCGCGGTTGGTGGGCTTGAGGGGGATAAACTTCTACTGTGGGAAGTGGCAGAAAGAAGCAGGTAGGAAAAAGGAAAAGCTTGCAGGCCGGACTCAAGCACGACCCAAGTGCCAGTCCTCGGACGAGCCTGCCTTAGCCTCTGCTGGGCGGTTTTCGACTTCACGCCTTCTGTCTGCACGTGTGGATGGTGTGCCCACTGTGTGCAGAGGATGGTGTGCCTACTGTGTGCCCGGCTCGAGCTGAGGAAACGGGGTAAGTCGAACACCGTCCTTGCTCTCGAGGAGACGTGTGAGAAAGGGTTGTGATGCCTCGTGGGAACGGAGCACGAGAGCTTCAGGCAGACGTGCACACACGCGCCGAGTGGGGGCGCTCTCGGATGCTCTGCGTGCACGCCCTGCACGCCCACCCAGCTGGGAGCCTCGCCAGCCCCCGACTCTGTCTTGCTCTTCCCACGCGTGGGTGAACACACCGAGAAGCTTGGGTGTATCCACCTTGAGATGCCCAGCTCAAACCGCACATGGCTTCTATCTGTCACGAAGCAGCTGCTCGGTTACACCTGAACCGAGGGATGACAAGGGAACCTGGTTCCAAGGCAAGGAAAAGCTGCCACAGAAAGTCACCTAAGTCAACTGCTTAGAGGTCACCATTCACGCATGACACTTCCTGTCGGAAACGACTATCTCGCATCTCCGATGACGACGGACACAGGAACGAGCCTCAGAAAGAGGCTAAGTCTAACCTGAAGATCGTTACTTAATTCTCATACCCTCCCATCAAAGGGCATTCGACACGTCTCCTCGAAACGGGGATGTCAAATCAATTAAGAGAATTGATCGCCCCTTTCCAGAACTGTGTGAATAACGGAGCTGTATCTTAAATCAAAAGAACATTTTCTCTTCGAGACTCGCAAGGTTACACCGTTATACATAATGGATCAAATTAATTGAATTATCGCCTGCAAAGTTACCAGTAATGGCTGGCATGGAATCAGCCATCATCCTTGTCAGTGGGATTAATTGTACTGATTTCTATGTTCATTTTGCAAGGAAAGCCATAAAACATCGCTTCTCGTTTTATTCAGCAGACGCCCAGGGCGTCTGGACCACGTACATGGCAGATTGCTCCAAACTCTGTCCCGAATCATTATTCAAAAATTCACATACATGCGCTTAAGTTTAAGCTTTTCACGTGCCAAAAAACGTCCATATCACATTATCCAAATGTCGTGCGTACGTGATCCCCATCTTCAGCCTTCGTTTCTTGTTACGATTCGATCTCCCTCGAGGCCAGGAGTCGTTAAACAAACTGAATTCCCATCAATCTGCAGACCCGTCCACAGCTTGTCATGCTGGATGGCACAATCGCAGAGTGTCCTCGACTGGAACGACGAGCAAGGATAAAGAGCACATTGAGTTCAGAAATGGACGTTTCTTTCTCTAGCTTGAGGAGACGGGGCCAGATGACAAGAGTAAATACGTCCTTGATCGACCATGGCGGCAAGCCCTCTGCGTTCTTGATACATGACTCGGATGAAATTTTACAAGCAGGTTTTCTTGTTTATTTATTTTCCGACGAGTCTTTACGGTGCACCTGCCGCGTGCTTGGTGATGTCCTCGTTTGGGGGCTAGACCACAGGTGCACAGAGGCAGACTTCCACCTTCACAAGCAGTGCGTGTCTCAGGGCGAGGGGGCATACATGGTGCTCTCCACTCTCTGTCCCATCAGATTCCTGCCCGGATCCTGCCTGAGGTTGTCGAGGGCTGTGAACTGCCGCTGGGCTCCATCCAACTCATTCTAAACGGACCTCGCTCAATGTTCACCTGTTTTTGTTTTTTTATAAATACTTGACCACATATCCATTAAAAAAACAAAACAAAACAAAACAAAAAACACTTCTTGGTCTTATTTCCACTACGGATGGTGTGTGTGAACATCCATTTCTCTGCCCGCCCACTTTCTTCTAAGAGTAGGATCTCACCTTCCTCTTGGAATTCCAACTCTCGTCCACGTGGGACGGTCTGTACCGTACGGCGTCTGTACCACTCCCCTGCAGGGGGCACGTGGTCTCTACTTGGCCATGAGTGGAGCTGGCACGTGGGCCACAGCCAGCAGCTCAGGGGTGGGTGCATAACCCTGGCCAGGTCGTCAGAAGTCTCTGCATCCCATCCAAGAGAGCAAGGTAGTTGCCTGGTGTCTTCAGATTCATGGAGCTGCATCTATTAGACGCCCTTTCTCCTAGCTGCCAGGGAGACGTCTGCATAAGGTCGAGAGGACGGGATGACACGGTTCGGTATTTCCTCCTGCCGAGAGCATCCACCTCACACATCATCGGTTGGCCCGCATTCTGCACCCTGAGCCACTTATTTTACTCCTGATGTCCTGCCTCACTCTACTGACACTTAGCAACACCTGAAATTATATTATGATTCATTTTCTCCTGCTTGTTGACTCTTCCCTTCCACTGGAACATCATCCGCATGCTAGCAGAGATCTTTTCTATTTTTTTTTTTAATTCTTCACTTTGCTTTGACACCGAAAACTGTGTGCGGTTCTTTACGAGAATTCGAGGCATTCTTAAGGAGGGAAACAAGGAATTCTTGAGCCGGTTCCGTGATGTATTATGTCCCGTGCTTTATTGTTGTGTTATCAAAAGTAGGTTTGCTCTAATATATGATCGTTTAAGAGGTTAAGTCTGCCCTCATTCTGGAAAACCGCTGGTTCTAATAATCTTGATACATTTCCGTGGGAAATTCCACTCGTGGGCATATCACCGAAAGCGATGAATGTGCATGTCTGCAAAAAGACTTCTGAAAGATGTTCAGAACAGAAAACACTCACATTGCCTTTAAGAAGAGAACTTATAAACACCTCGTTGGTATATTCGTGCAGTGAAACACCGTTCAGCCGTGATAAGAACAGATCAAGAAGAAACTCAACAACCGGGCTGTATCTCCAAATGCAGGAAGCCAGTCATAAGACTTACCTGCTGTCAGGTCGCATGTGCACGGGCTTTGAGAGTGGGGAAAGCTAACTCATGGGGATAGATGCCAGAACAGGGGTCGACCTAGAAGCGAAGTGAGATCAGCAATGGGGACGCGCAGGAGGCAACTTTCCGGCGGATCCAAATGGTCTATCTTTGGATCTGGCTGGTGGTTACACAGTTATTTACAAACGTGAAATGTCGCGACGCTCTAGACGATTACATTTCCCTTTCGCTGCATTCGATTATTGCTCAATATATAAAATGCAGTGGGGAACAAATGAAATCATGTTGATTTCTCCTCCCGCAGGCAAAACTCAGTTCTAGGGTCTTTTTTTGCCAGCGAGACTCATCGAAGAGAAAACTCAGCCACAGTGGCTTCTTTCTGAAGCCCCCAGTTTTCCCTCGTGGGAGAAAAGATGGGATGGTGATGTTAGAATTTCCCCACTGGGTCTTTTTACCCCTCCTGAGCCACCATCCTTCCTAAAGTCTCGGGGTATCATCTGGAAAGTAGTAAATATTGAGGTATCTTGTGCCAAGTGACTTAAATACTTAAGCTCTAATTCTCAGACTATCCTTGAATGTGGCGGTGATTCAGTCCATTTTCTCCATGAGTTTTTTCCTAGGGAAATCCTTACCCTGGATCGTCCAGGTAAAAGGGAAGGATGCCAGATTCTAGCACCTGAGGCTTTACGCCAAGGACTAGAGAGATGGAGCATTCATTTCACAAGAGTCCACGAGGACAGAGATGCCTCATGGAACGATTTGCGGGGCCGATGCATCCGTGGCACGCGGCAGAAAGCCCAAGACCAGAGGCCCCTGAAGAAAGGTCATTCACTTTACCCTCTCGTCCAGACCAGACATGCTCTTGACCGTGCATTTCCCGTTGTCCCGTTTTGGCAGTCAAACATTTATAAACCAGCTGGTCGAATGAAAAGAAACATCTGGAAGCAGATGCGGCAACTGTTCAACAGTCTTTACTTCCGTGTGGGTAGGAGCCCACTTCCGCTACGGCCAGTTTAAGTAGCATTATCCTTTTCTTCTTATTGGGATGAAATATATATCACGCAAACTGTGCCGTTTTAACCATTTTGAAGTATACGATTCAATGGCCTTAATTACATGCAGAGCGTCGTTTCTAAAACGTTTACATCACCCCACATAAGAATTCCGTACCCATTAAGCACCAGCTCTCCAAACGCCTATTTCCCGGCTCCCCAGCCTCTAATAACCTCAAACCTACTTCCTGTCTCTGTGAAAAACAGCAGTCACCCCTGATTGATCTGTGGGAGATACTCACTTCTTAGAAGTAAAGGTTGACGTTAACACCCTTGATTGATGGAATGAGTCTCATCATCCTTCCCTTCGTCGCCACAGACATTTGGAGAAATAGCTGAATTACTATGTCCTCAAACACTGACACGCTCAGGATTGAAAATAACATCCTTTCCCCTGTTTGTAGGTTTGCATTCATTTCTCCAGAAGAGACTCAGCTCTTAATTAATAAGTGCGTGTGTACTAGTGTGTGCGTGTGCCGTGCAGGTATGCGTGGTACGATGAATCGTTTTTGACCTGGACCTTCTCTCAGATTGTTTGCTGTACCTTAGTAGAAAAAAAAAACCACTTCTTTGCCAAATTCTAACGTTACAGGTAACGATTGACAGTAAGGCAGCCACCAAGTCATCGGGCTTAAGCTATAAGTAAGCAGTGTGCTCCATGCCATAGTGAGTATGCGCTAGAAAACCTTATTATCCACGTTTTGCCCAGCGAGAGAGACAGGCATCCCCATTTTAACAAATTGCACGGCGTCTCAGAGAGAGGCAGAAATAAGACTTAAAAATAAACAAAAGCACGCTTCTCAGAGTCTATACTCTATCTTCAGTATTTGAAGGTGCAGCAATGGAACGGGTTTTGCACCCGAGGCAGAGTGGCGCTGTTGGATTCAAAGCTGTGAACAGCAAGCCCATGACAGAGGCAGGGAGCCTCCGGGAGCATCTCTCTCTGCTTTCAAGGTGTCATCGTTCCGTCCCTTGGCGTCGTACGTTAATGATGCCGTTTGGGTTTTGCGTTCTCCCCTCGTATCTGACTGCGTCTTTTTGTTGTAGGTTGACGATGGCAAGATTTAGCCATGCAGACATGCCCCGGGGAGCAAGGGTTTTCTTCTAGAAAAAGACGGTTAAAGTAGGGTTGATTTCTCCATGTTCTCGGAAGGGCTCCGTGCGACTTCTTTCTCTTGCGGTTGTTCCGGCCGCTTTCATGTTTTTATCAACGTGGTCTTGTCGCGACCATTCTTTTGTGTCAAATGGGCCATCCACATCTTCCGATTCATTAGTTTGAACGCTTTTCTAACCTTGGCAAATTTAAAGCTTTATAGGATCGCGGTTGCATGTGGCCAGCTAGCGCGTCAAATCCCGAAAATGACTTTAAATTGAACTCTTCCTCTTCTTCCCTCAAGTCCTCTGTCCTTCTTTCTAGTAATTCCTCAGATGATCACCCCAAACGGGGAAGGTAATTTGCTGGGTTTAGTATTTCATCTAAGCGATTGATTGCGGACTGAATTCAGGCCTGTAGAAGTAAGAGTCCATTCACTCTTTGCCAAAAAGTAGCCTTTTCTTTTGAGGACAAGAAGGCAAATTAATATCCTTGGCCTTTCGCTAGTATCTGCAAGGTGATGAGCAGAAGGTGAGCATAGTGGTCCATCATGCCGAAATGGGATCTTTGAATGGTAGGAGTGGGTCATGGTGGATAGTCCGTATATATGTGACAGGCGCTCCGCATGGTTATCTTATTCCTTACGCATTCCTTTGGCTTTCGGAATATGTGTTGGCTTTTCGAAACGCGGCGTGCCTCGAATGTTCTCGAAGGCAGCTGTACCATGATGGGAGGCGTTTCGGGAGAGGATAGCGGTCTCGTCTGTCCTCTGTGGCGAAATGCTACTTGCAGGAGGACCAAGGCACAAGCACAGCAAGGACGTTCGCGTCTTAGTAGCACCAACTGCTAGAATCGAGCTGGCTTGGGGAGAATAGCATTCCTTGGAGCAAAAGGCCGACTGTTCGTCCAGAAAGGAAGGCTCACGATGAATCACTGGAGTATTGACAGGTAGGATGTGCGTAAACCGATGAAAATAAGCCACTTTCGTGAAGGGAAGAGCTTTCCAAGGGCCCTTTCGTTGACGATATTGGAACTCAGAGCACAGTGATGGTGTACGCAGGAGCCTTTGTGCCCTGACTGTGGAGCAACATTGGACTTGAGGCGACACAGGGTTCAGATTCAAGGTGAGAGTGGGTGGAGCAGCCAGCGTCCGAGAGACCCCGGGGGATAGAGCGTAGCCCCAGCCGCACACGTGGCGAAGAAGCTCAATTAGACTGTGTCTTTTGCCCCAGGAGAGAGATGTGTGCTTACCGCAGCACGCCACGTAGAATTCCTTCAGCTCCGAAAAGAAATGAGTTTGTGATTGTCCGGACGCATATATGCATACGTACCATGCTTACATGTATACACGTGTCCCATATCTGTGCACATATGTGTACACGCCACACATACATGTATGTGTGCATCACATGTATGTGTGTACGCACATTTCTTCTTCCTCTAAATGCTTGGAGAAATTTGTATAAACTACCATGGTTTAGTTAGCACCACAGGTTAACACTGCTTCAGTCTCTGGCTGCATGAAAGATCAGCCTCGTTCTTATGTTCTTGCGAGTTACCAGGATGCGCACGCTGGGAACTATTTTCCATGTCATAAAATATTTGGCTGCATAGTATGAGGAGTTTAGAAATCGATTTTAAAATTCTAATATCCTGAATAATTTAGCTATGGAAAAACATCATTATTATTAGTTACCTTATTCTGATGAAAACACTACGGGACAAAATATTTTGGAGAAACTAATGTACGATATCGATTTTATCTTGAGCAGTTAAGATTACTGCGCTGATTAAGTGCCGTAAAATGTGGTTTCTATAGCTTCTTAACTAACATGTTGAAAGAGATTTGGGATGCTTTACAGGACACCTTTTCAGAAGAAATCTCGAATTTCGAAAAGGACGAAAATGCCCTACAAATCGAGGGGGAAAATCATATAGCTCCATATAGAGCCAAATAAGTTGAGTTATGAGTACCAGTTTAGATAAGGGCAAATTTAATTTTTAGACAAGCTACAGCAAAGTAACTACCTAATAAAAACACGGAAGACATTTCACCTAACTCTTGGTGAAACGTCGTCTACAGCGGGACTTCTAATCTGGGCTGGAGAAGGGTCTTTGGAGACCCTCTGCACCCTTTGTTATATGCACATATCGTGTGCGTGCCCAGATGGACTTGCACGTTTCCTTTCTGGCTCTGTGTCCCTCCCACCCAGCCATTGTTGAGTTACGGATGAAATGTCTAAAACCGGACGTTGTGGAAATAGAGTTCAAGTTTATGGCCGAAATGAGAGAATTGCCTCATGAACCGGGAGAAGCGATGTAGCAACAGGGAGGTGATCGGGCTGTAAATGGCCAGGGCACCGGACGAGAACAATAGCAAAGGCATGTATTTGACAGTGCATGCATTGTAATCACGTGGCTTGGTGACTTTTCAGTCCAGTGAACTCGCACGTGGGACCACCACCCTGATCAGCCGGCAGGACCACCCCATCTATACCCGCCCTCCCCCCGTGTGCACCTGGGTCACGAACTGCTGCCCTCCGCACAAGTAACCCTGAAATGGACTTCTGACCCCAAGAGGGACTTTGGTGTGTTTTGAGCTTCACGTCAGACAGAATCATCCAGTATGTTTTCATAGTGCCTGTCAGGGGTCATACCTACGTCTGCATTTAAAAATAATTATCATGAGACCACCGTGTAGCTGAGATGTTTTACAGGATAACCCTGGTTGAGTTTGGAATAATGCTGTTCATCTTAGACCATCCGGAAAGTTCTAAAAGTCATAAACCGAAGAATGAACATCATCCGTAATGCTCACACCAAGAGCCACAATTAGCGTTTCCGGGTATCCTGACTGTTTTTTTATTTTTTATTTTTTTATAATGCTTTTACACCATTTCGATTTTACTTAGTGATGCATTTTGTTTTATAGCTATGCCGCTTTAAAACGTATTTTTGACGGTTGAGGAGTTATTTTGTTATTATTTATTTCATGGTTTATCTTCCTGTTTTGGGGACTTACGGGTCATTTCTAATGTTTCGCTGTTTTTAAATATCAATAATGGAAGTCAATGTGCTTCTGTCTGTGAGTATGTCATAGTACAAGTATTTATATATAATTATTTTTCTTACATAGAATATTTATCTGTAGACGAATATACATATGTGATTATTTTCTTCGAATTACTCCAGGGAGGGGAAATTGCTAGAACTAAGGGTGTTAGCGAAGTTAAACTGTTGCATCTCTGTCTCCACGTTGCCCCTCGAAAGGGTGCATCAGCTTGTGTCTCTCATTAGCAATGCGGAGAGCCCGCGAGTCGCCATTTATCCGCGCCCCGACTCATGCTGGTGGTCCCATGCAAATTCTTTGGCCATTCGGTGAGCATGACTCCTACTGGGAATGACTTGTGTCCTAAAATGCACCAGCCAGATTGTTTACACAGAAATAAGTCACTTCCTGGTAGTGGAGATGACAATAGGAAGTTTGAAAAATATTAGAATGGTTCAAAAGACATATCATGCTGAGCTAGATAGGCAGTGTGGATGCTCGTCTGCCTCGTGTTAAATAGGACCTTCTCGAATTGTCTCCTACGCCCCATTCTCATCTAACACATTTACCAGGATCTTACGATTGGTACAAAGATTCAGGCAGAGCCAACTAGGCATTATCTAAAATAGAACACACCATTCCTGCCCTTGAAAGGCGAAATTTCACTTTAATTCCGTAAAAGGGCTTAAAAAATTGTAGGAATTCAGGACAGCTAGCTGTAGAAGCATTTTCTCGAGGCATTCGATGACAGCAATCACGTGCGTTCCAAAGACAGGTGACTCTTGTGACAAAAGACGGGGAATCTGAACAGGTTTGAAGGGAAGAAAGGATCTAGTTGTTAGCACACACTGAGTGAGACATTCCAGCACTTTCGAAAGTGTGAACAGAATCCCAAAGGAAGAAAACTCAAGACGCCTTTAGATTTATTGAGGTTTAGTTGACAAACGGAATCGTAGAATGTGTAAAGCATCCAATGCGATGATTTATGTATGCCCTGTGAAAGTATTTGCCCCATTGAGCTAATGAACACATCTCTCACTTCACCCTCTTCCTTCCTTCCTTCCTTCCTTCCTTCCTTCCTTCCTCCCTTCTTTTCTCTTTGCTGAGAACAGTTAAGTTTACTTTCTTAGCAAACTTTAATAAGACAATAAGGCAGGATTTACTCCTTTTTAAAGACCGAATAATTCAAGACATTTTGGAAAAGTGCAATGAACCCTTTTTCCCTTGGACCCAAGAATCGACATCTTTTAAGATCCAAATTCTGGGAGTTAAGAATGGGTTACGAAGGGAAGAAACACACTGCAGTAAGTGGTGAGGAGCTCAGTGCACATCGGTTTGTGAGAGCGCCCCTTTCGTGTGGGCCAGGTCTCAGGGAATTGCGAGAGGGAGGATTTAAAGGAAAGAGAGATGGGATGCAGAGAGAAGGAACGTTGTGAAGCACAAGGTGGCTAGGGGATGGCAAAGCCAGATGCATCGGACATAAAGTAACCATTGGATAAATCCATGTACAATGGTCAGGAAAAATCAGAACAGCGCAAAGACAAAGCATTCAGGTAACTTTTACCAATTTAATCATTCTGCCTCGGGCTTACCGTAGTCACAATCATGATCGGCCCCGAAGAGCTTTCCTGGTAAGGAGCAGAGAGGGCAGGTACTGTACCATATACTTATAGGTTCTCGCAAATTTGCATGTGCGCACCTGTTAAAGAAATTCCGGGAAATATCAAATACATCTGTAGGTGTGTTTTTGCCTGTGTCCAGCAGCTAAGGAAATTATGACATGCATAAAAGAACAGGCATCAGAGAGTTCAAAATACCATTTCTTCTCCTTCCCCACCTACCTGGCCCCCGAAAAGATTTATTGGTCATCTTTATGACACCAACTATGTTGTCTAAAAATAAATAAACAAAAGAGCAATATCCCAATATCCTGCCCTTTCTGTCTGGATTTTACTTCATAATGACCAGATAGCCGATGAAGGGAAGTTATTATTTTTTTTTATGCACTTAATTTTTTTCTATTACAGTTGACATCCAGTCTAGTCTAGTACCGATCTAACATCATACAGGGTTGTTACAATATTACTGACTACATTCCCTGTGCTGTACTTTACATCCCTGTGGCTATTTTGTAACTACCAATTTGTACTTGGGACATTATTCTTTGCAGAGAACCTTGTGCATAAGCGAAGGAGGAATATTAGGATTAGAATGTTGCGCTTTGCCACACCTATGATATCATATGTCAAAGCAAGGCTCTTCGGTGGCTGCTAAAATCTGCAGGGGAAAAGCGGATGAACATCCTTCAAATGGCCCCGTCAGGGTGTCCTCTCCAGAAGCACAAGTCTATCTCATCAGCATTAGAAGTGCCTCCTGCTTGGATGCAATAAGAAAAATGTAGCATGGCTTGAGCTCTTTATTTGAAGCTGGCAGCAGTGCCCTGGGGAGGAAGTGGTAGCGTTCCAGGTGACTTATTGGAAGCTGCCAGTTTTGCTTGATTTCTCTGACTATGAACTTGAAAGTCCAGTAAACGGGAGAAAGCATGACCCTTTGTGCATGACGGCACTCTAGTGTAAGCCACTAGGTTTTGGCTCTGGGAGCTCCACAGTCAAGACTCTGTATTTAATAGGAAACATTTTTTTTTGTTGTTTGCAAAGCTTGAAGAGTAGGCTCTGCCTTCTGAAAAGGCCACGTTGGGGGTTTAAATGTCCACAGTGCCATTGCCAAGGCAAGCTGGGAACTGCATGATTCCCAGAACTAATGCCAGCACTTGGGAAGAAGCTTACATAGGAAACACCAAATCTATAATCCCCATGACCACCACCACCATCATCATCATCACCATCATCACCATCATCA